>NC_087204.1:70928215-70950959 GCF_015104395.2 Macrobrachium nipponense
GGCAAGATTAGAGTTGTAAGTCAAGAAGGTGGCATAAAAGCTAACTAGCATTCTTGTCCCTCTCACTCAAGACTGGTGTGTACCCGAGTTGACCTTTTTCGTTCAATCCATCTCAGAAACTCTCCTTTTGTAAAGGTGGTTTGTAGTCCTACCCCGGGCCATGTTCTAAATGATCATCTTATCCACAGGAATTCCTTCCTTATGGATGCTTGCAATAGAAGTGGAGGCTCTCTCTCTCTCTCTCTCTCTATCTCTCTCTCTCTTTCTTTTTTATATATATATATATATATATATATATATATATATATATAATATATATATATGTATATATATGTATAGAATATATATATATATATATATATATATATATATATTATATATATAATATATATATATCTATATATATTATATATATATATATATATATATAATGTATGGGAACTAGGTTTTAGAAATCTGTACTACTCATTGCACAGATGATGAAATACAATAATTTGTATGTTAAAGTTTTGTAGCTTTCATAGTCAGTTGATTATTATGTATTTCACTTGCCAGCATATTGCTTTTGATATTTTGAGAAGTCAGAATATTACGGACAGTCATTCATTGATAAATCAACAATATAACCGCACTGTAACGTATGAAATAGCTTTGCACTCAGAGGCTCCCTTTTTACGCCAGTGGCTTTTCACAGCGCGGAACATGATGCCATTAAAATCCCGGAAATTGGTGATGGAAATGATTGCAGAGTCTTGAAATCTATTAATGCTCAAGGGGAATTGCTTCCCTTCCGCTGGCTCTCTCCCCTCCGCCAACGTACATGGTCTGAGATTATACAGTTAACCCGTTTCTATTTGTTTGTTTGCTTGTTCACAAGTTACCTCTTTTATAGGTTTCAACTCATATTGTGGAGAGTGGTCAACAAGAAGTTGAACAGATTTGGAAATGGTTTTTATCCGAATGCGTAGCCGACATTTTTTTTTTCTTTTTCAATTCAGTTGACATTATAAGAAAAGTCACTTCTGTTCGTTTTTGAAAACTAGTGGCCATTGTATACCATTATCATTATTTGTAATATACTTTTGCTTGTGTTGGCGAAGGTGAGCGCATTCTCAAAGCGCTCCTCTCTCATGGAGATTGAGATTTTTTTTTTTTAGTTTCCTCAGGACGTCAGTTTACTTTTAATATTAGATCTATGCCCTTTAATATTAGAATTATTTTCGATGGGCTAATTGACCAATTTATTCTCTTTTCTGTATATGTTAAAGTTTGGTGAATCGTATAATACTGAACAAAGTAGTTTATTATTTGGAAATCTTTATAGCTTCGTAAATGTACCTTTAGTAAATAAGCCAGGTTTTATAATTCGTGACGACAATTCTTAAATGTCATCACTTCATAAAGATAGGCAAAGCTTAAGAAAAGCAGCACCATCAAGTCGTAAGGAATACAAAAGCTAGCAGTTCTTTCAGGTTTTCTTGACAGATAGATAACCTCATTTAAGTGTTCTTTAGCTAATAGATATTCAATTCATGGAATTCCTTTATAATTTATCAATAGACAAGGAACAAATGAACAAACGATGAATTCGTCTACTTTGTTACATCATCATGATTCATCCGTGTCTTCGTTTGCATTTCGCTTATTCGTTGATACGTTTTAGTGGCATTCTGTGGATTGGAAATTGGATACCTTTTGCCAAAAAAAAGAGTTGATGATAATAATTTGAGACTGATGTGTGAATGCAGATCTAGGGTTTGTTGTCTTGCAGGAGCACAGGTTTTCAATTTTTAGAAATAATATTTGTGATTTGATGTTATTGTTTTTATGCGATGGACTGAAACAAAACAAAAAAGAGGGGCGTCCTTTATTTTGGATTTCTTAAGAGTCAACTCCCCTACGGTGGATCAGTCTGTGCTCATGGATCATCATCCTCTGAGAAGAAACCCACTAAGTTCCCAGACTACGTCTGGAACAAGAATATTTGTGCATTATACCAGAGGCATGAGGGGGCATCTTTGAATCGGAACAAGGAGCCTATTGTGATGGATTGATAAGTATAACTTTGACATTTAATGCGTAAAAGTTTATGTACATTGTAAATTCGGCCCGAAACCAATCATCGTGCGTATATGGGAATCGGGCATAAAAAGGAGTTTAGGAACGTTTGTTTTTGTTGGCGCTGTTGCAAAGCTGTTTGTTAAGAATCCTATTGACAGTTTGGTGGGAATGCAGTTACCGGTAAAATGTGTTAAAAGAAAGATCATTTCCTTATGAAAGACATCCCAGTCAGAAGAGTTATAGAACAAATGTTCCTAAAGTTCCTTTTATGCCCGATTCCCATAAATGCACGATGATTTGTTTCGGGCCGAATGTAAATTGTATCTAAATACTTTTTTTGCGAAACGCGTAAGAATACACTATAGCGCATCGCCATGTTTGTTCGTATTAATGCTCCCTGTGTATTTTTTGCACTTTGGTTGACGTACCTGCCTTCTTCATTGTGTATTATTATATGTGTGCATATATATATATGTATTTATATATATATATATATAGTATATATATATATATATATATATATATATATATATATATATAGAAGACTTGTAGGAGGAAGTATATCTCAGTGGTCCTTAAAATCATTTATTACAACGTTTCAAAAACGCAAAGGTTTCATTTTCAAGCTGTAAAGACATAAAACAATAAAATTAATATTAAAAAGCGTTAAATTACAAATAAAGACATAATACATTATAAAAGAAAAGATAAAAAAAAAAATAAAAACTAAAAACTAGTTAGCAGAACCAACCATCAAGAGAGAAAGGGAGGACAGAAGTCAGAAGGAAACAAACCAGAAACTGACCCGGCAACAGCTCACGTTAGGTAAAGAGTTGTCGAGGAAGACTGCGTGTTCAATTGAGGAACAAGCTGTTTAATAAACAAGGACTCCAGAATTGTCAGTAGTTTTGCCATTCGGTGCCCGTCCCAATATTTCAAAATCTTTGTATTGTATATTCAGCTTGCATTTATTAGCGTGTTGTCTGATATTACAAAATTCAGGATTAGCAAGTTTGTTACCTGTTCTATAGCTAACGCCCTTATGGCAATCAATTCTGACCCTCAGTAACCTCTGTGTGGATCCCACGTAGGTCCCCAGATTACATCTAGGGCAATTAAACTTGTATCAACACATGAGGTCATCAAAGGGTCAAGTTTAATCCTTGAATTTAAACAAACTACCTAAAACTGAGTGGGTTTGTTGGGATGATATTAATATCTATTAGCTGTATATAATCAAATATGAGTTAATGTGTGTGAAAGCATTGGTAGTATCTTAAGGTAACGTATTGAAGCGCGCACAATGAACTATGATGGTATACCAAGCCTCGACGACCTGCGAAGGTGACCGAAGTGCTCAGGGAAATGCAGTTTGAGGTCTCGGCTTTTTTGCGATTTGCTGAAATCATACGCCTCAAGAATGCAGGCTGTGTACAGGCAGATGGAGGCCACACAAAATATTAAATACTTAAATACTTAGAGAGAAACTTAGATAAATACCTGTTCTGAATTACTTTTGTATTTTGTCCATATCAATTTTAGTTTATGCTGTAGAGGGGGCCCTCTAATTTCAAAACATCCTATATATATATATATATATATATATATATATATATATATATATATATATATATATATATATATATATATATATATATATATATATATATATATATATATATACATATATATCATATTTACATATATATATATATATATATATTATATATATATATATATATATATATATCTATATATATATATCATACATTATATATATATATATATATATATATATATATATATATATATATATATAAAATAAAAACCTATTCTTCCACAAAGACTTAAATTTTTTTTTTTTCGAAAATAAAGGGAACTTGTCGACAGCATTCGTTAACGACCCTAATTATGAGTCTGGTGGGTACATTATCCCCCACATTTTGTGAGGTCGTGATCCCTTAAGCTATGGTATGAGATGGAAGTCTCCTCTCTCTCTCTCTCTCTCTCTCTCTCCTCTCTCCTCTCTCTCTCTCTCTCTCTCTCTCTTTCGGAGCTTAATTTCCCCACCTAAATGTATAATGTATTTTATAGCGAGTTCAGCAAAAATATTATTATAATTACTCACTCATTTAACGTGTCATTGTAAGTAATTAACTATAATTTCGCAAACCAACTTGCGAATAAGGAACACTAATGAAGTTTATTCCTCGATCTAGGCATTTTAAAATGGTCAAGTGGTTGCTTCGTCTTACCCATACATTTACCCTTAGGACTATAGAGACCCACACACACACACACACACACACAACACACATATATATATATATATATATTATATATATAAATATATATATATATATATATATATATTACATTCAGTACTAACGACAAATGTATGAGTAAAGACGAAGCAACCACTTTAACCGTTTTAGAGGCGAAGTTAGGATTATTTTTGTACGCATTCATTATGCATTCCTACAGAACTTACGAAAATAGGGTCATCAGTACTTTGTAGCTTGTATATTTTTCCAGAAAAAGCAGAAATGCTAATTAGTCCTTAAAGTATCCCATTTAAATCAGGACCGAAATCAGAGACATTGAAATCATCACAGAATTAATAAGATATTAACAAATCATTTGATAATGCTATGATTTCTGAAGCCAATTAGTAATAACGATGCCATCTAACGAAGACAGTTTTCGACTCAGAAAATCAGTCTCCTTAAACGTTTTACTCACCAACGTTAATCTCAGTGTGTTTACTTTAAGGGATCAAAGGATGGCTGTTATAGGAGATGGCTCATTATTTTTCCTGACGGGGAAAACTTCTGATTTCATGTTTTAGATATTAGCAGGGACAATATGACGCTTGTCCCTGATTGCCAGTGCTAAAAGAATTACTTCCAGTAATAGCTGAAATGACCAAACATATAGCTTACGATGATTATGTTTGTGCAAACTAGATTCAATTTCACATCGTCTCTGCTTTTGATCCATAATAAGAATTACATTAAAGGAAATGTCTCGGGTGTGAGTGCCATTCTGAAGATCAGTAAGACTTCTGGAAAACACAATTTTGCTCTAGAGATTTTTATTACCACGTTATTATTATGCCAACATTCTTCATTTTAATTTTCCTTTCATTCGTGATCATTAACGTCATTCTGCCTGAATTCCTATTCCCTCATGTATGCCTTTTCATAATGATTATAAGCATGCCGTGTGGTCGTTTATTACTATTACTACTACTGCTGCTGGATATACTCTCAGAAGGAAACAAAGGATCGCAAAGAGCATTCTCTCGCATAAACACGTAATCACGCAAACTTGCAAGAATAGCATAACACCAAAAATATACCTACCTCTAGTAAACGTTAACCTTGTTGTCAGCTGTTCAGCATCTGTAGAGAGGAGAATCACAACCCTGCCACAGGAAATGGTATTGTCAGATGTGCTAAATTTTTTAGCTTATTCATTATTCGTTTTAACAACCCATAAATGGAGATATCTGGTTATAGTCAAAATATTCTCTCTCTCTCTCTCATCTCTCTCTCTCTCTCTCTCTCTCTCTCTCTCCATATATATATATGTATATATATATTATATATATATAGATATATATATATCATATATATATATATATATTAGGTTTGAACACATGTGAATATATTCTATATATATATATATATATATATATATATATATATATATATATATATATATATATGTATATATATATATATATATATACATAAATATATATATATATATATATATATTATAATATATATATATATATATATATATTAGGTTTTGAACACATGTGGATATATCTATATATATATATATATATATATATTATCATATATATACATATATATATATATATATATATACAATCTCATGAAGGGAACAAGTTTTGCCAAGGGCAATTTGGCCAATGGCATCTCCAAGACAATTTTAATAGTAACTTGATCACCTGAGACTTTGCTAGATGTGGGAAACTGAATTAAATTTTATAGCCATATAAAATGGACGATCTAGGCAGAATTACAGGCAGAGAAATGTGTATTTGCTGAGACTTGGTGTCACTCCATCCCATTCAGATGTTATATCCAGGTCACTGCTGGATGAGAGAGTGAGACGGACATTAATAATCGAGTATGGATTACCATAAGTTTATGATTAGGAGATCAAGTAAGGCAGACACCTACGAATTGCAGAAAAGTCATAATTGAAATTGATTATTCTTATATCGATAACTATATAATTTGCGCTATAATATAACGATTGAAACTTTCACACTAACGAGGGACTTTACGTTTTTCTCATTTTCATTTTGCTGTCCTTTTGTTATGTTTCATTATTATTCTCAAGACTATTGTATATTTATCATTCTATTTTTTCAAATTATTAGCATACCTTTAAAATAACAATTTATTCATGATGCTTCATTGCCAGCCCGCCTCTCTCTCTCTCTCTCTCTCTCTCTCTCTCTCTCTAGACTAGGTTTTTCTATTCGTTTCCGTTGTCTTATAGCTATCCCCTGTCCTACTGCAAAATTTGGTCCTTTGTCCAAGAAGGGGGTCGTGTAGGGACAATAAAAATCCGTTTACAATACTATATACAGAAAAAGGTCTTTTCTGGTTTTAGGGGGTTATTTCTTGAGTGGTGGGTTCAATGTTCAGTGGGAACAATGACCTCAGCAAATATTCTCTCTCTCTCTCTCTCTCTCTCTCTCTCTCTCTCTCGCCAATAAGCTTTCCTCCTACAACAGGATGACCCGACTTATAAAACAAAACAGCGGTTACTGCTCATTCCAAATGGTTGTTGAGTAATTGAAAATAGGTTCTGTATCCGTAAAGCCTGGTCAATAACACATTAGAAATCTTCACAATAATAGTAGTAATGACAATAACAATATGTTCATTTTAAACGACACAGAGTTCCATGAATCTCAAAACTAACACTCAATGAAAGCTCGAACCTATTGCCAGAGTACGTAATTCACCATTGCAGTTGGCAGTTATATTATTTTTTTTCCCGTGGTTCCAAATGGATGTTAATGTGGTCCCGGTAATTTAGCAGAATATGAAATAACTCCAGTTGACTAGCGTTTACCCTCTAATGTAATGGCCTTTTTTGAGAGAGCTACGAACGTTAAGTGACATTTGCTAAGCGATGGACAAGGCCTCGCATTGCCAGTAAACATAGTCATTAAACTGCTGCTGGTAATGGTTACCTGAAATAACACGCGTCAAAAACAAACCCACCCACCCACACACAACCACGACACACACATACACAATACACCCACACACCACACACACACACATATATATTATATATATATATATAATATATATATATATATATGTGTGTGTGGTGTTGTGTGTGTTGTGTGTGTGTGTGTGTGTGTGTATCTGTTTATTTATTGTATTTCCGTCTTGTCAAAATTATATTTTTTTCTGATTGTCAACTGAGTTTTTTGCGCTTATGACCATTAGCCGACCAGCGTTAATGGAGCAAGTTTTTATTTCTCTTACCCTTAATTTAAGAATACCTGGAGGACCCCAGTGGCTAAGGGATTCTGGGAGGGGAGAACCAAAATCGGGTAAGTTTATATAATATACAGCGTCTATTGCACAGACTCCCCCTCGTTTAATACGTAGCAACACTTCAATTGAATAAAATTCACTGGAAAGATATAAAGCAACAAGATGTATCGAGGGCAATTACAAAAATATTTTATCCCTATAAACATCTTGCCTAATTCAGGTTGTTAGTTTTGTTTTACCTAGCTGGGGTTGGGGAGAAGGGACTCCTTAACCTAGGCCAAACTTATTGCACCGTAAATCGTAAAGTGAGATTCAGACGCCTCCTAACCTAATTCTAGGCACTGGCTCTTATCCAGCCTTTTGGGCCTGCTGGCATCCGGTGAAACGTCCCATGATTTTTGTCTGCTTGCGTAATGTTTACCTGTGCCATTAGTAATATGCCCCGGAAGGGGGTTGGGGGGAGGGTGTTAGTGCCGTCATTGAACCTCACGCATTGCACTGTATACATTACTTAAGGGTCTTTACAGCGTCCATTCGACTCTTAGCTGCAACATCTTTCATTCCTTTCACTGTACCTCCGTTCATATTCTCTTTCTTGCATCTGACTCTCCACCCTTTCCTAATAATTGTTTGTACAACGCAACTGCATTTGCCTAAATTCTACATTCTGTTTTTTATTCTACTCTATTATCATTACAACCCCAAAATTAACAGTGGCGTTAAAGAAGAGGATTTTAATTCCAGATATCACACTTGAAAATGTAGAGCAGCATCGTTTATCTGAAAAAGCAATGACAATTAGAGACTTGACCTCAATTTTAGACATGAAAAGAATTAGCTGAAAGGATTTTGCAAAGAGGATTTCATCTGAGTTTGACCTGTGTTTACTTTGGCAGCTCCTGTCATTATGCTAGAGATCATCTAAAGTTTTGTGGAGATTGTTTCATTTTTCGTGCAACTGATGGGCATGAGTAGTCATTTGCCTGATGATAATCCCTGAAGACGTCTATTGCCGCGTGATGTTTGTTTTCATATATCAATGTACCGGTACCATTGCTTTTGTTTGATGATTTGTCAGATTGTCAGGACATCGACTTAAAATTTACCTAAATTTCCGTTTATTGAAGTTTTTTTTTTTTTCTGAAACGGTTTGGAATGAAGACGGCTTATTTTAAATTGTCTTTGATTTGGTTCTAGGTTTTTATTTCATCAATTGGCTTCTCGGGTCTCATGTGGCTTAATTTTGCTCCCATAATAATTTTAAGGTCTGCTGTAAGTTATCAGAATGGTTCTGCTAACCCCAAGCTCATGCTTTTACATGAGGTCTCGGGAGCCCTTGGGTTTGGCATTTATCAATTTATCTTTAAGCTAACAACATTAGCACACGTTGATGGTGACCTCTCCAGAAACTGCCCAAACCCACTAAGGTTACGTTACCTACATCGTGAATCTTGATATTACTCTGTGATTTTAACGATGCTACAACGAAATAGAATAGGATGTGCTTTCAAGTCCTGGTTTGTTGCCGGTTTGCGTTGTGACATCTTTAGAACGTAACTGTTATTTCTTGAAGCAAGTGCAGTGCTTCATGAATATAGATGTTCGCCATGATTTTTGCAAAATAATAATAACTGTATGCCTGCATGCATAAGCATGCGCGCTCCGAAAAAAAGAGGACGTGCATTCATTTTAAAATAAAGGAAAAATTGCCAGGGATTACCTAAGCAACCCGTCAATCTCTTCCCCCCCTTCTCTCGCTCTCCCTCTCGCTCTCTCATCTCTCGCTCTCTCTCTCTCTTCTCTCTCTCTCTCTCTCTCTCTCTGAATACCAAATGCCGATGAAAAAATTCTTTATATCTATGAGTCTCTAAAATTAACAGTAACTGTAAACCTTCGCATTACTAATATTATTTAAACCGTTTCTTTTCAACTTAGTGCAATTTCACTCATTCTTTTTTATTTTACCTTTTAATTAAACATCACTTGGCAGGCTAATGCATCCATTAACGCATTTAGTTTGCAGGCAAACTTTGTTTTTAGCTGTTGAATAATTCAATAGTCTGCTCTTTTTAGAGTTCTTCCTGGCCGATGCTCTTAGCGTTTCTTTTTGCTTTGAGTAACCCATTGTTAGCATGATAGCAGCATGCGGTCCAATGGTGGATATGCATCCGCTGGATGGTTTTATACGACTTCGCTAAAGTTGTCCATCATGTGCTTGAAAGATGCTGTGATGAGTAATTCCCCTTTGAGAATTCTTCCTGTTTTTTTTCAGTCTGTGTCCCGTGAGTGTGTCTGTCACGATTTACTTTGTTATTGCATGTTTTGAAGGGATTTCGCCCAAACTAGCCACAAATGTTGGCCATCGTGCTTAGATGTTACGTACATGTAGAAATTACCCAGTCTATCTACAACTTTTTAATTTTATGAAGACCTTTCATGTGATGTGACAGAGGTTAATGACATTGTGGCCTTGAGCGTGGACCTTCGGACTAAAAACATCTGCAATCGGGGGCGTCTGTGTTCCTCAAGTGACATATTTTTTATCGGGAGAAAATTGTCGGAGTTCCCTAACTATGCAGGAACACTAGTGCCGTCTTATTCAACATTTCATCAAATCGCAATGTCTTAGGTGCTGCCTATGGATCTGTTGTGGGGTATGTATGTATTGTTTTGTAGTGATATTCTCAGAATTAATTATATATGTTATTATGCACGCTTTACTCAGGAGAGAGGTAAGACCTGTTCTTGAGAAATAACTGCTGTCGAATTAAAATATTTCTAGAAATCTAGGATCCTCACTTTTAGATCCAGGCATTCAAACTTGCAAGAGAGGAAGCTGTAATAATGTTTTTAAAATGATGCACTATTTGTTTGTTGATGTGACCATACGGCTCTCTCTCTTCTCTCTCTCTCTCTCTCTCTCTCTCTCTCTCTCTCTCTCTCTCTCTCTCTCTCTCTTATCCATATGTGTATATAATTATATATTATATATATATATATATATATATATATATATATATATATATATATATATATATATATACATATATACATACACACAGGACGTACAGTCGCATAATAATCAGATGATGCATCTTAAAACATTATTGGTGTGCGTGTGTTTCTGTGTGTATATATTTGTGGAAGTATGTTAATCATTTACAAAATACTTTTTCCCATGAAGAACTTATTTCTAACATGTAGCTATAAAGTTAATTTGCATTTAGACTATTCCAGTTTGAAAATTCCTTCAACCAATAACAATAATAATAATAATAATAATAATAATAATAATAATAATAATAATAATAATAATAATAATAATAATGTCTCACCTCGATATCCAATTTAACTGCACATTCCAGAGATTGGCTCTATCTGATTATGGTGGATGTACGAGTTCCCAGTGAATTATCAACGATCCCCAGCTATCTAAATATTTCATGAACTGATGTGTGTCCCCCACGAGGCAGGACACGGAGTGTAATGCCACTTCATTTTCATTCGAACTATCTCTATTTAACAATGCACAATATCCAACATGGCGTTATGAGATCAGGTTTAATGTTTAGACTCTAGCTCAGTGTTGACAGTGTAAATACTAAATATATATATATATAATATATATATAATATATATAATATATATATATATATAATATATAAAATAAAGGTTTTTGCCACGAAGGAAAAAAAATGAAAAAGCGAGATAGCCAAGTACTTTCGGTCCTGTTCGGACCCTTAACTGAGGCAAAGTGATTTTACAAAGAACAACATAGTCAAAAGAAGGCTTAATATACAAACTGACACTACCAGATTAGCCATAAGGGCGATTTTCACTCTACAGAAAGGAGCCGCCAGAGGCTAGCCACACCTTGAAGGATACCCGCAGTAAACAAGTGATTCTTCCAGAAAACAGTACATTTTGAAAAAAACACGGGAGCATATACAATTTAATATCATGAATTTTTACACAAATTTTCCCAACAAAAATTATTATTAATGAAAAGACGAAAGAAAAATATAAATATATATATATCGAGCAAGAGAAAGAGGGAGAGAGAATATCGAACCAGAGAGAGAGAGAGAGAGCGTGTGTGTGTGTAGAATCTACTGGTCACTTTTTACCGGATACATATGCAACTGTAATAGCCACAATGCCCTCTTAACTTCTTGAATTCTTTGCTCATTTTTGGATACGATTGTCACTGCAAAGCCTGAAGATCCAAGTTCAAAGAAATTTTTTAAGAGATTGTGATGTCCGGTACCGGGAAACGAACACAGGTCCCACAATCACAAAGAGGTCACGTTGCCGACCTGACCACGAAAAGGATAAAAGTCTATTCCCTTCTCATACGTACATATACTAACTATCGTTTGAGCTGGAATAGACCCATCTTCACCATCGTAGCCAACTGGGTGGGGCATCATTGTTTGTTGCTTTTTAGGCTGAACTATATATATGAATCTACTGGTCACTTTTTTACCAGATACAAATGCAACTGTAATAGCCACAATGGCCTCTGAACTTCTTAAATTCTTTGTTCTTTTTTGGATACGCATGTGTGTATATAAATGCATACATACATACATACATACATATATATATATATATATATATATATATATATATATATATTACATATACACAATCATGATTTTGTGTATTGCTGATGCTTATCCTTAATCTTAAAACAAGGGTGTAGCTAAAGAAAAGCTGGATCCAAGTTCAAAGAAATTTTTTAAGAGATTGTGATGTCCGGTACCGGGAAACGAACACAGGTCCCACAATCACAAAGAGGTCACGTTGCCGACCTGACCACGAAAAGGATAAAAGTCTATTCCCTCTCATACGTAACATATACTAACTATCGTTTCCGGTTATATTATTTGAGCTGGAATAGACCCATCTTCACCATCGTAGCCAACTGGGCAATCATTGTTGTTGCTTTTTAGGCTGAAATATATATATAGAATCTACTGGTCACTTTTTTACCAGATACAAATGCAACTGTAATAGCCACAATGGCCTCTGAACTTCTTTAAATTCTTTGTTCTTTTTTGGATACGCATGTGTATATAAATGCAATACATACATACTATCATTACATATATATATATATATATATATAATATACTATATACTATATATATATATATATATATATATACATATACACATCATGATTTTGTGTATTTGCTGATGCTTATCCTTAAATCTTAAAACAAGGGTGTAGCTAAAGAAAAGTTGAATAAGTAAAGAAAGTATGTAGAACATGTCCCGTGGTGTCTTTTAAAATCAGTCCCTTTGGGTCATCATATTTTCCCATAAGCGTTGAGAGTAAAGTAATTTAGACATTAACCCCAAATGTCATTTTAGAGGATCTGCCCAATGAGCTTAAGTATAATCTCAATGCCTTTGGGAAGCGTTCTGAAGTCACTAGTGAAATCGCTTTAGAGTACTTCACACCTTTTCCTTACCCACCCGGGAAGCATATCCCGAAGTGCACTTAACGTTCGGCCAGACTCCTCCCCTATGGCCACTGTGGGCGGAGATATTTCACTCTCTTAGCAGACGACGCATTTCGTTTTTCGCTCTGCCATACTACCTTCTTCATTCTTCTCCCAGTCATTAGCTTATTTTGTTATGTTTTTATTATTTTTATGTTATGTAAACATGAAATTGTGATATATATCCATATTTTCGATAGCAATATGCATATTTTCCTATATAAATCGATATACTATTCATAAATTTATTGTAATATGCTGCTAGCCAAAGTTCATTTAGCGAAAGTGAAAGTGTGTTTACATTAGATGTGAACGGTTGCCTTGACAAGTACACAAATATATACGTATTTCATCGTAAATGAAGCTCAAAATGTGACAGTTGATGGTGTTTCCAGATATTATTATGTATATTTACTTAATTAATATGAATAATAGTCAAATGACTCGCACAATTAAGAGGAAAGGAGCTTCTCTTCCTAAATCCGAAGTTTAGTTTGCATTCGTCAGCTAACGTGTGGGATAACTTTTTTTTCTTTAACTATATACGAGAGGAATTTGTAAATAAATTTTAGTTTTTCAGTAGAGTAAACATCACATTTAGTAATAAACCACAATATTTAATTTACTATTGTCATAAATATTTTGTTGTTTTATTTTTTCAGTCAGCTGACTGCCCTTTTAGTTTTTCCCTTTAACTCTGGGTGTAGCCTAACCTTAGGAATTATTTTTTTCTTTTCTTTTATGAGGACATATAAAGTGAAAATTCAGTCAAAAAAAGAGAGACAGGAATTGACCAGCCCTGTGTTCATGTAGAATATGATATGTATATGGATGGGGGGGGGGGGGCGGCATGGAAGTTGAAAGTTTCATCAACTTTGGTCAACAAAAGAGCAAAAGATGATACCAATCCATTTTGGCAAATAATAGTTAATGCTGCATCTGTAGACTCAAACTCCCACTTACCCACTAATAAGCTTGATAGGAAATATCAGGGAAAAATGATTGACGCTGGGTTAGACTATACAGGGAGCAAAACTCACCTTGTATATGTTGACAAAATCCACAAGCCTCAATGTATTGTATGCTCTTTCTGGCCAAAGAATTGCCTAAAGAAAGATAATGGTGAATGTAAGAGGAAGCAATCCTATTTTTGTGATTAATGTTTTGAAAAGCCACCTCTTTGTATGGCTTGAGACATCATACCTATCAAGTGCACTAAAGGCAGCGCCAATGTGGAAAATATATGTGAGGCACTGATGAATTGGGTAAAGGAATGTTGGTGAAATTATTAAAGTCATAAATGAAAAAGAATTTTTGTGATTTTTCTCAATTTTCAGCCTTACATACACTTCTGTAGTATTATTTCAGTTGCATATGTCAAAAATGTACAGGCTCAACCTTCCTTTTTCAGATAGTACGCTTCAGAAAAATTCTTTTCACTGCATGATACATTGACCTTAAGTTCAGTACTTAGTTTGTGTTCCTTCATTTTTGCTCTCAGATATATTCACTTCTAAAGGGTGGCAACCTTGCACAACTTGGAGCTTCAAGTAGCCTGCTGTTCTTTGTTGCCAGTCTGTTATAACTTTCCAGTCCATACATGTTTTACCTGTTGTTACAACCTGCTCATCACTTTCTGTCATCGACATTGCAGTACAATGTTGCACAAATGAACAAACTTTTTATGTACATCAAACATGGGCATGAAGGGGTTTAAAAAAATAAATGTCTATACTGTGAAAATATCGTACATCAGCCTCTATTGCTAAATAATACTAATGATAATATTAAGCTGCGAGATCAGTTGTCTTACTTGCTGCAGACTTATAGTAAAAGGACAAGTGGAAGGGTTCAAAGTGCCAGAATGCGTACTAGACAAAAAAAAAATATATATATATATTGTAAGGAAAATAAACCCATTTTCAACATTATTACAATAAATGTCTGTAGATAATCATTATATAAGCAGCTTTCCTATGCATATGGATGCTAGTAGGTGACACACACGAGTCATAGTAAATAAAAAATATAATCTAAAGATCACAGAAATGATAATGGAGAAGTACATACGCAGTTCTAGTAAATATAAAGGTACAGTGGTACCTCGACATACGAAAGGCTCAACTTACAAAAAACTCGAGATACGAAAGCAAATACGAAGATTTTTTTTGCTCTACATACGAAAATTGTTCAAGATACGAAAGGTTGTTGCTGTAAAGTCCGAGATTCGCCCGGACCACCGATAACAATTTTAAAACTCTCACGCCGCTAACTTAGTAGACTCACCACCATCCTCCCACTCTCCCATTGATTCCTGATGCTAGTCACCACCATAAGATTCTGCTCTCCTATTGGTCAGCATCTCTCCCATCGTGCTCTATGAGTGGCGTGCTTTTTCGGCCACTTGGTGGCATCATCGGTATCGTAAGCTCACGGAATTCGTTCGTTCTGTACGATTTCGTTTATTAATGTAAATTCGTTAGTGATTTCGTTGTAGTACTACTTTATCGTGTTGTGTGAGAACTTTACTTCATACTTATACGTACTACATAACTTAATTACGTACAGTATATACGTAGTCATGGGTCCCAAGAAAGTTGAAGTAGGAAAGAAGAGGATGCTTTCTTTGGATACAAAGATGGAGATAATTAAAAAGTATGAAGCTGGCATGCGATTGAGTGTGATCGCCAAGGAATACGACCGAAATCCGTCGACAATAGGCAACCATCCTTAAGCAGAAGGAGCCATCAAAGCAAGCTAACACCTTCAAGGGCGTGACTATTTGTCTAGCAAGAGGAGCAACGTGAACGATATGATGGAAAGGCTGCTTCTTATCTGGATAAAAGACAAAGAAATCGCTGATGATACGATAACTGAGTCCTGTTTTAGCCAACCTGTACATGGAATACTTTGAAACTACAGTAATAAATGCAATAAAACCCAAAAACATGCTGTGGATGATGTATGTGGATGATGTTCTAACATTTTGGGATAATAGGTGGGGCAATTTTAATGAATTCCTCTTAAAATTAAATGCATTAGTGCCCAGCATCAAATTAAAGTTGAATGGGAAACAGACAACAAAATTCCTTTTCTTGATGTTTTATTAACCCTTAAACGCCGAAGCGGTAAATAAAAAAATGACTCCCGTGTGCCGGAGGGGTTTGAGAGTGAGCGCGTAAGCGGAAAAAAAATATTTTTTTCAAAAAAATCACAGCGCGCTAAGTTTTCAAGATTAAGAGTTCATTTTTGGCTCCTTTTTTTTTGTCATTGCTTGAAGTTTAGTATGCAACCATCAGAAATGAAAAAATTATTATTATCCTATAAATAATGCGATATATGATAGCGCAAAAAACGAAATTTCATATATAATTTGTATTCAAATCGCGCTGTGCGCCAAACGGTTAGAGGTAAACAAGTTACTTTTTTTTCGTTGTAATGTGCACTAAATTGCGATCATTTTGATATATAACACTTGTAAAACGATAAAAGCACACAGAGAAATATTATCACAAAATGATGCTGAATCATAGAGCGCGGATGGTAAAAAATAATTGTTTAAAAATTCACCATAATAAATCGAAATATTGTTATAGAGACTTGCAATTTGTTTCACAAAATGAATGGAAAATGATTGATTATTTTGATACTGTAAGAGTTTTAGCTTACAAATGCAGTTTTCGACCATTTCGAACGAGAGTTAAAGTTGACCAAATGTCGAATTTTTGTATAAAAAAATTTTTATATGCAAATATAAAAGAAATGAGAAATGCTACAACCTTCCAATAATTTTTTGTTATATGCATGTTTTTGCGCACATTTTCATATATAAAACTCTAAAAGAGCGTAATATGAAAAGGCTCAATATTTTAAGGAGAATGTGACCTACGCGTTTCCGAGATTTTCGGCCGAGAATCGGCGCGCGACGGAATAAAAATATTTTTTTTCAAATAATTCACCATAAATCGAGATATTGTTTCTAGAGACTTGCAATATGTTTTAAATTGAAGATAAATGATTGAATATTACTAGACTGTAAGATTTTTATGTTACAAATGCGTTTTGTACCATTTTCGGTTGAGTCAAAGTTGACCGATCGTAGTTTTTTCGTACTTATCGTACTTTATATGCAAATATTTTCAAAAATGATAAATGCTACAACCTTCCAATATTTTTTGTTTTTATATTGTGCACGTTTTTGCGCACATTTCCATATATAAACCTTTAAAAAAAGCGTAAAGAATATGAAAAGGCACATTAGGAGAATGTGACCTACGCGTTTCCGAGATTTTCGGCCGAGAATCGGCGCGCGGACGGAATAAAAAATTATTTTTTTTTTTTTCAAATTATTAACCACCTAAATCGAGATATGTGCTAGAGACTTGCAATATGTTTTAAACTGAAGATAAATGATTGAATATTACTAGACTGTAAGCTGTTTATGTTATAAATACGTTTTTTTGACCTTTTCGGTTGAGTCAAAGTTGACCGATCGTAGTTTTTTTTTTCGTACTTATCGTACTTTATATGCAAATATTCCAAAAATGAGAAATGCTACAACCTTCTAATATTTTTTTTGTTATATTGTGCATGTTTTTGCGCACATTTCCATATAAAAGCTTTAAAAAAGGCGTAATATGAAAAGGCTCAAATATTAGGAGAATGTGGACCTACGCGTTTTCCGAGATTTTCGGCGAGAATCGGCGCGCGGAGGGGAAAAAAAATATTTTTTCAAAAATTCACCCATAATCGATATATTGTTCTAGAGACTTGCAATTTGTTTTTAAAATTAAGATAAATGATTGAATAGTACTAGACTGTAAGATTTTTTATGTTATAATGCGTTTTTTTGACCTTTTCGGTTGAGTCAAAGTTGACCCGATCGTAGTTTTTTTTCGTACTTATCGTACTTTATATGCAAATATTTCAAAAAAATGAATAAATGCTAAAACCTTCCACTATTTTTTGTTATATTGTGCATGTTTTTTGCGCACATTTCCATATATAACCTTTAAAAAAAGCGAATATGAAAAGGCTCAAATATTAGGAGAATGTGACCTACGCGTTTCGAGATTTCGGCCGAGAATCGGCGCGCGGAGGGGAAAAAAATATTTTTTTTCAAAAATTCACCATAAATCGATATATTGTTCTAGAGACTTGCATATGTTGTAAATGAAGATAATGATTAAATATTACTAGACTGTAAGATTTTTATGTTATAAAAAGCGTTTTTTGACCTTTTGTTTCGGTTGAGTCAAAGTTGACCGATCGTAGTTTTTTTGTTTTTTTTCGTACTTATCATACTTTATATGCAAAAATATTTCACAAAATGATAAATGCTACAAAACCTTCCAAATTTTTTGTTATATTGTGATGCTTTTGCCAATATTTCCATATATTAAAACCTTTAAAAAAAGCGTAATAATATGAAAAAGGCTCAAATATTTAGAGGAATGTGACCTACGCGTTTCCGAGATTTTTTCGGCCGAGAATCGTCGCGCGGAGGGGAAAAAAATATTTTTTTCAAAAAATTCACCATAAATCGAGATATTGTTCTAGAGACTTGCAATATGTTTTTTAAATTAAGATAAAATGATTAAATATTTACTAGACTGTAAGATTTTTATGTTTATAAAAGCGTTTTTTGACCTTTTCGGTTTGAGTCAAAGTTGACCGATCGTAGTTTTTTTCGTACTTATCGTACTTTATATACAAAATATTTTCAAAATGATAATGCTTACAACCATTTCCAAATAGTTTTTGTTTATATTGTGCATGTTTTTGCGCACATTTCCATATATAAAACTATAAAATAAGAAAGTAATATGAAAAGGCACAAATATTAGGAGAATGTGACCTACGCGTTTTTCGGATATTTTCGGGCCGAGAATCGGCGCGCGGGAGGGGGAATAAAAATATTTTTTCAAATATCCGCACCATAATCGAGATATTGTTCTAGAGACTTTGGCAATTTGTTTTTTAGAGTGAAGGTAAATGATTGAATATTACTAGACTGTAAGTATTGCTTACCCAAAACCAAAAATAAATATTATAATAAATATCATATATATATATATTATATTTATATATATATATATATATATATATATATTATATATATATATATATATATATAATTTTTTTTTTATACGTAAATATATATATTATTCTTCGATTCTGGTACCAATACATAAAATAAAAGGAATGCAGGTGACACTTCTCTTTTTGCATACAATGAAATGTCTTATTATTATTTTATCAATGCACACATTTTTCAGATATATAAAAAATTGTAATAAAATATAAAACTAAATATAAAAAAAAAAAATAAATGCCCGAATACTCACTCGTAATCCTGACTCTTCTTGTTTTCTCCCTCCTCCATTGAAGAGTCCCTTGCATTTTTTTTTCCACTCGACATGACGAGGTACAGGTTGAGGAGGGAGACGCGCGCCCTTACTGCTGATGGACCCCGGCGGCCACCCCGTGCGCCTCCGCTGTCGGTTTACGGGGCGCGCTACCAATACATGACCCTTAGTGTGGTATCTTTCGGTCACACTCCCCCTATCCTGCAAAGAGCAAACTTTTTGCAGAGACGACAGAAGAACCGGGTGTCTCTCCTTCTGCTGCCATCATATGGCAAAACCACCCGTCACCGTTTCTGCCTTCGCCCTTCTAAGGCCTCCAGTATGTGTTCCCTGGCTGCAGCCGACACGCAGGGTCCACTACCCGACGAGAAGCGGTGATGGCGGGCCGGCAGCAAGTAGGGGGCGTCGTCAGCAGGGGCGGCGGCAGCAGGGGTGTCGTCAGCAGGGGGCACGGGCGGCAGCAGGGGCGTCGTCAGCAGGGCGGCGGCAGCAGGGGCGGGGTCGTCAGCAGGGGGCGTCGTCAGCAGGGGCGTCGTCAGCAGGGCGGCGGCAGCAAGCGGGGCGGCAGCAGGGGCGGCAGCAGGTCGAGCGAAGTTGGCCCTCCTATCTGCCCTTTCCTCTAGGGGCAGATCTGCAGCTAAACGGGCAGGGGGTCAGTTATGGAAGGGCCACTCATCGGGGATCGAAGTGGGATGAGGGCATTCCCGGCAACCTCTAGGAACTGTATGTGGGTCAACCTCGGAAGATTGTCACCGCGGTACCCACAGTACAGTATGAGGCATTTTGGAGGGCCAACTGAAGGATGTATTTGAGGAGCTTCTGTGTCCACCTTCTGGTTCTCCTGCCGAAGGGATAGTACTGGATGAGCTGATCAAAGAGATCAACTCCTCCCATGTGCCTGTTGTAGTGCCCATGACAGTAGGCCGCTCGTACGTAACTCCTCAAACACAACTCGGCCCTGTCGACGTGTCTTCTTCCGCTGTACGATCTCTTCTTGGATGGGTTTCATGACTCGTCGTATCGATAGGGCGACGAGTCAGCACCCTTCCAACAGATGACGAAGACAGCGCCCCCTTCCGCCGCCACTCTGTCTCTCCTCTTGCCAGTGTTGCGGATGACTAGCGACCTCTTGAGGACATTCGGGCCCACGCACCAACCGAAGGGTACCACTGACGTGAAACACCTGCTTCATACAGTTCCTGGGCCAGGGATACCGAGTTATAATAATTATCCACAAACAGGTGATATCCCTGGTTACGGAAACGTCCCACAAGTTGAATACAGTGTCACGCAGCGTGGAGAAGACCCCGGTAATGAGAAAGAATTTCACACCATATTTCTTTGGCTTCTTGGGGTTATACACTTTTATACTAAGGACGTCCTTTGTAAGGCATCATCCCCTCATCCAAAGACAGGTTCTTTCCAGGAATCACGAGATTACTACACCGCTCACGGATATAATCCAACACTGTACGCACTAAAATGAGGCGATCACTGTTATTCTGGGGTATGGCCCTTCGGTTGAAGGCGTTGAAGTACCTGTCCATCGCCAGGAAATTATCACGGGACATAACGCCAGGCACATTCGGCATACATAAAAATAATTTCTCCTCCAATATTGCCTGACGTCGACAGCAGGTGTCATACCAAAATAAAGTGGAGCCCAAAAATGTGCCATGTCAATGAGGTTGCAACCCCGCCAGTAATACGACAAGGTCCGTCTTCAGCTCATACCGGCAGCACCGAGCGTAGTCCACCGCTCTCGTGTACCAGGTATTCCAGCAACAATTCCCACGTCAGGAAAAGCTGTGGATGAACCCCAAAACAGTCAGGGGTACTGGTACGGTCATCCCAGGGGTTGCCGTGAAGGGGTGCATGTTAGGAGGGGTGGGGTCCTCCGTCCACCCCTCATCACTCTCCGACGACCGACCTTCACCTGGCTGGCGCGACGAGCCGACCTTCTACGTGCTCGTGCGCGCGCACAAAGCGCACGGGTGCGGGCACAATGCACACTACCCCCCACCCCCCCCCGTTGGCCCATCACCCTCACTTAGGCCCTCACTTTCTGTATCGTCCTCTGCGATAAAACTTGACCCCGTATCCCCACCCTCCCCCTCCTCCTCAGATTCCCCCTCGTATGCACTGAATTCGAGCTCACTTTCGGGATGTGAGCCTCGAACGGACATTGGGGGCAAATATTCATCCTCACTTTCATCGGGACTGATGTCCTCATCACTCGATGACCATCCGCCATCAAAATGAGGACTTGCGACATGTTCCCGATCAAGCTCCGAAAGATATTCGTCTATGTCCCTTGGTTGGAGGCCTCCCAAATGCCTACGAATGCCCCTAAGGACGCCACATGCTTCCTAGGGGTAACCAAAGGCATACGATGTGTTCCCGAAACACTTTCAGCCACACGTGGCCGCACAGAACGGCCTTGAGGCGCGGGGTCATGCTGGGTGCCTTGGCCCCTCGCCAGCATCCAGGTCCAAAACTCGCCTTACACGATCCCTCCGACGGGTAAAACGCGCCTTTCACGGTTCACACGTCGTTGAGACATATCTAGGAATGTTCCTGTAGCAATACAAATGCTCAAAGTCTCGCACAAGTCCAGAAAAACCCGCTTTTCACGAAAGATCGCTCTTCGGGATGGTGCGCTACTGATGCTGGCTGGAGCGAGAAGAAGGGATATCGCGCATGCGCACTGGGTCACGCTTCAAAACAAAACAAGGCCTTGATCCGTGAACTCCCAGCATTCCCCAAGGCGCGTGATTCAAAAGTTTTAGGCTGGTAGGCCTATAAAGTATTTTTCCGCGAATTTTTAAAAAAAACTTTCGTATGTCGACGTAAAATACGTCCAGTCGGCACCCGACAGACAATTTATCTCGACGTAAAATACGTCCAGTCGGCGTTTAAGGGTTAATCAGAGACACGACAGAATACAAATTTACCATATACAGAAAACCAACGTTCTAGCTTTCATACATTCACTACTGTAGCTATCACGACATTGCTATCAAGATAGGTGTAGCCAGCAACCTGTTCTTAAGAGCCTTACAAATTTGTTCCCCAGATTTCCTGGAAAAAGAATATGAACTAATTCACAAGCAGCTTTCGTCTGTAAAGTATCCTGAACCATATATAGAAGGCAAGAAAGCAATTCTTCAAAACAAAACAAACATTAATCAATAACAACGATCCCCTAAAGACAAGACCAAGAGGATACACCCAACAATAAAAT
>NC_087204.1:70958959-70991459 GCF_015104395.2 Macrobrachium nipponense
TATATCAGCAGCAGTAGTAGTAATAGTAATAAACGACCACACGGCATGCTTATAATCATTATGAAAAGGCATACATGAGGGATTAGGAATTCAGGCAGAATGACGTTAATGATCACGAATGAAAGGAAAATTAAAATGAAGAATGTTGGTATAATCTTAACTTGGGAATAAAAATCTCTAGGGCAAAATTGTGTTTTCCAGAAGTCTTACTGATCTTCAGGATGGCACTCACACCCGAGACATTTCCTTTAATGTAATTCTTATTATGGATCAAAAGCAGAGACGATGTGAAATTGAATCTAGTTTGCACAAACATAATCATCGTAAGATATATGTTTGGTCATTTCCAGCTATTACTGGAAGTAATTCTTTAGCACTGGCAATCAGGGACCAAGCGTCATATTGTCCCTGCTAATATCTAAAACATGAAATCAGAAGTTTTCCCTGTCAGGAAAAATAATGAGCCATCTCCTATAACGGCCATCCTTTGATCCCTTGAAGTAAACACACTGAGATTAACGTTGGTGAGTAAAACGTTTAAGGAGACTGATTTTCTGAGTCGAAACTGTCTTCGTTAGATGGCATCGTTATTCTAATTGGCTTCAGAAATCATAGCATTATCAAATGATTTGTTTAATGTCTTTATTATTACTGTGATTTCCATGTCTCTGATTTCGTCCTGATTTAAATGGGATACTTTAAAGATTAATTAGCATTTCTTGCTTTTTCTGGAAAATATTACAGGCTACAAAGTAGTGATGACCCTATTTTCGTAAGTTCTGTAGGAATGTATAATGAATGCGTACAAAAATAATCTTAACTTCGCCTCTAAAACGGTTAAAGTGGTTGCTTCGTCTTTACCCATACATTTGCCCTTAGTACTTGAATGTAATATATATATATATATATATATATATATATACATATATATATATATATATATATATATAATATATATATACATATATATATATATATATATATATATATATATATGTGTGTGTGTGTGTGTGTGTGTGTGGTGTGTGTGTGTGTTGTGTGTGTATGTGTGTGTGTGTTTTCGTCCTAAGGGATAAATGTATGGGTAAAGACGAAGCAACCACTTGACAATTTTAAAATGCCTAGATCGAGGAATAAACTCATTAGTGTTCCTTATTCGCAAGTTGGTTTGCGAAATAGTTAATTTACTTACAATTACACGTTAAAGGAGTGAGTAATTATAATAATATTTTGCTGAACTCGCTATAAATACATTATACATTTAGGTGGGAAATTAAGCTCCTTAAAGAGAGAGAGAGAGAAGACGGATGAAACGAGACGGGACGGAGAGAGAGAGAGAGACGAGAGAGAAAGAGAGAGGACGGGAGGAGGGAGAGGAGAAGAGAGAGAGAGAACTTCCATCTCATACCATAGCTTAAGGGATCACGACCTCACAAATGTGGGGGATAATGTACCCACCAGACTCATAATTAGGGTCGTTAACGAATGCTGTCGACAAGTTCCCTTTATTTTCGAAAAAAAATTTTAAAAAAACGTCTTTGTGGAAGAATTAAAGGTTTTAAAAAATATATATATATATATATATATATATATATATATATTATATATCTATATATATATATATATATATATATATATATATATATATATATATATATACATATATATTATATATGATATATATATATATCTATATATATATATATATACGCCCACACAATATATATGTATCACTATATATTCCTCTCTAATATATATATATAATCTCTCTCTTGTACTTATTTCTTCATATATATATATATAGTGGGTGTTTCGAAATTAGAGGGCCCCCCTCTACAGCATAAACTAAAATTGATATGGAAAAATACAAAAGTAATTCAGAACAGGTATTTATTTAAGTTTCTCTCTACAGGTATTTATTTAAGTTTCTCTCTAAGTATTTAATATTTTGTGTGGCCTCCACCTGCCTGTACCACAGCCTGCATTCTTGAGTGGTATGATTTCAGCAAATCGCAAAAAAGCCGAGACTCAAACTGCATTTCCCTGAGCACTTCGGTAACCTTCGCAGGTCGTCGAGGCTTGGTATACCATCATAGTTCACTGTGCACACTTCAACACGATACTTTATGGTACGACCAATGTTTTCACTCACATCACGTCAGGGGAGCTACCTGGAAATTCACTTGACAAGAAGAAATCGATACCACTGTTTCGAAGCAGCTCCTGTGTCTGGAGAGTCTTGAAACATAGTGACTTATCATGCAAAAATGTGATTTCTTCACCAGATAACACATTTTCAAGAACTTTGAGGAAAGGAAATACTCCACCAGTAAGCACAGTTTCTCTGAAGTATTCGCCATTCCATGATTGTCCTTTTTCTTTGATGATTCACATTAACCATTAGGCTGTGAAACAGAAAAATTCACAAACATTCAAGAAATTTCTCAACTTGGTGATAGCACAAGTCATCACTGATATCATCTAACTTTGCAGCCCAAATGATGTCATTTTTATGATTTGATTTTGTGACTGTGTAAATGAAGAATTCATCTGATGTGGCAACATGGAGAAAGTCAGCTTCATCCCAATCTTTAAGAAATGAACCACAAAACCATGCACGGTCTTCTTTCTGTTGCTGAGTGATGTTGGGCTTGCTGATATCATGAAATGGCTTGATACCAGCACTATAACTTCTCTTCTTTCCCCTTTTTGTTTCTAGTTCAAGCACCAATTTATGTAAAGACTTTCCTGGTCTAACCACTGCTTCAGCTATGATGTCTTTTGACTCTCAAGAAAGGACTTCAGGCCTTCCAAGATTCTCACTCTTTTTGCAATGATAGTCATATGGATTTTTGTTCCAGTTTCTTTTAACAAAGGATTCATCTCTTTTAATGCATTTAGCTATCCAGGGACGTGAAATGAAGGATGCGCCAGCATCCCTGGACTCTCTGAAGGTTATAGCTCGATTTCGGTCAATCCATCTGATTTCCTCCGAGTCGTTAGCCATGGCTGTATCTAAGTCCGTCCCTCAGTCTGAAAATACAAGAAATGTAAAATGAAAAATAGCTAAATAGAGAGATAGGCTACAGCAGAAAACTTCATAACTTTCCATCTTTTCTGTGGAGGGGACCTCTAATTTCGAAACACCCGGTATATATATTTATAAATATATATAAATGTCTAGATATATGCGTATACATCATATATAAATGGGAGAACATGTCTGTTCGTTTTTTGTTTATCTTTTTGTACTAGGTGAACGGCTACACCAGTGAACCGATCAGTATGAAATTCGGCACAGAGGTAAAGCTAACATGGGTACGAACATTGGCTAATTAGATTTTCTTAAAAACAGATATAACACCCCCCAAAAATGTTATTACTTCTACCCTACCCCCAAGAATGTAACTTTCTTATTTCTGGGCCGATTTGGTTGAAATTTGAAAGGTAGTCTGTTGGTGGTAACTGCATTACTTCCAAATGGTTATCAAGTCGTTCGGGGCTCTGGGGGGGACTCCCTCAAATATAACGTTCATGTTTTGGGGCCGATTTTGGTCCAATTTAAAGCATGGGTTACTGAAGCAATTGCATCATTTGTGAATTACTATAAGAACGTTTGGGCCCTGATGGACCCCCTATTTGCCGTGCGGGATAAATAAGATTGCAATGATCCCAAGTAATGACAGATTCTGAAAGTGATTGCATAATCCACCCTGCAGGGCTTGATATCACGGAAGACATGGCCTTTTTTATCCAGAGCAATGAGCTAGTGTACATATAGGTATATAATATAAATATATATATATATATATAGTAATATATATATATAGATATACTATATATATATTTATATATATATAACAGATACATATATATACATACATACATACATACATACATATTTATATATATATATATATATATATATATATATTATATATATATATATTTACAGATAAATGAAGAAGGCAGGTACGTCAGCCAAAGTGCAAAATACACAGGAAGCATTATCACGAACAAACATGGCGATGCGCTATAGTGTATTTCCTACGCGTTTCGCAATAAAGTATCTAGGTACAATTTACATTCGGCCCGAAAGGAATCGTCGTGCATTTATGGGAATCGGGCATAAAAAGGAACTTTAGGAACATTTGCTCTATACTCTATAGAGTGCTGTCTCCCTGGGATGTCTTTCATAAGGAAATGATCTTTCTTTCAACACATTTTACCGGTAACTACATTCCCACCAAACTTGTCAATAGGATTCTAAACAAACAGCTTTGCAACAGCGCCAACAAAACAAACGTTCCTAAACTTTCTTTTTATGCCCGATTCCCATATACGCACGATGATTACTTTCGGGCCGAATTTACAATGTACATAAACTTTTACGCATTAAATGTCAAAGCTATTTTATCAATCCACTCACAATTGGCTCCTTGTTCCGATTCAAAGATGCTCCCTCATGCCTTCTGGTATAATGCACAAATATTCTTGTTCCAGACGTAGTCTGGGAACTTACGTGGGTTCTTCTCAGAGGATGATGATCGTGAGCACAGACTGCCCCACCGTGGGGGAGTTGACTCTTAAGAAATCCAAGCTAAAGAACAAACCCCCCCCCCCTTTTTTTTTTGTTTCAGTCCATCGCATAAAACAATAACATCAATTCACAAATATTATTTAAAAAAATAGAAAACCTGTGCTCCTGCAAGACAACAAATCCTGGATCTACATTCACATCAGTCTCAAATTATTATCATCAACTCTTTTTTGGGCAACAGGTTTCCAAATTTCTAATCCACAGATTGCCACAAAAACGTATCAACGAATAAGCGAAGTGCAAACGAAGAAACGGATGAATCATGATGATGTAACGGTCATCAAAACTCTTTGTTAATTAGGTCAGCCAACGATGTTGAACAAAGTAGACGAATTCATTCGTTTGTTCATTTGTTCCCTTGTCTATTGATAAATTATAAAAGAATTCCATGAATTGAATATCTATTAGCTAAAGAACAGTTAAATGAGGTTACCTATCTGTCAAGAACCTGAAAAAAACTGCTAGCTTTTGTATTCCTTATGACTTGATGGTGCTGCTTTCATAAGCTTTGCTTATCTTTATGAAGTGATGACATTTAAGAATTGTAGTCACGAAATTATAAAACCTGGCTCATTTACTAAAGGTACATTTACGAAGCTATAAAGATTTCCAAATAATAAACTACTTTGTTCAGTATTATACGATTCACCAAACTTTAACATTTACAGAAAAGAGAATAAATTGGTCAATTAGACCATCAAAAATAGTTCTAATATTAAAGGGCATAGATCTAATAATAAAAGTAAACTGACGTCCTGAGAAAACTAAAAAAAAAAAATCTCAATCTCCATGAGAGAGAGCGCTTTGAGAATGCGCTCACCTTCGCCAACACAAACACAAGTATATTACAAATAATGATAATGGCATACAATGCCACTAGTTTCAAAACGAAGAACAGAAGTGACTTTTCTTATAATGTCAACTGAATTGAAAAAGAAAAAAAAAAATGCCGGCTACGCATTCGGATAAAAAAAATCTGATCAACTTCTTGTTGGCCACTCTCCACAATATGGGTTGAAACCTATAAAAGAGGTAACTTGTGAACAAGCAAACAAACAAATAGAAACGGGTTAACTGTATAATCTCAGACCATGTACGTTGGCGGAGGGGAGAGAGCCAGCGGAAGGGAAGCAATTCCCCTTGAGCATTAATAGATTTCAAGACTCTGCAATCTTTCCATCACCAATTTCCGGGATTTTAATGGCATCATGTTCCGCGTGAAAAGCCACTGGCGTAAAAAGGGATCCTCTGAGTGCAAGCTATTCATACGTTACAGTGCGGTTATTTTGTTGATTTATCAATGAATGACTGTCCGTAATATTCTGACTTCTCAAAATATCAAAAGCAATATGCTGACAAGTGAAATACATAACAATCAACTGACTATGAAAGCTACAAAACTTTAACAGACAAATTATTGTATTTCATCATCATGTGCAATGAGTAGTACAGATTTCTAAAATAGTTCCCATACATTATATATGTCTATATATATATATTATATATATATATATATATATATATATATATATATATAGAGAGAGAGAGAGAGAGAGAGAGAGAGAGAGAGAGAGAGAGAGAGATAGAGAGAGAGAGAGAGAGAGAGAGAGACCTCCACTTCAATTGCAAGCATCCATAAGGAAGGAATTTCTGTGGATAAGATGATTATTTAGAACAGGGCCCGGGGTAGGACTACAAACCACCTTACAAAAGGAGAGTTTCTGCGATGGATTGAATGGATTGAACGAAAAGGTCAACTCGGGTACCCACCAGTCTGAGTGAGAGGGACACCAGGTGCTAGTTAGCTTTTATGCCACCTTCTGACTTACAATTCTAATCTTGCCTTGAGCTGTTTACTGTCTTAGAAACTATTCCAGAGAACGAGTTTACACCTGGGAATAGCAGCTTACCCGCCCCCGCCAAGCCTTTTCCAACATTGGCCAAGCCCTCGTGTGTGGGAAAAACAGGCAGTCAACAGCCAACCTCTAATGTGTAGACGTGTGTCCGGTCTCTCCAGGAAGGAGATGTGCCTACTCTTTACCTCTGAAGCCAATGCGTAAAAAGCACCCCGTTCAGTTGTGAGGGAGGACCAACCAACACTGCCTTTCATTACAAAGTCTGTGCAATGTGGAAGCAGTGTTGCATGCAGTCAACACTGCTTTCAATGTTGTTCCCTGCTCCGGGAGACTGGCTCTGATCTACTCAAGTTTTGTCCACAGACCAAATTAAAGTGATTGGAAGTCCTTTGCCCAAACTCACCATTTTTGCCTTTTACTTGAATTTTCCATCTGTTTTCCAGTTCCCATATCTATTCCCTTTTTGAATTCTCCCTCAGAGATTCTCGTGATTTTGAATGTGGTGTATTTGTATTTGTTTTATAAGTATTAGAATACCAGTGTTCGTCTAATTTGTGCTCCGACTTCAGTTTTAAAAGTGCAGTGATTGATTCAGCTCAGTGTTAAAGATCAGTGTTTGATTTCATGCATTTCACTTTTGTTTACGTATTCCAATTTAATTCTCACTCGAATCTCCTCGTATGTTACGATATCACCCTGCATTGAAGATCCGTGGTACAGGTGCCTGCTGTGTGAAATTAACTGTAGGTCAATGGTGCCAACTTCTTGCAAATTGCCTTTGCCATATCCAGTCAAGATTTCTTGATTCACAGTGTGAACTTTGCTTGTGGCACTCCTGTTTGATGGTTGTCATTTAGTACAATAACTTTGATAGTGCCAAGAGCTCTATTGATAACTCCTGTATATATTTTATCTTCTGATACTTTTAAAGAATTATGTTTTAATTGGACACCCTAAGTTTACCTTGAATCCTCATTTGCTGATACTGATTTGTCTTTATTTCACATATGCTCCTTTCTTGATCACTGGTGCTAGGCCCCGCCCGTGATAATTGATAAATAAATAAAAATCTTCAATACTTAATTATGACTGCTTGTTCCCTGATTGACAGGCAACAGCATCTATCAAAAGAAATGAGGAATTGTTCTTCTGTGTTTGTTTTTTGCCTATCTGTCCACAAGTTATTGAAAAATCGACAGCAAGAATGTCAGCAGATTTTTGTAAAATGCTTTATCAACAAATCTTAGAGGTCAGTCATTTAACTAGAGAAAAGAATGAATTGAAAGTGGCCGTTCTTTAACTTGATCAAAATGTCTCCTTTTACTTGAGCAAGGGCCAATTAGTTTACACGAGAAACATCAGATCTTTCACTACCTATAATATAATTACTGTAAAAGGACAATCAATTACTTTACGTATACGACGCTAGTTCTTCTATCGGGAAATTGTCAGTACCTTTAATTGAAGAAATGGTTCCCATTTCCAATAGTATAAATGAATTCCTATGGAAACTCTACAATGTCCTTTTACATTAACAAAGCCGGCCATTTTACACTGAAACGATCAATAATCTTGAACGGGAAAATCAGTTACCGTTGATGTATAATATCAGCCATATTACATGAAAGACGCTAGTCATTTTTCCGGTAAAAAAGACATTCTATATGGAAAATGATGAGCAAAAAGTCTGTCTTATTACTGAATGTGGAATGAATTTCTAAACAGTAATATATACCTTCAAGATCAAAGAAAAATACGTCCTATACTGAATCATGCAGACGCTATGGAAAGACAATGGGAAGGGAAGAGGACCTTCAATCATTGCTTATCAAATGAAACACTTTTTCCATTAGAGGTAAAAACTCATTCATGGCGATATATCTTTCGCTTTCCTACCTCCCGCTCTCATCAATTACCAGGAACAATAAACCGGCCATGCATACAGGCATATGCTTGCCTAATCACAACGTGATCATTAGGGTATATATCATCCCAAAAGGATCCCGAATCAATCATCTTACCAATGCATACGTTACTGCCCAATCAGATGGATATTACTGATTCAGGTTTATAATATATATATATATATATATATATATATATATATATATATATATATGTATATATATATATATAATATATATATATATATATATATATATATATACATATACATGCATACATATACTTAAAAAATGACAGTACATGCACGTGACTTCATGATATGAGCAAAATTCCACAGTAAAAATAATAAGCAGATATTCCTTGCCGAGCGCTTTCGTCCTTTAATAAAACATTGTCGTGCCTCGACAATGTTTCTTTATTAAAGGACAAAAGCGTTCGGCTACGAATTTCTGTCTGTCATTTTTCCTGTGGTATTCTCTTATACATAAATCCATACACACACACACACACACACACATATATATATATAGGGGCTGTCAATCGTGACGGCCTTTTCCGCCATTTTTTCCTCTCATACGAGAGAAGCAGCCTAGAAGTTTGAACGAATGCAGTTTGGTTGCCCCTACCCAGATCCTCGCCACACACCCACCTATCCTAGAGCAGTCTCCTCCCCGAGGTCTCTTACTTTCAGACGCCACCGCAAGATATATTTATATATATATGTATATAATATATATATATATATATATATATATATATATATATTATATATATATATGTGTGTGTGTGTGTGTGTGTGTGTGTGTGTGTGTATGTTTATATTGCTTACTATTCAGTTCTCTATACGTCGGTTATAAAAGTTGCTAATTCATTGGAATTGATATCCATTTCTGATTAGACAATAATGTATGCATTTGTAAGATGATATATTTGCCTTTCCTTCTGAGATAATCTATCTATCTATCTATCTGTCTAAACATATATATATATATATATATATATATATTATATATATATATTATATATATATAATATATATATATAATATATTATATATACATATATATATATATATATATATATATATATATATCTTATATATATATATATACACATATATATATATATATATATATATATAATACATATATATATTTTGTATATATATATCATATATATATATATAATATAATATATAATATATATCCTAATATATATATATATATATATATATATAGGCTAGTGTTGTTAGTGAATTAACATATGTTTAGCTTTTCCCCTTTTTCCTCGCTTTGGAGGACAAGGCACGCCCAGAGAGCGCCGTAGAGATAGCCTTCTTGAACGAAGGAATCCAATGTGTGTGCATTTTTGGCTGGTGGTTGTCCGTACTGTAACCATGGGCGATCTTGGAGTGGGGCAGATGTGTGCATCCGTTTGTGCATGTGCAATGACGGTCCGCCCATTCTAGGCACTTGAGGGAAAGACACATTCCTTAGTGATAGAGAAAAGGCGGTTGAGAAGGACTCCAGGTGTAGAGAGAGAAAACCCATCTCAAGGTATGGTACATATTAAAATATCTTAGAAAAAAGTTACCTTTGAAAAGAGAGAAGTGTGCAGTGTATACCTTTATTTAATATTGTGTAATAGGAAATATGATGAATATATCTTTGTTACAGATGGGTTCCATATCATGCTACTAGAAACGGGATTCTCTAAATTTGACTATTACAATGTAGCATTTGACATTTTGAGCCTTGGAGTGATTACTCAGACTAAACCAGGAGAGTGGAATGATAACTTACAGTTTTGTTTGTGGGGCAGACTTGAGTGTTTTATCACAATGACTTATTAATCATTTTGTTCTATTTTATGTTCATCTGTTTTGGGTAATAAATAGTATATTTTTGTATTCATGTGAGCTTATTAGCCTAGTGACATGCTTGCAGATAGAGGGTGCCTGCTGCCAACAGGTAAGGGTTGTCAATTTGTGCAGTTTTGTCAAAAGGGGGGTGGGGTTATAGTGGTGGCAGTGGTTTAAGAAGCTTTTTATACATTTTATAGGCTGTAGGTACGCTGACGAAGAGACTGGTGACTAGTAAGACATGTATTTTTTGGTAAGAAAAGGGGTTATAATTATGTCACAGGCCACCCGGGTTTCTTTTTGCTGATTCAATGGTGTGGTGTTCGAAGTGTCAGGTTACTCGGGTATCTCTCTACATCTCAGTGTTAGCCAGTCAGTGATTCATGAAAACCAGCGTTTTGAGATCGTGAGGGGAAAAAGTTTAATTTTTGACATATTAAAGTGTTTCACGAGTGTGGTGAATAGGCTACGCATATTTGCTATGCGTATACGAATTCGGTTTCCAGTCATATGAAGATGTGAGTGTAATTTCATGTTTACTTTCTTCTTTTCTCTTTCTTTATTTTTTAACATTTTTATTCTTTTTTGTTTGTGATGAATTTACTCAAATATGAGTGAGGTTTTGGTTGTTGTGAGTCATGCACTGAGAGAGAGAGAGAGAGAGAGAGAGAGGCGAGAATTTGAGTGTGCGAGTCTGAGTGACGGGGGAAGTTCGTCGCTGGGTTGGATCGCTTAGCAAGCTCTTTGCACATTTTTATTCTATCTCCTCCCTACTTTTTATTTTTATTTTCGTGGGATGATATACTGGGCGCGTTTGCATTTTTTTTGTTATCCATTATTGGGGGAAATTTGTATTAATTTTTCTGGATTAGGTTTTGTGTGTATATAAATACATTAATGTTATTGAGGTCAGGGAATGGTATAGAACACAAAAGCTTCCGTAAAGAGAGGAAAATGGCGGATGCTAAGAGTACCACAACATTGCTACATCCCGTAACGAACGTGAGTGCAGGCATGAGCCCGTTCAGGGGAATCGTAGATGGTGTGTTTTCCCACCCAGTGCAAATCTTATTGAAGGTGTGAAAAATTATTAAGCGCAAAAAAACATAAACGGATGATATAGAGGCATTTAGAGAGGTGAAAGCTTTGCTAGATTTCAATAAAGGGGGACCTCTCTCACCAATGCAGAAGTTTCCAATTGCAAAATGTCGTACCTGGACTGATTTGCAATCATTTTTGAAAGCAGCTTATGGGGGGTCAAAGGAACACGGAGATATGGTGAGGAACCTCATAGGTCTATATAAAATACAGAAGGGAACAAATAGCCTCATAGAACATAGTTCAAAACTTTTTGACTCAGTGGCAGATTGGGTAAGAAAATTGAAAACATCTAAATGGGTACAGTAGGTAGTGTCTCTCTTGATAATTTACATAAAACTGATCCATTTTTCGTGCTATTTACATGATGTACCGGATGCAATAGTGAATTTAACCTACTTCAGATGAAGAATTACTTTATGTGCCCAAATTGAGAAAGAAACATATGTCTAAATGTCCCACTGCAGATAGTACAATTTTTTAATAAGGGACAGGCTGGGAAATAGGATGCAAAGAGACACGGAATTTTCTCCTCCCGGTCTGTGTGCAAAAGTTGAATATAACTAAAGATCGATCGATCATAGGCAACAGCAGTTGTGCTGTTTCAACTGCAATAAACCAGGGCATCCAAAGAAAATTGTGTAGAGCTAAATATTGTGGAATGTGTAAGAGTACGGATCACTATTGGCAATCTTGTCCGTCTCAGATATGAGAGATGTGAGGCCTCAAAGTTTTGGGAGCTATAATGTGAAGACTCCCCAGGCAGGTCAAACCAGAGGGCAAAGGAATTGGCGAAATTTTTGGAAGGCCGATCAACAAAAAGGGTACAGGTGATTAGAACGTGCCATTGTGGTCTCGTGGGAGACGCCCAGAGCCCAGGCCTATAGTTTATGGAACAGTAGGGGATGTGGATATCGCGATATTTATAGACTCAGGAGCGTCCATCAATTTAATGGACTATAATTTGTATCAATCCATGTTCTCCAATTACCACTTTGCAACCCATCAACGGAGACGGTGTGTGATGTGCAAGCCCATAGATTAAATACCCTGGGTTATGTTCAAATACAGTTTACTCTCGGTGACAGAGTATTAACAGAACCATTTTGGTAATGAAAGGAATTGCATTGGGCAACAGACTTTTGCTGGGTCATCCTGCATGTAGGAGACACAAGATTTCGATCCATTCGGGTGTTAATGGTATAACAGTCGGAATACCTGGTGTTTTTCTTCCTATGAGGACGTGATTAGAACGGAGGACATGGAGATTGTTGAAAAAAGATGTGCTCAGTGATACTAATGGCCATGATTCAGGAGTTACAAAGAGCGGTAATATTAAACCCACATTGGTGATATGGGAAATGATTGCGGGGATTCTATCGGAGTTCACGGTGATAACAATTGTAGTGATGATATTATGGATGGGGATATTGATACTAATGTTGATGCTATTTCTGATATTAACAATGCTGGTAATGATACTAAGGGTGGTAGTTTGTATGGGTGGTTGGAAAGAGGAGATACTAACCACAAATTAGAGGTGTTTTATCGAAGGATATTGTGCTATTGCCCGATTCAAAGACTATGGTAAAAGTCAAATTGAAGGGAATTAAAGTGAGAAAAGAAAACCTTTCAGATGTGTGTTATTGAAAATAGCGAGAGGCTTAGAGGGGTTATTAGCACTTGGTTAGAATGACTAAACTGTAATGATACCAGTTAGGAGATACCAGAGGAATACATATATATTGGATTTCCAAGATTGGAGTTGTGATACTGGTTCGGAGTGGCTATCGTAGAGGGGCAACCTGAGTTTTCAGAGGCAGAAAGGCAATCAAGGGAGGAAAAACGAATATTTAGAGAACATTTAGCTAATGCGGATTATAGTGAACATGATTGAAGCGATAAGCAAGCTCTGGCAGAATGTGGATATGGTAGCCTTACAAGGTGATAAATTGGGGTTGACTAATGTGTTAGAGCATAAAGTAAATTTGGAGAGTGGCACAAAAACCTATTTATATTCCTGCATACCGCATACCTTTCAAAATCAGAGAACAGGTAGAGAAAGAGGTCAATAGATGGGAGGAAGAAGGAATCATTAGACCTAGCGTGTCTCCTTACAAACTTTCCCTTGTTAGTGGTGCCTAAGAAGGACAGTTCCGCCCGTGTATGCATCGATTTTAGACGTTTAAATGAAAAGACGATCCCTGACCGCTATCCAGTCGCGTGCATACCAAATCTTTTTGTTGAAATCGGGGGACATAATATTTATAACTCAATTGATTTGGCGCTAGGTTTTTTGCAGGTCCCTCTTAGTGAAAGTAGCAAGGAATATACGGCTTTTTCAGTGCCCAAGGGACACTGTGAATTTACGTGAATGCCTTTCGGTTTATCGGGCAGTACGATGACATTTACCAGGTTGGTGAACACAGTTTTGCACGGGTTATTGGGTAAAATGTTTTTGTGTAAATGGAATGACATTATTAGTCGCAACAGACACGATCGTGCAACACCTGGAAGTGCTTACAGAAGTACTTAGGAGGCTTAGATTAGCGGGGGGGGGGTTTGAAAATTAAGCTAGCTAGTGTTCGTTCCTGAAAAAGCAAATCGCATATCTAGGCCATGTCATATCTAACGAAGGGGTTAGAGTAAATGACGATAAAGTCAAAGCAATAGCAAATTTTCGCACCCCCAGATCAAAGAAAGAGATTAAGTCATTCCTGGGTATCGCCTGGTTTCTTCAGGAGGTTTGTGAAAGGGTTCTCCAATATAGCAGCTCCCCTACCATGATGTATTGCAGGAAGACGTTCAATTTCAATGGAAGGAACCCCAGGCAGAGAGTTTTCAAAAGCTCCCCCAGGATGCGCTAATGAATCCCCCTGTTTTGAAGTTCCAGATTTTAGCAAACCCTTTACATTAGTGACCGATGCCAGCCAGGAAGGTATAGGTGCTTGCCTTATGCAAAAGTTTGATGGGAAATTCCATCCCATAGCCTTTTTATAGCAGGAAGTTCAAGACAAAGGGCAGCAACGAGAAATCAATGGCTGCCATAGATAAAGAAGCCTTTGCAATAGTGTCAACTTTGGTTTATTTTAAAATGTACTGATGGGCAATAAAGTAGAAGGTCTTGGAGACCACAAGCCATTATCAGATCTTTTTAATAAACCCGATTTGTCGCCTAAAAGAACTCGATGGTTTTTAACTATCAGAGATTTTGATGCAAAGCTCAAATATATAGAGGGGCAAATTTAACGTAGTTGCAAGAATCCTCTTAGTAGAAGTTTTCACGACACGGAAGAGTTCCAAGTTGCACAAGTCACTAGCGAGGCTATACAATGAGATATTTCTCTTATAGAGCAAAGGCAAGAAGAAGACGAGATTCTAGCAGACGCAAAAGCGTTTCTTAGAGGAGAATTAGTCAGGAAACATTATAAGTTGCCTTTTTTTGGGTTTGGAGTTAGAAGGTAATCTATTGGTTAGGAAAATCAAATATAAATTGAGAACCACTGAAAGTAAAGGAGATACGACACAGATCGTAATCCCGAAAGCCCTAATTCCAGTGGTTTTGGATATAGTTCATTGCAGGTTCAGTAGTCCACACTTGGGAATAGAAAAAACATATGATGAGGTTCATGCTAAATACATTTGGAAAAAACATGGGGAAAGATGTGGAAAAATTTTGTGAGAAATTGTAGTGTGCAACGCCATATAAGCCTGCTAGGATAACTTCATGCAAATTAGGATTGTATCCTATACCGAGTAGACCTTTTCAGAGAATACATATGGATATCCTGGGAAATTTTTGTGAGTACTTGTTAGTGTTAATAGATGAGCTTACAAGGATAGTAGAAATTTTCCCACTTCAGCATAAAACGGCTGAAGAAGTAGCCATAGCATTTTTCAATGGTATCATTGCAGAAACGGCTCACCCGACGTTCTATTGACCGACAATGGTAGAGAATTTTTTAACAAAAACTGGAATTTTTAGCGAAAGGTCATGGGGATACAGAAAGTAACAATTATTCCATACAGACCCGAAGGCTAATGGGGTTGTTGTTGTGAACAAGCAAACAGGAAAGTGCTCGAGGCTCTCAGGAAAACTGTAGGTGGTAATGATAAGAATTGGGACAGATATGTTGTTGTTAGACATAGTATTAACACTATGGTTAGTGATTCCAGTAAAATGTCTCCATGTGAAGCTTTGTTTGGTTGTCCAGCACAAGGCACATTGATTTGTTAACTATACCTCATTATGGGGAGGATACAATCGAGGTGTTGGTATCCACAACGAGAGAGAGATGCATGTCTCAGCCGTCAATCTCGAATCCACAACCAGAGAGATGGTACAGAAAAAAGTATTAGTAAAACATCTGATCCCAAGATCAATGTCAGAGACAAGGTACTTTTAAAACTTAACATGAGAAATGAATTGAACTACAAATTAGGCCTGAAGTTTGAAGGTCCTTTTAAAGTTATTGAGGAAAAAATTGGAAACAGATTTGTAGTCTTAGAGGAAAAAACAGGTCAGTCGAAGTTAACATATCTCGAAATTGAAAAGAATTGGTTGTGGTGATTAATATATTGTCACGCAATTGCATTTTTTCTCTTGCTGTCTGGTTTTTGCTGCTTTGCTGGTGAAATGTTTTAACATTTTTTTTTTCTCTTTCACTTCCTTTCTACTGTTTTTTTTTTCTTATTATGCGCAAATCTGCGGCATTTTGGCATAAGATTCCAAGGTTAATATTTTACATGGGAAGTTGTTTGGAAATATGGCAAATTTTTTTTTTAGCTGAGAAACGTGATGATAAACATGTGATAATTCCTGTGTATGAAATTTGGGGCTGAATTTCTTTTGGTGTTGTGATTATTGGGGCGAGTGACACTACTGCATTGTAGTTTTATATAATTGGGGGTAATGTTTTGGGGAGTTATGATTAAGGACAATTTTTGTGGGGGGGGGGGGGGGCACCTTGGTGGATCCTCCGGTGATAATTTTGTGGAATGTGGCTGTATGGTGTTAGTATGAAATTTTTGGGGAATAATGGTTTTGGCATTGCAAGTCTGGACTAGACAAATCTAAAGTGCAGTTCAAAGCACCTGAGGTATTCACAGGTGGATTTTTTGTTTATAATGCTGTGATGAGTCCAGTTGCTGATTTTTTCCTTTGGAGTTGGTTACTCGGAGATTTGCACTATTCTCGTAGATGTTGACTATGGCATTCCACGAAGATGTACCATATAAGGGGGTTGTCTTCCGGTCGTTTCTGGTCGATAGGATTGTTGCGTTAGCAAATTCCGTAACGGGTACATATTGCATTTTGATGAAAATGTTGAATTATATATGTTTTTTCTTCTCTTATGTGTGCTGTGTAATGGTGGAAAGTCACTTATTATTGTTATCTTTTTTTTTCTTTTTTTCTTTTCCTACGAGAGATGTCGTAATTGGGTTGTTAAGCTCTAAATAGCATTTCTATTTTAGATAGGAGATATAATTTGTCGGGGTATGTGAGTTAGATAGAAGGGGTGTTTGGGCATTACATTTCATGGAGGTTAGTTATATAAACAATAAAAGGGGTTTTTGCTGTTAGACATTATGGGTTCTCTTTGATAGCACTTGCATGGAAGTCACAGGATACTTCCTTGACAAACGGGGTGGTGACCACGTTTCCTTCAGTAGAAAACGTCGAATCTACAGTTTCGCGACGAGGGGGGTTGTTGGATAGACTCACGAGGGTCGCAGACGCTGAATAATGGCGCGTTGTTTCGTGGTGGTTTACGTACTCGACCTGCATCTACAACTATTTGGTCGAGTTCTGCTTATCTTAGTGACGAGGATGAGCTTTTCATCAATGAACGTTACACATTAACCAGTAATAGTGGTCATGCTCGCCGTCATACTGATCACAATTGTGCGCTAAGAGTTCTTAAACTTCTGTGTGTCCGGCGAGGCACAAGGGTTACAGCAACGGAGGTAGCCCTAAATCATGTGGCAAATTGATACTTTGTGCATTAGTTGCTGATGTGTGGTGTGACAGGAGTGCACAAAGGGCATAGGTAGCTGACCCATATTATTGGCTAGTGTTAGTGAATTACACATGTCAGCTTTCCTTGCTTGGAGACAAGGCGCGCCCAGAGAGCGCCGTAGTGATAGCCTTCTTGAACGAAGGAGTCTGATGTGTGTGCATTTCTGACTGGTGCTTATCCGTACTGTAACCATGGGCGATCTGGGGTGGGCAGATGTGTGCACCGTTTGTGCATGTGCAATGACGGGTCCGGCCGTTCGAGGCACTTGAGGGAAAAACACATTCCTTTGTGATAAGAGGAAAGACGGTCGAGGACACAGGTGTAGAGAGAAAAACCCATCTCAAGGTATGGTACATATTCAAATGTCTTAGAAAATAGTTACCTTTGAAAAGAGAGAAGTGTGCAGTGTATACCTTTATCTAATATTGTGTAATAGGAAATATAGTGAATATATCTTTGTTACAGATGGGTTCCATACCATGCTACTAGAAACGGGATTCTCTAACTTGACTATTACAATGTAGCAGTTGACATTTTGAGCCTTGGAGTGATTACTCAGACTAAACCAGGAGAGTGTAATGATTAAACTTACAGTTTTGTTTGTGGGGTAGACTTGAGTTTTTTATCACTATGACTTATTAATTCATTTTTGTTTTCTTGTTTATGTTTTCATATGCTTTGGGTAATAAATAGTATATTTTTGTTTTTGATTTATGGTGAGCTATTCGGCCTAGTGACCATGCTTGCAGGGTAGAGGGCGCCTGCTGCCAACAGGTAAGGGTTGTCAATTGGTGTAGTTTTGTCAAGAGGGGGGGGTGGGGGGGGGTATGTCTCTCTCTCTCTCTCTCTCTCTCTCTCTCTATATATATATATATATATATATATATATATATATATAATATATATATATAAGTGTGTGTGTATATATATAGTAAATATGTAATATATTTATATATATATATATATATATATATATATATATATATATATATATATATATATATATACATATATAAATATATATATATATATATATATATATATATATATATATATATATATATATATATATATATATTTATATATATATATATATATTTGTGCTTATAATAACACTGATTGGCATTTAATTCATATCTCCTGAAGGAAAAATTATGGAAATAGAGACAAAGAGACGTCCGATTGAAAGAATCTGCTTCCATTATCGTTTTTCATTCAACCTGTTTTGAACAGAACCATTTTTCCTTGAAAACGGAAGAAAGATCGTGTCACCCTTTCTGATGTGTCCTCGTAAAAGATCTCCGGACGGAATCACTATTGACTATTTTTTTGTAATTCTTTGAACCCAAAACTGGATGTTCGGATATCTCTCATAAAAGAAAATCTGGGAAAAATCACTTGGCATAAAAATGGTCGTCTTGGGAATTGGATCACATTGAGGTCATTGTTGAATTGATTGCTGAAAAGACAGCGTTTGTCTGGGTTTGTTCTTATTGTAAAAAAGTACTCTTGAGAGCGTTCACAGTGTCATTCGTTTTTTTAAAAACAAAACTTGAAACTAAGATTACATATCTCCTCCATCTTCTGCTCCGTTAAGGATAACTATGACTAACATCCTTACCTGTCTCAAATGAAAACAAAATTTAGGATCAACAACTGGCTCTACTTCAGAAAAAACCGAATATCTGAATCTTACGATAAGAAGAGCTAGCCCGCACGAGTCTTTCTCAAAGTTCGTCTTATTCCTCGCGTAAATATCCGCCATTTCTTTCCTATGCCGCTATTGCTCTTGAGGCAAAATAAGGTCTCCCTCCCCTCACAAAAGCCCATCATTGCCGATCCTGTTATCTTCTTTTAGCCATTTAATTTGTGTGAAAATACTTTCAAGTACTTGTAGATTCCATTAAGAACACTCTCCATCCACTTATATGTTTTCCCAATTTTATTGGCACGTTCTTAGCCAACCCACGTGGAAACCACATTCACCACTCAGATCTAATATTTCTTATTAGATCTTTCCTTATTCATTTGCCTTTAGCACGTTACTGTAATTCTAGTTTTTTTTTTCATCAAACTCCATCGTCTTAACATTTACAACTACGTACATTTGGATCTACTGCGTTTAACAGGACAGTCACCCTCTAGCAATAAGCACACAACTACATGTACAAACATACATTATTCATTCATTTTATATATATATATATATATATATATATATATATATATATATTATATATATATATATATATATATATATATATATATATATATATATATATACACTGTACATCGAGCTACAAATGTCCTTTAATATCCAATTCGCTTTACCTCGGAATCAATATAGCGTTACCGAAGTCCTGATTTCTCATCTTTCCGCTGGGCGCTGATTCGGACCCTCGAGAGGACAAAATTATTATCAACACTAAAAAAATTCCCTTCGGTTAACATATATGAAAATATATTAATTCCGAGGAGAGCGAACTTGATTATAAAAGACATTTGTAGCTCAATGTATGCATACGAATCACGGTGATGCGATAAAGATTCATATATATTTGTACGTATACAGATTCAATTCAAATCTAGCACCATGATAGTCGCCGAAAGTAGTACAACAATCCCATGCACCACTGTTAATTAATGGACCCCCTAAGCGTAAATCACTTTCGGCAAATTACATTTGGGCTACCAAACCGCTCTGAATATATAATTACCATTGCAGAGATTACTGCAAAAATAACAGCATTAAGAATTCTAAGCGAATTATAATTCACTAAGCAATTTGGTTATAAGGCTCTGAGATCCCTTTAACAATCAATGGTACCGAGGAAGGTTTTACAAGTTATTATTTTAATGTTAAGAGGTTTCCCGTTTCTTTCCGGAAGCGTCTTAGATTTATTATTTTCACAGTCATGAAATCAAGAGGGAGGCGCTGTTTTAAACAGCTTGTGTACAAGACTTTGCTCATCGTTTTCTCTCCTGACTCTAGATTTGCACAAATTATCCACGAAAATGACCAACTGGAGCTAACAAAACTGAAATTTCCCAAAGTTGGGGTTTTCTCATGTTAGTCGCTTACAAATAAACTCTTTCGAATTTTGTATACTAATAAAGTTTCAGAGGACTATATTATTAGTAAATCTTTCGGTGGTCTCCTCGGTCTAATGCTGTATATGCCGCAGTCCACGAATCTTTCTTTAACCACGGCAAGGTGGTGGCTCGTCCTATACCGTAGCCAGACGCACTATTTGGCTGACTTTAACCTTAAACAAAATAAAAACTACTGAGGCTAGAGGGCTGCAATTTGATAAGTTTGATGATTGGAGGGTCGATGATCAATATATCAATTCTCAGGTCTCTAACCTCAGTAGTTTTTAAGATCTGAGGGTTGACAGAAAAAATGTGGGGGCACGGCAGAGACCCCAAAACAAGCCCCATTTCAATAGTTTTCTTTTACAGACAACTAAAACTGGATAAATAAATGGACAAATGTAAATAAAAAGACAGCAATATAACCCACAAAACTGAGGATTCTGGTTTTAAAGTAGTTCTCCTAAACTCACCATATTGGAATTGGGAAATGTGGAATATTTTGGTGAAACTTGTATATATAGACTGTATCATCCTGTAACGCTACGCTGACTCACAATATCTGAGACAAAAAATTAAATTCTGTTTTTTTTTTTCTTTCAGTTGGTTGATTTTGGATTTATATGGACAAGTTTCAAATAGTGTGCGCCCACGGTTTCGCACATGAAAAAAAGATTGTTGTTGCAATAACTTTAGGCATGACAGAACAAGCAATAAAATACATGGTAATAAAGTATTGTTTAGGCGACGCAAATAGCTCTGTATTCTTATTTGAAGACTGTTTTCTATACATATTTTTTTCTTACCTCGCTGGAGTTTCTTTAGCTCAACTTTGTTTTATCCTAAGTAGTACTTGTCATTCCATAAAATTCTGTGTAATGTAAATTCTGTGAGTAATACACGTTATCCTGACTTATATAAGTGTACTTGGGAAGAGCAGGAAGTTGTGTGAAATTTATTTGTATATATATATACTATATATATATATATATATATATATATATATATATATATATATATATATGTATATAACCAGCAAGGGCGTGGCCCCCCACTGCTGTTTTCATATTTAGTATGTGTTAAGCCAGAGCGTTAGGCGAACTGGTAACTCTCAGTCTCTTCTCTCTCTCTCTCTCTCAACCTCTCTCAAGGTGATCACTGGCATAGCTCTCTCTCTCTCTCTCTCTCTCTCTCTCTCTCTCTCTCTCTCTCTCTCCTCCATTCCATCAGGTCATTAAATTAGAGTCGGAGTTACAAAAAATATATAAGTTTATTCAAAGTAAAGTACTAGTTGAATAATTCATGTTCTTACAGGATCATTAATGGAATGCTAATAGTTCAAGTCTCACAGACAACTAACTCAGATAACCCCCCAGTATTTATACAGTCTAAATCATTAATTAGTCACACTAATTATCTCTTCTCCAAAATACAGTCCCCTCACTAGGACACTCGGCCCCCTCACTAGGACACTCAGCCCCCTCACTAGAACACTCAGTCCACTCACTTGGACATTCGGTCCCCTCACTAGAGCTGCCTGTTTAAAAGACAGAAGAACACACTAGTGAGCACACACACAATTGTAAAGACAAAGTCAAAAGATTAAATGAAATATAACATCTTTACAAGATATCAAAACAAGCCATCCCTTTGGCTAAAGTATAATAACACTTACCCATTACAGCTTGGAAAATCACTTAAACAAAAATGCATTATAGAGCCATCCAGGCTCTTTCTCCCCAAGGCAGCCGTCTCCTCCGTTCTGCCTAAAACTGCTTAAAACGGACATAGCTCATACACGTACAGGAATTCACACTCTTCATCAACGCCCCAATTAACTGGTCACAGCCAGTTTTCAAAGGCACCTTGAACAAGCCCTCACGAACTCACATACCCACAGAACGAACATTGACCTGCTTAAGTAAGCATCTTAGTATCACACCATCCTAGAAAAGATTTCTCAGCTTTCTCCAGGTTGTTGCCCGGACTCTCTGTCTCCATGGGAAGTTAAAAATGATCAGTCTGCACCTCACATTATAATGGTACATTAAACATATTATTAATTATAGCCCTCTTTCATCTAACAGATGCTCGGCCACTACCCTGGCTAGCCTCTGCCTAGCCAAAGCTCACATAAAACAGCTTATACACACAAAACACATTGGCCAGCTCAAAACACAAAATATAGGTAACTGCACGTCTCTGGCAGTGCAAAGTAATGTCTATCACGGTTCATCTCCAATAACACTTGGGCGTATAAATTTTCTCTCATTTTGGACTTCTTGAATATCCCTCTTTGTCTGCAACAGGGTACACAGACGTAGCACGCTGTAGGAAGGCGTAATGTCTCCCAGTGGAAAACATCCAATGGTTTCTGTAGACCCAAAAGCTCTGTAAACTCTGCAGACTCGTAGAAACACTCGTAAGTACCCTGGACAAACGACAGCAACATCTCTGCACGGCTGGTGGGCGTCTTGCTAGCGTCGGGGAATGACATTTATGGTGTGTTTAAGTATGTCAGTCAGGTCATCAGTCAATCAAAAAAGAATTAACCCCAGACATACTACTTCTATCAAATAATTGACCTCAAAAATTCAGAAATACTAACTGAACATCTCCCAATTAACTCATTTAATATGACCACTAAATCATAAGTCATTATCACAACTCGGCAAAAAAAAAAAAAAAAAAAAAAAAACATTAAGTTCTCTAACTCAATTCTCCAAACTCACACATCAGCACACACAATCCAAAACTCACAGCAACTCCACGGACTTCTGCACTCACATTTCAAACTCAAAAGTTCTCACAAGTAAAAAAAAGAAAAAAGGTAATGAGCCCAAGAAAAAAAATCACGTAACAAGCCCAGACCCAAAAATCAAAAATGTTCTCTCAAGCTCTGATATTTCAACAACCCACAAAATCAGTAAAAATCTCCAATGTTTAACAGCAAAAACCTTTTACTGCTCACATAATCAATTACAATGAGACTTAATGTCAAACACCCATTTCATGCAACTCACAAAGCCCAACAAATTACATCTCCTGTCCCAAAAGAAATGCTATTTAAAGCTCAATCCCCAATTACATCTCGTAAAAAAAGGAAAAAAAATAAAAATAAAAAAAGATAATCACAAGTAAACTTCCCCATCACAAAGCACATAATATATGCATGATATACACAACCCCGCATTTTCCCCAACAAATGCAATATACATAGTTACGGAATTTTTGCCATCGCAACTTTCCCATCAACCGGACACGGCCAGAAAGCAAACTCTTACACGTGCACTTTCATGAAATGCTATGGTCAACATTTCCAGATATTGCAAAACTCTGAGCAATCACCACCAGAGGAAAAGACTCAGCACACCGGACTCATCACAGCATTATCAGCAAAAAATCCACCTGCGGACACGTGTGCTCGAACTGCAACATAAAAATATCTAATCAGACTCCCAACTTCAGAAACCCATGATTCTCAAAAAAAGGTTGTATACTGACACTAAGTAAGCACATTTCACACCAAAAAGAAAGAACCACAGAACTCTTCTCATGGCTTGAAAAAACTCCAGGAATTCAACTAAAAAAAAATCATAACCACAAAAAAGGTACCCCCAAAGATCAATGCCATCTCTGTATAAATGTATATAAGTCACTATCTTAATAATAATACCACCCTAGTGATGAAAATATTTCCTCCATTTAATTAATAACCACACCACCATATTCCCTCTTATTTCCCCAATAACCATGTGTTAATAAAACCCACCATTCCAGCAATGAAAAATGTTCACCTCTATTTCGGCAAATAAAAAATACTTACCTCTATTTTACCAATAACTCCATGTGGAATAAAACAAGTCTCCAAAAAATATATCTCCAAGCAGGATAAACAAAAATGAAATCCCATCTCCAAAAAAAATGCACTCAAAGCACCAAGCTGACACACTTATTAATATTGCCTCACATATCTCCTCAAAAAGGTGTCTCCATTTGCAACAAAGATGACTGCAAAATAATTGAACTAAACATAGCTCTCACCACCATAGGCCTAAACTGTGGAAATTATATCTCCAACACATTAAAAAAAATATCAAATGGCCAAAATATCATACCTCCAAATTATATCTCAAATTATATCTCCAAAATAATATAACTCCAATTCTCCAGAGAATAACTCAATATTATAGTCAAAACTATAAACTTTCTGCTTAGCATAACTGCTGAAAAAGGGGCAAAACTCGGCAAATTGTCTAGGAAATTATAGAAAAAAATCACCAATGTGCCACAACTCATTATAACAGCACTCCAAATTCAAAGTGTCTAAGCCAAGACTTCTCCATATGCACTACGACATAGGCACCTAGAAACTTAACCAAGTTTCCTATCTCTGGCAAAGTTGTCACAAATACAACAAAGGTATTGTGCAAGAAACCCACAATTTCTGGAACACAAATGTCCAGAGAAAAAAAATGTAGTGCCATTATGTATGCATTAAAAAAAAGCAAAAATTCTCCCATAAATCTCTTTGCAGCATCAAACAGCTGAAATCACAAACACGTTCCCGAACAATGACTCTAAGTCACGAACTGAGACATTAAAAAAAATTCACACAAACTGGAGAGAAAAATAAATTCAAATTCACCCATGATAAAAAACTTGTGTCAGTGATGGCTAACATCCAAAAGGGAAAAAAAAAAGAAAAAAGAAAAAATCAACGGCACTGTTAACTATCCCATGACTCACTTAGATGTTAAGCAATTATCTGCTGAACTCATGAAAAAAAATGAGTCGTTCGTACCTCCCCCCCCCAAAAAGAAAAAAACAACACCACCCTTGACAACATTACAACACCCACGTTAGTATATAAAAAAAATCACCAGTATCAGAAGTATCATTATCAGCAGTATCACCAAAATTGCTATCATCAAAATCACCAGTATTAGTTTAAAAACATCACCAATGGTAATGCTTGCCCATTCACCAAAAATTCAGCACAAAATTCACCAAAAGTTCAGCAAAATTCAGCACCATTCACCAAAATTCAGCCAGATTCATCACCCATGAACTACTGTAATAATTATAAAACAATCTCCCATGAAATATCTCAAATCTCTCTTAAAATATGTCTCAAGTAATGATAATTCTACTTAAGTACTTCTCCCGTAAAATATCTCAAGTAATAATAATAATAATTCTCCATAGTTATAATTCTCCTGCAAATATCTCAAGTAAGGGCATTAATATTGCCAATCCCCCAGTATACACCAATATTGCCACCCAAAATCAACACCATTTCCCCAGTATACACCAAATACAACACAAGGCACCCATCCACCACCAATGGCAACACCACCTGACAACATCAGTCAGCAATCATCCTCAGTCATCACCACAGGGCATCACCATTCAACACCACTCGTCACCACTTAGCACCATTTTAAAGTAATCTCTCCAACACCAATCAAATCTCTATTAAAAAAAATCACTGTGTCCCCATTATAATTGTGCCTTCCAAAGCATAAGGAAAACTTACACCACATATATATGCACTTCATTTCCTTTTCTCTTCACTCAAGAGAAAGAAAATCTCTTTCTAAGAAAAAAAACCCTACGGGCATCTCACATCATCAAACGATCATTATCAGCTGATGTCCTGTGGCATTGGAAATTCATTATTCAAGGGCAAACTCGTCCCCAATGCCCCGACACACGAAAAAAAAAAGAAGGAGTTCACCCCCCACTAAAAAAAAGAGTTTCACCATCCTCTGAGCGTTAGAACACCCCCCCCCCCCCCCCCGAATAGTGTTTGCGTACCCGAGGCAGACCACTACTACCCTCCACTTGCAATACCCATCTAGGTCGGTTAGCAGAAATTATGCTGACCGCGTAAGAACGAGTGGGCACTCTTTGTCCAAGCAAAAAATGCAATTCAAGCACAGTTTCACATGTATGAAAACCATCCATACACACGCAAATGTTAAACAAAGACGAATGCGCCTCTTCTAAACATGCGCCAATAAAAAAACACATCACTTTCTGCTACTATGGGAAAAAAATTTGATATCCTAAACCAATCCCACAACTCACAAAATGATTAAAAAAAAACCCAGAACTAAAAAAAAAACACTTTTTTAATACTCACCCCTTCACAACGGAAGAAAACCCAGAATCTGCACAATCATATACATGCGAATCTCGTCGGTACAACGCAAACGCGCTCGGCGAGAAAAGAAGGCACTCGATGATTTCACACACAAACTCGACTGAGTCCAACTCCCTCGAGGCATCTCGCCCTGGGCAAAATGCTGAGGCCAGCATATGTGCCCCGTATCATTACCACAGTTAACAGACGGATATTTCTCATTCCCTCTCACCTAGCACTGAAATTTAACAATTTTCCACAATCTCACAAAGGCTTTTTCATTCGACCACCGCTCAGCCACCACTATTACCAGCGAGGGGGTCGCCCCCCCACTGCTGTTTTCATATTTGGTATGCGTTAAGCCAGAGCATTAGGCAAACTGGTAACCCTCAGTCTCTCTCTCTCTCTCTCTCTCTCTCTCTCTCTCTCTCTCTCTCTCTCTCTCAAGGTGATCACTGGCATAGCCTTCTCTCTCTCTCTCTCTCTCTCTCTCTCTCTCTCTCTCTCTCTCTCATTCCATCAGGTCATTAAATTAGAGTTGGAATTACAAAAATTATATACGTTTATTCGAAGTAAAGTACTAGTTGAAATATTCATGTTCTTACAGGATCATTAATGGAATGCTAATAGTTCAAGTCTCACAGACAACTAACTCAGATAACCCCCCAGTATTTATACAGTCTAAATCATTAATTAGTCACACCAATTATCTCTTCTCCAAAATACAGTCCCCACAGGACACAGCCCCCTACTAGGACACTCGGCCCCCACTAGAACACTCAGTCCCCTCACTAGGACACTCAGCCCCCTCACTAGGACACTCGGCCCCCTCACTAGAACACTCAGTCCCCTCACTAGGACACTCGGTCCCCTCACTAGAGCTGCCTGTTTAAAAGACAGGAGAACACACTAGTGAGCATACACACAATTGTAAATACAAAGTCAAAAGATTAAATGAAATAGAACATCTTTACAAGATATCAAAACAAGCCATCCCTTTGGCTAAAGTATAATAACACTTACCCATTACAGCTTGGAAAATCACTTAAACAAAAATATATTATGAAAACCATCCAGGCTCTTTCTCCCCAAGGCAGCCGTCTCCTCCGTTCTGCCTAAAACCCGCCGTTATGAACGGACATAGCTCGTACACGTACAGACAAATTCACACTCTTCGTCAATGCCCCAATTAACTGGTCACAGCCAGTTTTCAAAGGCACCTTTAACAAGCCCTCACGAACTCACATCCCCACAGAACGAATATTGACCTGCTTAAGTAAGCATCTTACTATCACACCATCCCAGAAAAGATTTCTCAGCTTTCTCCAGGTTGTCGCCCGGACTCTCTGTCTCCATGGGAAGTTAAAAATGATGAGACTGCACCTCACATTATAATGGTACATTAACATATTAATTATAGCCCTCTTTCATCTAATAATATTATATATATATATATATATATATATATATATATATATATATATAATACATATATAAAACATATTACATTTATTTATATAAAGGCAAGGCAAAAGCCACGGAGGAAAGTGAAATGGAGTACTGCGAGGTCTTTCAACTCAGTGTCCTCTACTTAGCAGACTGACACAGATATGAAGAAAAGTTTACAAAAAAAAGGTCGTATAAATAACAGATAAGAGTTGTAAAGGAAAATATGTACCTAGAATCCAGGAGAACTAGTAATCTTCCCAAAACAGGATTATCTTCAATTTAAGAGGTTTACAAAAGTTTGAGTCCAACTGCTCAGAACCAAACAAGAAAATTAAGAGATTATACAGGGCGGCGACTGACTGCACACAAAATTTATTTTGGTAAAACAGTAAAACCTTTTCGCAACGGTAAACTTATTAATAAAAAATAGATTAAACATACATATTAAAAGAAAGTAGCTAAAAGGTAACTAATTTTGTAATTAAGTCTGCAATTTTATCTTTAAGATCATTGTTGAGCATGTTACCTATACAAAGGTTCCAGATAATACAAGCCAGAGCTAAGATTAAAATTATAATTGAAAGTAAGTAAATTGTCTTGTCACGAAATCTTTTGGAATCCAGCAACTTACTTACAATTGTAATTTCAATCGTAGCTCTGGCTTGCATTATCTGGATCCTTGTATAAGTAACATGTTTAAGAATGATCTTAAAGATAAAATCACAGAATTAATTACAAATTGGTTACCTTGTAGATACTTTGTTTGTATAAGTATGTTTAATACATTTTTCTTGAATAAGTTTCCCTTGCAAAGAAGGTTTTATTGTTTACCAAAATGAAAATTTGCGTGTGGTCAGTCATCACCCTGTATAATCTCTTAATTGTCTTGTCCCTGCTTCTGAGCAGTTGGACTTTTGTAAGCCTTTTGTAACCCTCTTGAATTGTCCCCCTGTTTTGGGAAGGTTACTAATTCTCCAGGTGTGTTGGATTCTAGGTGCATATTTTCACTTATAAATCCCTATCTGTCATTTATATGGCCTTTCTTATAAACTTATCTTCATACTTATGTCAGTCTGCTAAGTAAAGGACATTGAGTTAAAAGGCCTCGCACTTCTCCTTCGTTTCACTTTCCTTCGTGGCGTTTGCGTTTATTATTATTATTTATCACGTTCCTAAGTTTCGTGATTCAGTTTACACACACACACACTCACACACACACACACATATATATATATATATATATATATATATATATATATATATATATATATATATATACATACATATATGTATACAGTATGTGTTATATATATATATATATATATATATATATATATATATATATATAATATATATATATATATATATATATATATATATATATATATATGTGTGTGTGTGTGTGTGTGTGGTGTGTGTGTGTGTGTGTATTTACACACGCACACACACACACACATAAATATATTTGGCTGTTGGGTCTATGTTTTATGTTATGTGTGTGCATATGTCATGTATGTTAATATGCACGTTTACCGTCAGACATGCACAAGAACGAACAAGAAAATCCATACATAATAATCCATTTCCAAACTGCCCAAAAAGGAGCCCTAGGAGTCGTAACAGGGGGAAAGGACGCATCAAAAATGACCCAGATTTACCCTCCTCAGAAAAGGCAGTTGTTAGCCAAAGGTTCTAAACGCTCATTTGGCCTGGCTCTGCCGCTGGCCCTCGTCTTGATTGCCTCTCTGATTGCACTTACCCGGCTATTTGCTGGACTGGACTTGGCAATTGTTGAGAGACTGGGGTTGGAAGTACGCCGACGGTAATCACCGCGATGGAAATACCCCATTCCTGCTGCTTTTGCGTTACTGCTACTTTTCACTGGTACTTTCACTGCTACAGAAGCTCTATGGTAACCATATTTTAGAATGACGTAATTTTTGTCGTTACTGAAGCTGCTATAATAATAATAATAATAATAATAATAATAATAATAATAATAATAATAATAATAATAATAATAATAATAATAACATATCCTCTTACGTTTTCGTAACTCTTCGGAGAGTTAGGAAAATTGAATTGAGATGAAGGTTACACAGTAATAACGTTAGCAGGCGGGTGGTTTACAGCAGGCACATCAATTAGTGGACTGAATTTTGATTGGTCATCAACCCGCAACCAATCAAAATTCAGCCCACGAAACCACTCTCCAACTGCATATCCCCCCCCCTCCTTTTTTTTATCTCAAATTATTCAATTTTTGTAACTCTCCGAAGATAGCGCCGGAGCACGTGCTGAAATGTACGAGTAAATAAAGCAAAGATAATAATAATAATAATAATAATAATAATAATAATAATAATAATAATAATAATAATAAAATAATAATAATAATAATAATAATAATAATAATAATAATCACCATGCGCCCAAATAGATGACCACAGGAAGAACATCCTTAGTACAGAAAGACAAGAGTAAGGGTAATATATCCAGTAACTACAGGCCTATCACCTGCCTATCAATAATGTGGAAGTTACTAACAGGTATCATCAGTGAAAGGCTATACAACTACCTAGAGGAGACAAACACCATCCCCCACCAACAGAAAGGCTGCAGAAGGAAGTGTAGGGTCACAAAAGACCAGCTCCTGATAGACAAAATGGTAATGAAGAACAGTAGAAGGAAAACCAACCTAAGCATGGCATGGATAGACTTAAGAAAGCCTTCGACATGATAAGACACACATGGCTAATAGAATGCCTGAAAATATATGGGGCAGAGGAAAACACCATCAGTTTCCTCAAAAATACAATGCGCAACTGGAATACAATACTTACAAGCTCTGGAATAAGACTAGCAGAGGTTAATATCAGGAGAGGGAGCTTCCAGGGCGACTCACTGTCCCCACTACTCTTTGTAGTTGCCATGATTCCCATGACAAAAGTACTGCAGAAGATGGATGCTGGGTGCCAACTCAAGAAAAGAGGCAACAGAATTAACCATCTGATGTTCATGGACGACATCAAGCTGTATGGTAAGAGCATCGAGGATATAGACACCCTAATCCAGACTGTAAGGATTGTATCTGGGGACATCAGGATGGAGGATGGAGTTCAGAATAGAAAAATGTGCCTTAGTCAACATACAAAAAGGCAAAGTAACAAGGACTGAAGGGATAAAGCTACCAGATGGGAACAACATCAAATACTTAGATGAGACAGGATACAAATACCTGGAAATAATGGAAGGAGGGGATATAAAACTTCAAGAGATGAAGGACACGATCAGGAAAGAATATATACAGAGACTCAAGGCGATACTCAAGTCAAAACTCAACGCCGAAAATATGATAAAAGCCATAAACACATGGGCAGTGCCAGCAATCAGATACAGTGCAGGAATAGTGGAATGGACGAAGGCAGAACTCCGCAGATTAGACCAGAAAACGAGGAAACATTTGACAATACACAAATCACTACACCCGAAAGCAAATACGGACAGACTATACATAACACGAAAGGAAGGAGGGAGGGCACTACTAAGCATAGAGGACTGCGTCAACATCGAGAACAGAGCACTGGGGCAATATCTGAAAACCAGTGAAGACGAGTGGCTCAAGAGTGCATGGGAAGAAGGACTGATAAAAGTAGACGAAGACCCACAAACAGAACAGAGGAAATGGCACAACAAACCAATGCACGGACAATATATGAGACAGACTAAAGAACTAGCCAGCGATGACACATGGCAATGGCTACTAAGGGGAGAGCTCAAGAAGGTAACTGAAGGAATGATAACAGCGGCACAAGAATAGATAGATGGAAATAACATCTCTCCGATATGTAGGAAGTGCAATACGAAAAATAAAACCATAAACCACATAGCAAGCGAATGTCCGGCACTTACACAGAAACAGTACAAATAGGCATGATTCAGTGGCATAATAATAATAAATAATAATAATAATAATAATAATAATAATAATAATAATAATAATAATAATAATGGAGAAACAAATCAACAGTTATGTAAATGTACATATATTTCAGTTAAAAACAGCAAAGATAGCTTTCGGGAACCTGTACGGTTCCCCTTATCAAAGTGTTTGATAAGGGAACCGTACAGATTCCCGAAATTTATTTTTGCTGTTTTTAAACTGAAATATATGTACATTTACATAACTGTGGATTTGTTTCTCCATTTGAAGACTCGTGCTACTATGAGGATTTTTTAATAATAATAATAATAATAAAGTTTAGAAAAATTAGGACTAATGTTATAAATGGGCAAAATGAGTTAACTGTGATTCCAGAGAAAGAACAGAACAAATATTGAGGGCATGTTCCACAAAAATACCCTGTCCTAATGTTAGCCGAACCAGTGAATTGCTGGCATGAAGTTATTAAATTGAAAGGTAACTCTTGGTAGTCGACCCCACTAATAGGAAAGTGGTATATATATGCC
>NC_087204.1:70998959-71014118 GCF_015104395.2 Macrobrachium nipponense
AGGACGGGAGATGAATGTGGCGGATAATGCATTTAATAGTCTGGAAGAGGGGATGGATGAAACTTGGGGGTCATAATGAGTCTGGAATGAGGAACCTTCTTTTGCTGTATGAAGGGATGTCATTTCATGCTGGGTAGAAAGAGAGTCTTCGTAAGACTGTCTTTCTGTGAGCATTACAAATTCCACCTGGAACTGTTTTATGTAAAATAGCAAATATATACATAAAACGTAATGCACACGAACATACACATAAAAAAAACGCGCACGGCGCGTGAGCCCAGAGACAAAATCTCACACACGAGCTCAATTAAGTTAATACCCACCTACGTCCCATGGAGGAGGTGATCTCGATGCTATTCCTCCTTTTAAAATGTCAGTTTTACGATAGGTTTGCTAACAAAGAATGTTGTTAGGCTTATCTATTTATAACCCCAGACCAATGCCTGGCGTGGAAAATATGATATCTTTCATTTTTCTATTAGGATCTAAAGGTTTTTCAAAACTGAGAGCTTATAAAAACCAAACCGAAAGTGATATTGTATTGTATGTATTGTATGTATGTATGTATGTTGTATGTATGTATGTACGTATATATATATAGTATATATTATATAGCGAATACCACAGGAAATGATAGGCAGAAATCCAATCGCTTCGTCTTTACTAAGATATTGTCAAGGAGAAGAATGAAAATACAGTTGGAAAGAAAGTTATTCAGGGTGTAAACAACAAGATCAAGGAATACCCAGATGGTTAATTTGTCAAAAGGGTAGAAATTAAAGAGATAATCCAGGATTATCGGATATCACACGGTCACACCACCTAAAACATAAGAGAAACTACAACAAATCGTATTAGTCCCAAAACATGTAAAAAACAAAATTAATATATTAATTTTGTTGCTTATATTTATCTACAACTTTTTTTCATTATGAAGGCATTGAGTTTTAATAAACCGAGACGTAAATTTAGAACATTTCCATTATTTGACTTGATGAAACAAGATTCAATGATATTCCTTTTAACTGTGTCATTACATGGGATTAAAGCTCTTGCTTGACTCCAGTTAAAATAGTATTATCTAAATCTCTCATACGTACGAATAATGCATTCGATATTTGCCCAGTTCTCACAGAGTTATTGGTGCTGTTTGAGACGTTGTGAAAGAGTTACCGGTTTTCTCCGTTAAATAGACTTTTTATCCACACGTTTTTTGCAAGGAATTTTCATATATGCAGCCTGGAAGATCTTTAGGAGAATTTTTATTACTAAACTCTTGACATTAATGTTACTGAAACAACATTATGTTAAAAAGCTTTAAAATTTTAGGAATTTCTAATAACCTTTCATCATAGTGTAATTTCAGAATGCAATGCTTACTAAATTCAAGTTTGTCATTAGTTAAATAAAATGTTTTTCTAGCTCTTTTCCATGCCACATTTACAAAAGTCCTTGGGTATTTAAGTTTCAAGGCAATATCACAAACAGTTTTAATCTCAGTGTCAATAAACTGCGGGCTACAGACACATAAAGCCCTTGGGAACATTTCAGAAAAAAACCAAAAAACAGAGAATTTAACATTTTGATGGTGATTGGAATAGTAATGAACAAAAGAGGCAATGTTAATTGATTTACCAAAGACTGAAAAGGTTAAATTTCTATCATTTCTATGGACAGTTACATGAAGAAAATTCAAATTACAATTTCTTTCTTCCCCATATTAAATTTTATAAAAGGGACTAAATTATTGAGATTATTAAAAAATTCCAGGAGAGTTTTCGGTGAACTGGCCAAATACAGAAAATATTATCATCCACATACCTAAACATATAACTTTTTGGGGCAAAATTCTTGGCAAGAGTTTTGTTTAAAAAAATTCCAAGTAAATATTGATTCAACATCAAAAATAACCATATTAAAATCAAAATTCAAATTTAAACTATTCAATTTGTTTATAAAATCAACATTATTTTTTACATTCGTGTTAGAAATGTGTCCTACCAAAGGCGTAAGAATTTTTACAAGCCATTTAGATAAATTATAAGTAACTGAGCCCAGTGAACTAATGACTGCTCTGATGTGGTTATTGATTTTGTGACTTGACTAAACCATACATATAAGGTAGGGAGGCGCATTGTGGGGTAAACTGTTTAATTAAATGGTCCAAGCCCTTTAGAATGGATTTAATTTATTCAAACTAATGACAAACTTGAATTAGTAAGAATAACATTCTAAAATTACCCTATGATGAAAGGTTTTTTAGAAATTCCGTAGAATTTAAAGCTTTTTAACATAAATGTTGGGTTTTCAGTATATTATGTCAAGAGTTTAGTAATAAAAAATTCTCCTAAGGATCTTCCAGGCTGCATATATGAAATTCCTTGCAAAAAGTGTGATAAAGTCAATTACGGAGAAACCGGTAAATCTCTTTCACAACGTCTCAAACAGCACCAATACTCTGTGAGAACTGGACAAATATCGAATGCATTATTCGTACGTATGAGAGATTTGGATCATGCTATTAACTGGAGTCAAGCAAGAGCTTTAATCCCATGTAATGACACAGTTAAAAGGAATATCATTGAATTTTGTTTCGTCAAGTCAAATAATGGAAATGTTCTAAATTTACGTCTTAGTTTATTTGAACTTGATGCCCTCAAAATGAAAAAGTTGTAGATAAATATAAGCAACAAAATTAATATATTAAGTTTTTATATGTTTTGGACTATACGATACGTTGTCGTTTCTGTTATGTTTAGGTGTGTGACCATATGATATCCCAATAATCTTGGACTATTTCTTTAATTTTTAATTTTTACCCTGTTTTGACAATTAACCATCTGGTATTCTTAATCTTGTTGTTTACCTGAACAACTTTCTTTCCACTGTATTTCTTTCGTTCCTTGACAATGTCTTAGTAAAGACGAAAGCGATTGGATTTCTGCCTATCATTTTCCTGTGGTATTCGCTTATTTAATGAAGTCACGTGCATCTACTGTGATTTTTTAAGCATATATAGGTAATATATATATATATATATATATATATATATATATATATTATATATATGCATGTATGTATACTTTATATGTGCGTTATTACTTATGCGTGTATACATACATAACACAGACACACACACTCACACACACACACACACACACACACACATATATATATATATATATATATATTATATATATATATATATATATATATATATATATATATATGTGTGTGTGTGTGTGTGTGTGTGTGTGTGTGTGTGTGTGTGTGTACACATGTACTTACATGATTATAAAAAACTGTATAAATTATAAGGTATCTTTTGAATGCAGGTTGCAACCTTTTTAAACCTCATTGCTTCTCAGTTTATTATTTTCTTCTGGTCATTTAACATACTATGCATGATCAAACATTACCTTGATGCGCATCAAGAGATTATGTTTAGAGACCACGCATTTTCTGTCTTTTTTCACTTTTTTGCTCTGAAGTTTTTAGGATTTTCAGTTTCCATAAGAAAGGTCAATGTTTCAGTCAGACGAAAAAATAACTGAAGAATAATGTCACTTTGTTGTAAATGAACACACATATATATGGACTTGTTACATTGACTGTTATATGTGCTTTGGAGAAAAATAAACCCGTATTTTGTAAAGGGTCATTTTTTCTTTCTATTCTATCATACCTCTTTCACCACCTCTTTACGGCAAGTGGTTCGTTGTAACTTTCAGGTTAAGAGGACCTTCTGCCAGCACGAGCTCTTGCATAGAAACGATTCGGATCTAGGTATCGATTCTTAACTTATTTCTGGAGTTAATGTAGAAATACGCTTTCTATATGTTATCTTGTTATGCTATTAAACGAGCTTTTCATTATAACACACGCAGGCCTATATAATAAAAAAAAAAGGACGCATAGGTCTTACCGTGAAAAACTAAATTCTTCCAAACAACACTATCAATGCCTAAAAAATAATTAGCTCCGTGCTAAAAAAAAAAAAAAAAAAAAAAAAAAAAAGAAGAAGACAGTTCCACACAGTAATTCTAGCTACATTTCTGAAATTCTAACCAACCTCAAAACGACCAGTCTTTATGTTCTTGAAAAACATCAAGAAGAAACCCAGTTTCGCATAAAAACGAACTCTTTTATAACCTATAACTTCTCGGTTTCGGAAGCAGTCCAAGACAAAGATAAGTCACGTACACGGTACAAATCGCGGAGTAACAACTCTGAGAGAAAACCCAGGATTCTCGTCTGGCAGAAAGATGAACACTTAAAATCTCTGCTCCCCTGGCGGTGGGTCCTGGAGGGAAGGCTGCCTGCTGAAAGAGACATTCAATTGTGCATGGTCAGGCACACGTGAGAAGAAGAAAAAGGAGAAAAAGAAGAAGAAAAGGAATTTGGTTCCTCGCCCCCAACCACCGATAAATTGGCGGTGGCGCCGCCTTCAGAGTAAAGATTTCATTGATTTCTTGTGTGTATGGCTTGACGAGGGCCCTAAGGACGGGCGTGAGAAAGTCGCTCAGAATGATGGGGAAAACTTTTTAATTCTTTTTTTTTCTAAACATTTCCTGAGATAATGTTTTTTCTTTCATATTCTTCTCGTTCATATTTCATTCATTTTTTTTTTTACGCGGACCGGAATAAAGATAGATTGGTGCGTGCAATGGGCTAACGATGATAATTAATACTAATGTTGTCTTGGGAATGATTGAACTTGAGAAATACCTGGTGTTCTTAATAAATATTTGGATTTCGTTGTTTAATCTCTTTTTTGATATGTACTGCCATCGGAATTACTCAAGAAATTCAGTGAAGTATTAGGGCGTATTCATGAATATATTTTGAGCATGTAAATGCTATTTTTAGTTTTTTTACTATTTTTTTTTAAAAATCAAATGCAAATAGTGATAAAAAATCAATTAAATAAATAAATATATATATATATATATATATATATATATATATATATATACATATATATATAATATATATATATATATATATCTATATATATATATATATATATATATATATATAGATATATATATATATATATATATATATATTATATATATATATATATATATATATGCCACGAAAACTCAACATTAAAGATTACAGGTGTTAAAAAAAAAAAAAAAAAAAGATGAATAAAATTTTGGCAGCAGATGTATGCATTTCTAAATAATTTGCAATTGTATGTGATCAACAGTGCCCCCATATCATCCAGCTGCTTCATGACTGCAAACTTCTCCTATAAAATTCCCAATTAAGTCTAAACTCTTCCGATATAAGTTTCTCGGGATTTTCTTTATCCTGGGTAATCATTTACAGCTAACATTCACAGGAAACTTAACAAGAGGAACTCTGAACTACTTTACATAAATGAACACGAGTCTCCTCAGAGAGAGAGAGAGAGAGAGAGAGAGAGAGAGAGAGGAGAGAGAGAGAGAGAGAGAGATAGAGAGAGAGTAAATAAAATTCCAACCGACAAATTATATCTACTGTCGCTCTGAATTTATGACCATCCATAGCTAAAATCAGACTGATGCCGGTTCGGGTCGATCGTTTAAAGTATGAAAAGGACGACTGAAATTTCTGATTGAGATTTAAATGATTATGGCCACTTATTCCAGCTCTTGTGTTTCTGCTAGTGTATTTTTCCGAAGAATACAGTTTGTGTTTTGGTGTTTTTCATGTATTCATTATTTCTTTTTTCATTATGAATTCAGAATATTATTAAATAAGTGGTAGCTCGAAGGTATCAACTTGAAATCCTTTGTAAACCACAGTTTTGATAATGAATATATATTTCGATATTCTAATATACTACACAAACTTCCATTATATATATATATATATATATATATATATATATATGTGTGTGTGTGTGTGTGTGTGTGTGTGTGTGTTTGTGTGTGTGTGTGTGTGTCTATTGCCTTTTGTACATTCATATAAATACCTGTCGTGTTTATATATATTTATTAGAGCTGCAATAGACCCATCATCATCATCGTATCAAGTCGGTAACCATTTTTATTGCCTTTTTAGCTTGAAATATGCATGTAGTATCTACTAATTATTTTTAGCCAGATACGCATGTAATTGTAATGCGCACAATGCCCTCTTAACTTCTCGAATTCTTCGCTCTTTTTTTAGATACGCTTGCCACTAAAAATCTTTGAGAACCAAGCGCAAGAAATAGGAAGAAAACTTTAATTTCTGGTAGTGGGAAACAAATGCGGGTTACCATAATTATGATGAGGTCACATTGTCAACCTGACCACGAAATGGATAAAAGTCTATCGCCTCTCGTACATACACAGACCTGTCGTTTCAGATATATCTATTAGAACTGGAATAGTATCATCCTCACCATCGTTTCTGCTACTGGGCATCAAATTTCTTCAAGGCTTCGTAGTGACAAGAATATACAAAAATGTATCTGGTAAAGGGTAACCAGTAGAATTGAATTGAATTATGGTTTTTTGGCTCAGAAGCCAAACACTGGGACAGCTGAGGCCATTCAGCACTTATACACTAGAAGTACATTAATGCCAATATCAATTATGTATAGACTAAAAAAAACATACACTGTAGCTTTAAAAGAAGATCCGCTTCAATAATAAATAAAAAAAAATGTCCTGGCATCATACATCAACCCTTCTACAAGGACCTCGGGAAGGATGAACATGCCACTCCCACCTAGAGCCCCAGAGAGGTAACGCCTCCCAAGATCCCCAGGACTGGGACACTCAACCAGCAAGTGTTTTACAGTCAAGTGGGCCAAGCTATCTTCATTAAAAGGTTGAATAAATATAAAGTCTCTGTAAACACTATAATGTTTACTATGCTGTACATATAAAAAAATCTATATGTGAAAAATAGGTAAAATTATCAAATACTATTCTCCCTTTAAAATGACCTCCAAATAATTAAAACTTACAAAAATAGTTTACTTTCCCCAATACCTCTCTAATGGACCTGCCATGTATACAGGTTGATCTTCTGACTTGATCGAAAAGAGGACATTCAACAAGGGTATATTCCACAGTTAACCTACTATTGCATGAGTTGCATTGTGGGATTTATCTTTCCTCTCCACTTTGCAACAAATACCTTCGTGTGATGTACGTATGGCCAATACGCAATCTGGTCAGAACTGCACTTGTCCCCTGATCAGGTTGGTTTGATGATTCCCCTTTTTTAATATAAGGTCTAACAGCCTTCAGTTTAAAATTGCTTTCTAATTTGTCCCACTAATTTTGCCAATTATCTAACATGAGGGAGTGAAAAATTTCTTTAAAGTCACCATGTAGAATGCTAATTTTGGTGGTATTTTGCAATCCAATGGCTTCTTTAGTTGTTGTGTCTGCTTTCTCATTACCTAAAATCCCAACGTGGGCTGGTACCCAACAGAATCACTTTGGTTTCTGCGAGTGCAAGAGGACCAGCCAGTCTTGCACTTCTCGTACTAAATGGTGAGAGGGCATGTGCTGCTTTAATGCAATTAAAATGCTGGCAGAGTCACTATATATTCAAAAGTTTTATTATATGACCCTCTGCTAAAAACATGTTTCACTGTTTAAAGTACAGCATAGATCTCAGCATAAAAACAGAGCAGGAAGGGGGCTATTTCTTCTTAATTACGGTTTCGTCAGAAATGACAGCACATCCATCATTTGATTTTGCATCATCGGTAAATATATTAGAGCCTCTGTGCTTTCTTGCATGATCTAAAAATTCTGCTTTTAGCATTTCATAGGATTTTTCTTTCTTTCCTCCACTTACAGCACATACTTTACTGGAGGGCTTGCATCAAGGTGGTGTCCTGGGGTAAGTTACCTGTGCTATAGGTTCTAAAAATAACCCAATTTCCCTGCTTTCATTTTTGCACCGTACCTTCAGTGGCTTAGGCAGGTGGGGTCTATTTACCCCACGATCTACAGGAGTTCTTACATACTTATAGTTTGTAATATTATTTGAAGTAATTGACCTTGCTAAGAACCTATGACTTAATTCTTCTCTGCATATTGAAAGGGGAGGTAATCCTCAGGCCACATACAGACTGGCTACAGGAGAAGTTCTATAGGCGCCAGTACATATGCGGAGTCCCAGGTTATGAACAATGTCTAATTTCTCTAAATTGCTTTTACAGGCAGGGCTATATATCTTACAGGCATAATCTACCTTGCTAAGACATAGCGTGGTATATAATCTCAGCATAGTTTTCCTGTCTGCACCCAATCTAAGTGTGACACCACTTTTAAGAAGTTTAATGATACCTTGACCCTACTGCATAGGTCATTTTTATGAGGGCCAAAAGTAAGTTTCCTATCAGAGATGACCCTAAGAAACTTTACTTCTTCCTCGTATGGTAGAATATTCTCATTCAAAAATAGTGTAGGGATCTCCTCTATTTTCCGTGTTCTTGTGAACCTAATAGCCTTGGTTCTATGGGGTGAAAATTTAAAAAATCCTGCTCCCACCCATTTTGTGGCAACATTTATTGCAACTTGGATCTTTCTGCTAGCTTCTAATGCAGTAGACCCACTATAGTACAGAGCAAAATCATCCACAAATGATGACTCTTGTACTCCTGTTAGCATCTGGGCCATTAAGCTATTAATGGCTATTGCAAATAGGGTGACACTGAACACGCAACCTTGCGGAACACCTTCCAGCAGATACAGAGATGAAATAGCTGATCCTACGCAGACTTTCAGGTAACGGTTTGTCAAAAATTCCTGTATGAATAAAAACATGCTACCTAATATATCCCAGGCAGCTAACTGCTTTAGGATACCAGCCATCCAAGTAGTGTCATAAGTTTATTCCAAATCGAAGAAAATGCCAACCATTTGGTTCTGGATAGCAAAAGTGTTCTGGATTTCCCGGGATAGCATTAGTAATGGATCTAAAGTATTATGATTTTGCCAAAGCCAAACTGCCTATTGGATAAGAGGTTCTTCGATTCTAGATACCAGACCAAATGGTTATTTATTATTCTTTCAAAAATCTTACACTGGTCAGAGCTATTGGCGTGTAACTTTGAGTCAGTTCTGGGTCCTTGACGCTTTTACACACAACCTAAGGTCACTACTGCAGTTTCTGTAGGGAGATTTGGATCTAAACTTATCTAATCCTTGGCTGCCATGTGTGGTCGCTGGTGTTTAGTCACCTGCGGTGTTTGCCAACCACGCCCCTTCCCTCATTTGACAAAAAAGATTCCGGACAAGTTGGCCCGTATCTACATAGAACGGTGCAGTCTGCAGCATGATAGATCTGTCGACGCCCCAAAATCTTGGAGGCTACCACCTTTGGTGTCCCTGTGGCACTTTGGGTCACCTACAGGAATTGCAGCTTGACCAGGTTGACCCATTCTTCAGCGTCAGTGAGTTCTTGGAACTTGTGGAGTTATGTAGGGCGGCTATCTACTGGTATGAGAAGTTTTTATAACTATTTAGGCGATTGTGTATCGCTGTGTACCTGTAGATCTGCACGCCCCTGTTTGCAGTATGATCTATTGGACCTTGTATGGCCTGATGAGATGTTCTGGCAAGCTTCCCGTGGTTATTCCTTATTTTGAGTTTGTAAGCTTATTAATTTTCATTTTTGATTGTTTATTAACTGAAAGTTTCTAGATCATTATAATTATTCTTAATAGCATATATCCTGGTTACTAAGTTAAATTTCGAGTGTAATTTAGTTTGTATGTGTTAGGTAGGAGTATTAATAAGTTTCTCCTTTTATTTTCTCTTGCTTCTTTCTTTTTAACTTAGTTTTTTTAGGTTAGTTTTATCTGGCCAGTGATTTGGAAGGTACCTACCGAAGTTATAATATTTAAAATTTCCTATTTCTTGGTTTAGGGTTGAGCTTAGTTGTGGGTGATCTATTAAAGATCTTAAGGTTGGTTTTCCCTTGATTTATATATCTATTTAGACTATTATATTTACCAACCATTACATTTTCTTTTGTATAAATAAATATTATAACTTTTGCTGATGTGTTTGTTCTGTTGTCCCTAAGCTACATTTTCCTGACTGCAAATTCTGAGTTAAGATAAGAACCTTTGAAATTACAGCCGTAAATAAGCTTCTGTCTGTTTGGAGTGTGTGGGACAACTGGTGTACTGTTCCTGATATGCTGAAACTCTGCAGAATACTGTGATGCACTGTATACACCAGCAAAATGCTTAGCGAGTAACTGCTGCATCTTTTTGGTCTGTTACAGATCTTTCTCCGACCTTTGAGATAGGTAATGGAATTGGAACAAATTTACCTTGTAGTTTTCTGATCTTGGAAATTTGGTTTGATGGAGTTTTGGATGAGATCTCTGATATATACTATTCCAAGATAACCTTTTTTGCCTTTTTCATCACTTGTTTTTGTTTCGCACAGGTTCTTGATATGCTATTTTCTTTGACTTGCAGGGAGATCTAAGGTACCTGCGAAAGCATGTCCTAGTAATTTTCCAGGCCAATGCACATTTCTGGTTCCGCCAAGGCACAACTGGACGGCATGGCAAACCTGTAGTTTTAGGAATGTATGTATCAGCCCCACTTTGAATTTTATTACTTAGATGTTGATATGCTTAGGCTGGAGATGTGAAATCATCATAATCAACATCTATACAAGTAGACTTTTCATATGATGACCAATCAGCTTCTTCAATTTTCCAATTTGGAAGACAAGAAGGAATACTGTGACATATTTAAAATGTATTGGCCAGGGATCCCTTCCATATAAAACTTATCCACTGACCACTGGTAATCTAATGTTAGGGATGATGAACAAATTGACAAATCTATAGCTGCACTGGAATCATGGTGGACATCATATCTAGTAGGTGAACCATCATTCAATAAAATCACATTATTGCCATCATGCAGCTATTTTACAAGGTTACCCCATCTATCACAAATTGAGCTCCCCCACAAAGTATGCTTTGCATTAAAATCCCCCATACAGATAAATGGGGTTGGTAACTGATCAACCAAATGTTGAAGATCATTCAGATCTAATTCTCTACTGTATCCCAAGTCATCAACTAGATGTTCTTCTAACCTTGGTTCAAGATATAAAGAACATAAGGTAATCCTTTCATCCATCTGTATTTGAATTGCATATGCCTGAAGTACAGTGTCTAATTGGATCATGTTACACTTTACTGATTTCTGGACAATGAAGCCTGTGCCTCCCTGAGCCCTGTTTCTTGGTTGTTGAGGAGAAGTATAAAAGTTGTAATTTAAACCTGGGTTGCATGGTCTATTGCCAATTTTTGTTTCTTGGAGACAAAAAACTTTTGCATCAGAGTCCCTAAACAAGGCTTTACCTTGCTCTGAACTAGAAAAAATACCCCTACAATTCCATTGTATGATTGCATTGTGTCAGAATTGATTAAATTGATTTTCTTATCCTGGCAGACTTATTTATATAAGTTTTACGTCTCTTGATGGCTTAGATATAGATGGTTTAATTTTCACACTTTTGCTTTTCCTATTTTTTTCATTAGTTAGTGGAAGGTGGATATCCTCCATGATAATTTCTTTTCTAGTATTACATTCCTTCAACTTCTCAACATGAGATTTTTCTTGTCCATCAAATGGAGTTTTAAGACACTTTTTTTTTTTAAGTGAAATATATTGTTTCCTTGTAGATTGAGGAGAGTTTGAAGGGGTTTTGTGTCTTCTTGGACCTTGGAAGGGGTCCAGGTGTATTAAGTCAGGTAGTGACTCCGCTATCAACTTGCGGAGTTGATAGCAGTGGTGGGGGAGGTTGGGTCTCTTCCAGAGAAGAACTGCCTACTTCTAAGGTCAGTTCTCCTGCCTGGAATGGAGGTGCTTCAGCCTCAACCAGCTGAGCACCCAACCCAGTAGACTGGGTGTTACGGACACTGAGATCCACTCAGGTTCTATATTATAAAAAAAACAGAAAGGATTCAACACCAACAGTTGAAACTCGGGATACGAATATAGAAAGAAACTCGAACAGAACAGAAGTTCATTTACAAGCTTACTAACAAAGATAAATGCAGAATGGTTTCTTCTATTTACATAACAAAAATAAAATCTTACAATATGTGAACTGAGGAAACAGTGCGGTAATGAAATACTTGCTGGCCAGCTTTGCAGCTGTCGAAAATCAGTGCTCGAAGCAACGGCTTCACAAAAGGAGACAGCAGAAACTTCAGATGGCTTCTTGACTTCATACTGCAGAAAGAAATGTCTTAGTCCTGATACTCAAAGGGCGGGTTGCTCCTTAAAACCACTTGTAGGACGTTCCTTCTCTGAAAGGGGTTGCTCAGCATCGAGATATCTCTCTCTCTCTCTCTGACTGCAGCCTTAACTTGTTTCCGTTTCATACTCTCTCGTGTGTCCTCTTCCTCTCTTATCCTTCGTCTCTTCCTGATTCTCTTATCTCTGACGATCTCTCTGATGATCTGATCTCTATTCCTCTGGGCATATATATATATATATATATATATATATATATATATATAATATATATATATATATATATATATATATAAAGTGATTTGGGGGTGAGGCTGAAAAGGGCGGAGCTTAACTACCAAACGTCGTCTCCCGACAGGAACTTTTTAGAAGGATCCAGACGAAAAGTTACATCATAATACACAGCATTTCTGATGATGCGACGGCGCATGCTGAGTTCCATAACACACCTGAGTATTCTCGAAAAATCATGAGAACAGATGCCTCCAACACGAACGGGAATGCCTCCTTGCTGCAGACCTACTTGAAGAAGATGCATTTTCCTTTCCTTTAACATATAATTCTTAGCTATAAAGCAATTACCATGACACTGGGTCTCCTCCACAAGGCTTACAGCACGAGAAGGTGCTATAGTTCTGGATGGAGTGATCTCTGTGGAGGTAGGGGCAAGTAGCTTTAGTGCCCTGGCATAACTTTTTGATCTACCAAGCAATTTTTTTGCATACCATATGGTTGTATGCTCAGCATTTGCTTTATATATGGCTGCATCTTCAAATTTAAACTCTTGACATCTTTTGTCAGTGGTTTTGTGCGCAAGGAAACAGTTAGCACATTTAGGCTTGGCTGAACATGATCCATTTTCCAGACCTGAGCAATTGCTACAGACATTCTTGTTCCGGAATAATCTGAATGCATGTCCACCTCGACACAATTGTAGCATTGCAAAGGTTTTGGATGGAATGGCCTTACCTTTACCCCTACATAATCAATTATCACATGAGATGGAACGTTAATGTCCTGAAAAGTGAAAACTATCATATTGACTCTAGGTACCTTCCAAACTTTCCAGACAGATGGTGGACTCATTTCTAATATTTCACTTTCTTCAAATTCATAGAGGTCTTTGTCAAATACTAGTCCTTTTCCGTAGCTGAAACCAAAGTGTGGTTTGATCTCCTTTACACTATTCTCATCAGTATCCAATTTCCTGTCGTATATACCTAGTAAATTTAAAGTGGTTATATTTGCCTTTTGCAGTTATTGTAATCCATGCAGGAGGTTGTGGTTTCCTTGCAGAACCATTCATAATTTGATTATCTTGTGGGATATTTGACAGACATTTTGATGGCTTGTGGACATCTAAATTCTTAGGAACCTTATCAGTAAGTGCTCCTTCAACCAATCATTTATTTATAATTACAGCTTCTATATCAGTACAAGCATTTAGTTCTTCTTCATGTTTGTCGAAAGTGACCCATGCTTCCCATTTTAGTTCATCTTCATTTAAGTTCATTCTAATTTCCGAAATTGTACCATAAGTACCCAAAGAAGTTGCAACTGTTTTATAAGCGCACCCAGAAAGAATGTGTTCAGTGTGAATTGTACTTACATTTCTGACATTTGCAGATTTCAAAGGGCCTTGATTTAATCGGTTACATTTATCCATAGTTGTCGCCATGTCCATAGTAGCGCCAGAGGTCAAAGGTCCAGATGTGTGATCTTTAGCTAAGCCAGGGTTGTTAACAGAAAGAGGAAGTACAAGATCGTCACAATCAATGGGACATTAGTTTAAAGAATTCGTCCAGGTTGGCCCCATACCCACCATGGAGCCACATTTCGAGGATGCAATTCCCTTAATAGGGCATCTATACTTTATACAATACCAATCGAACCATTCCGACGTCGAGTCCGCTATACAATCTGTCAGTGATGCCTTCTCCGACGAGGAAATCAATATTGGCATAATAACGAAATCGAAATGCAAAGATCTGATACAGAGAGCATTCTCAAGGAGCGATACCGCGAAGAACTTGTCCTCTCGCAAGAAAAATATCATATATCAATAAGTGGCTAAGGACCTGCCTCGGTGGAAATCTAACGCCGATGACCCTTACATCTGCCTCCAAAGGGCCTGCTGACCTAAGCCTACCTTGCGGTGTACCACCACGGCAGAAAATGCCTTCCAAACCAGCAAAATCATCTACTCAGTAAATAATTGGAAAAAACTCGGAAAAAATTGAGGAGACAAATTGATAAATTATCAATAATCTGGGACATGATCAAGGACTACAGGAATCCCTAGACAGTCTTAAAACGGTGAAACAAATAACCTCACATGGATCTGGGATGCGATCAAAGGAGTACAGGGATCGATAGACAGTCGCACAGATAGCCACCAGACTCCTATGAGTGCGGCACCCAGTTTTTCTTGCCTCCCAGCAACACGGACACAGAAGTACCCCCGTCACCTGTAGACCCTTCTAAGGGGACTGTTGGTCTCCCAACCTCTTCTCCCTCCCTAGTGCCTCCGGTGGAAGATATATCTCCGGCGATGATTACCAGCCCTTGTAATCCTCCCCACCCTATCTCTCCCCTGCAACCCCCATTGAAGATGCAGATGAGGGTGATCATGAGGGGTCTGGCAGCTGGCAGATACAAACAAGCAGAAAGAAGAGAAGAACTTCTCTTTGTTTGGCCGCTGGACCGGAGCCCAACATTCGTATTTCACCTCGCCCGACACCTAAGAAAGAGATGTCACGTAGTAATTCACAATCTGCGCTCATCGGTGATGCTAGACGCCATAGTAGAGAGAGTCAAGTTTCTCGCTGGGTCTGACCCACTCATCTCTCACGAACTCCCATGCAGAAGTAATCATAAAGTGGCTTACAGGATTACCTGCCTATTTCAACACCTCGACCTTC
>NC_087204.1:71014618-71022118 GCF_015104395.2 Macrobrachium nipponense
ACACCCAACAATAAAATAAAAATTCCACACCTGGACACGATTAAGAAGGTGACTCAGACTCTCGGAAAATCTAACCCTTTTGCATTTACTTACCCAAACACCTTAGCCAAATCCCTGATTAACGTCCACAAAAGACATTTCCCAAGGACACTGGGGTTTACCCAAATTCCAGCCATGCCGGACTGTAACCAATCTTACATCGGATTTACAGGTAAATCGCTTCCCCAGAGATTAATACAACACAAAACGTCAGTTAGGTATGGACAACAGAACTCAGCTATTTTCAGCCATATAAAAAAACATAACCATAGAATAAACTGGAATTGGTCACGTGTAATTTATAGCAGCAACTGCCGGTACAAGAGTCAAATGATGGAATCGGCCTTAATAAAGAGAGGCAGGTAAAATGAACATCTCAAAAGGAGCATGGATTCCAGATACGATCAACAAGGTTTTCATTCAACAACGCTTAAGAAGATTTAAGGAAGATTATCAGCGGGGGTGACCTAAATTGGCTTGCCTGTGGATGGACCTCTTGGTATAAATACCCGACCTTTTCTGTAAACTTTTCTCATTCATCTATCTGAAGAGGGAGACAGCAATCTCTGAAATATAGTACTATTCTCTCTATATTTTTGGTGTATGGGCTCCTTTTATTAGAGAGTATATATATATATATTATATATATATATATATATATATATATATATATATATATATATATATATATATATATATATATAGATATTATATATATATATAATATATATATATATATATATATATATATATATAGATAATATATATATATATATATATATAGATATATATATATAGATATATATTATATATTATATATATATATATACATATATATATATATATAATATATATATATATATATATTATATATTACATATATATATATAAATTTCTGTATAATTCTGAGTTCTACCTTAGTGCTACACGTTCTCTTCTGGATATAGAAATTGCCTCCAAAGTGAAATCTATAAGGAAATTGTCGTCAATAGTGAAATCCCTTTCTTCTTCAATGTACAGAACACTTTCGCTTCTCGATGGATACGTCGTTAAAAGTTTGCTTAACAGAACCATTAACAGATATGTAACCACTGCTACTAAAGTACATGAGCGTAAATTACTTAAACTCGGTATTAACCAACCTAAGTTCATTGACCCAAATAGTGTCATTCTTAATTTCTCTGGTTATACTCTATCTAAAAAAGAAGTCTCTTTTAGCATTAGGCTTGGATTTTTATTTACCCAATTTTAAACCCAAATATTGTGATTTTTTTCCTCGCGTTTGAATTGTTTTTCCATAATATTCGGTTGTTACCTTCTCATATTAATCTTGAAACAGCACGCCAGTCCATACAGTCCTTGGCTCATGAAACTTTCTCCAGTCTAAAAGCTAGAAATTGGTTTCCGTTTTTCAAGTATGATGATTTTCAGATTTTGAAGAAACTTGCTAATAGAAAGGACCTCATAATTTGCCGACCATATAAAGGTAAAGGTGTAGTGATACTGAATCGCAATAATTACATTGAAAAAATGAGTAGTGTTTTGTCCGACTCCAGTAAATTCGTTGAAGTAGGTCTTCCTGAATTTAGTACCATTTTCAAAAATGAAGATAAAATAAGCCGTACTCTGAAACAGCTTAAGATGACGCTGCCATTTCTGAAAGCACCTATGATTCTCTTTGCAGTTCAGGATCTTCTTTTGCTACTTTGTATGGACTGCCTAAAGTTCACAAGAATGACATTCCCCTTCTACCAATACTTGCTGCTTATAACTCACCAAATTTCGAAATAGCAAGTACCTTCTTCCCCTCGTCAGCCATATCACGAGTAACCGTTTCACACTGCAAAATTCTTCTTCTTTTGTCCATCACATTCTTGGGCAAAATTCACATACATTTATGGTTAGTTTCGATGTCCAGTCCCTATTTACCAATGTCCCCGTTTTCGAAACCATTGATATTATCCTCGGAAAATTATTCCCAACCCCGAATACGGTCTACCACGGTTTTACTAGAAATAATTTCAAAAAACACTTGGAACTCTCAGTCATTGATACTCACTATTTTTAATGAGAAAGTTTATAAGCAAATAGATGGCATGGTCATGGGCTCTCCTTTAAGGCCTTCTTTCGCTAATATTTTTATGTGTCATTTAGAGGAACAGTTCTTTAATCAGTGCCCAGATAATTTTAAACCCAGATTTTATAGACGATATGTAGATGATACGTTTTTACTTTTCACCGAGGAACGTCATGCCCAGTTGTTTTTAGATTTTGTAAACTCTTTTCATTCTAATATTACTTTTACCATGGAAAAGGAATGTAATGGCCGCATTTCTGTTTTTAGATATTTTGGTCTCTCTCTCTGAAGGACATATTATGACTGGCATTTTCAGGAAGAAAACTTTTACCGGCCTTGGGTTCAACTTTTTTAGTCACTGTCCCCTTGCTTTCAAAGTTAACTCATGTAAAACTCTCATTCATCGAGCCTTTTCCCTTTGCTCCAACTGGAATAACTTTCGCCTGGAGGTTAGGTTTTTAGAGACTTATTTTAAGAATAATTGCTATTCCCTGAACATGTTCAATAAAATCCTTAAAGAATTTTTAGACAATATTTTTAATCCAAAAACTGCAGTCTGCACCGTTCCCAAGAAGATAGTATATGTTCCACTACCATTCACTAATAATTCTGGTCCACTAAAGCGTAAATTATTGTCACTCTTGAGCCATCTATACCCTTATGTTGAGTTCAGATTTATTTTTAACAACCCGCTTACAATTGGAAGACTTTCACTTTAAAGACACCCTCCCGGAGTTGATGCGTACCTGCACTGTTTATAAGTTTAATAGCCCAAAATGTAATTTTGGGACTTATGTGGGATGTTCTAAACGCCTACTTAAGGTGCGCATCGACCCTCATAGGGGTGTTAGCCATCGTACAGGCTTACCTTTATTCATTGCATAACTTGCTTGTTTGTTTGTTTTTTCTCCCTCCTCCTCTCTCTCTCTTTTACCCACACCACTTCTGCCCATTTCATTCGCAGTTTTCTAACTCGCCCAGTTGTCATTTAACTACGACATGAACAGTAGGTTCTCCAATATCTTGTACTACAGTATCATTATTTTTCTTTTTATTTTACTCTGAATATTCATGTTTTTTTTTTCGCTCTCTGTATATTTCTGCGTTTTACGTAATCTCTCTTAACTTTTCATTGCTATTTTATGATTTGCAGTTAACTTAGTTTTTATGTTCCCTTTTTACTTTGTGTTGTGTATTTTATGTTCCCTTTTTTACTTTGTGTCATGTATTTTAAAGTATTGTAATGTTTTTAGATAGTCAATCAGTATAGTTCTTACTGTTTCTCTTTTTTGTATCATTTTATAGATATGTGACCCTGATGATGGGAAAAGCGATGCATTCCCGAAAGCTCGGCTGTACCCTTGTTTTATTTTAAGGAAATAATAATGTCTGGAATAATACCACGTCTTCTGGCTATCCTGTTCCTCCTTAAATTGAAGTTTTCTAGAAACGACAACATACCCATATATATATATATATATATATATATATATATATATATATATATATATATATATATATATATATATATATATATATATACACACACACATATATATATATATATATGTGTGTGTGTGTGTGTGTGTGTGTTGTGTGTGTATGTGTGTGACATGAATATGCACTGGCGAACACACACACAAAACATACATATATATGTAGCGAAAAAGGTTCTTTTTAATAGTCACTAGAACCAGACATTGACATGCTTAAATTCTCAAAAGCAAGAAGGGTTTGAAACAAAGCCTCATAATCAAATCTTAGATTATATTAACAAAGTATAAAAAAAAATCATTACTACTCACCAGCGATTTTCCATAGAGCTCTCAATAAGTTGCTTAATTTAAAACTCAACCCCCAACCTTTAGTCCATAGGGCCCCAAAATTATGTCTGTATGCAAGATTCCCTTTTGTACATGACAATAGACTTTGGAAAAAATGTATCAGGCTATTCAACGGACAATTACCCGGCCTTAATCTTAAGTTAATCCCAGTAAACCCACGAACCATTCGATATGAAAGAAATTGTTAATACTAATGGCCGAGGTTGATATTGATAAATAGTGATTTTATCGATTTTTATGAGTTCTGGTAAAAATTTTGACACTGGATGACGTGAACTATTTGATAATGTGCATTATTAGCTCAAGTCTGCATTTATTACGGTGCCTAGAGCTTTGTATTAGATATTTTAATAAGTGCTAACTCTCTTTCTCTCTCGCTCATCAAGCTTATCATCAGGAGGCTTAACTGTCACTCTCGACCTATGAATCTGAGCCAGTCCCATCTAAATCTTAATTCCCAATTTTTTATTGTAATACAGAAACCTGACTAACTGTTTAAGCAGATGAAAATGATGCTGTTAAGAATGATTAAGAATAAGTAACAGAAAACTAGTAATTGCTTGTTGACGCCCGTAGTTGTCATTTATTCTGATTCCCCAATGGCCTAATATCACTTTACAATACCGCACAGAGGAAACTGTTCATATTCCTATAATTCCTCTTCTAACTTCTCGGGTGGTTCCAAATGCGTTTCTGGAGCTGCCATGTCTAAGATCCTAATCCCGACTGATCTGTGATTATCCCTCACGGTGGAAGATTAACCAACAACCTGCCATGTCCAACGTCGGGAGTTCGTGGCTGGGTTCTGGTGCCTGGTTGTGGTATTAAATGTTCACTCAGATGCTTAGCACTGACTGCCTTATGATTCATTTCAGATTTCGCCCGAATGAAGACCGCGACAGAATGAATATGAATTGTCACTGGTGACTTCTATAAGATCTTATTTTCTGCATTAACACATGTCTTTGATATAGATGTCACTTTGGTGGGAGGCTTTTAGGAAAAGACTAGGAAATGTTATTGCTTCATATTACAGTCATCGTGAAGGTTGGTTTTAAGTACTTGCGTTAGAACGATGCGTATTGTTATTTGCAGTTTTTTAAAGACAGTTAAGAAGGCTTAAAACAGCATCTGCAAGAAGACAATATGTAGAAGAGCGTAAGTGGAAACGTTAAGATAAAATGTTGCTAATAATGTTTTGCTTAAATGGACAAAATCTTCGAAGATACTGATGTAAGCAAAGCGAAGTTGTAGAGACTTGAAACACACGAAGTATTCATTACGGGAAACTATTAAACACTAATTTAAGAAGAATTTCGTATCAGGATAACAGAGGTTTAGGAAAAAGGAATGCTGTTTGCAAAGAGGAGTTTAAGAATTATTTGAAAACTGAATCGAGTTCAGAAGGAGTGTTTAATTTGAGATTCGAAATGACTAAAGGGAATGGGAATAAAGGAAAGACAAGAAGATGATGTGATGAGTCATAAAGGGGAAAAGAAGATGAACTGAAGTCAAAGCTTCACATCCTTATTTGGGAGTATTTTTGTCAAGTGATAGAGACCCGAGTATGATGATTTGAATATCTTAACCTAATCACCCATCCAGGATGCAGCGTTTTAGCTTGGCCTTTGGGGTGGTGGGGTGGGCGTCTTCTTCCTTATTTGGGCCCCTTCTTGAAATAACAGTAGTCCCATTATTAACTTTATATAACTTTGCATGTGAAGAATTTTTATATGTTGATGAGATGAAATTAATCCTTTTCATTTCTTTTGAATATTAATGATCAAACACTACTCGCAAAAACATTTGTAGAAAAAAATAGTCCTTTACCAACAGACAGAATTCCAGGAACTTCGCTCACGGTATGGTAGCGTCGTGTTTGTTCATTTCAAGCACATAGTGTTTGTGTTCTGAGCTGTCGAAGGATTATCAGAGGGCTCATTAATTATTACCTGGAAGCTTCAAGCAAAGGCAAACTAGGTCAAAACGGTATCGTCGGAGGCCATGCTGGATAATCGTTCAATCCTCTAAACGATTTTGCTCATTTGAAATTTTTTTTTATGTTTTTCTTAATTTGATCGATTTAATGGCTTTTTCCAGTCACCCCAGTTAATGAAATTTCGTAGTAACATGTTCGTTCTGAAGCTGGTCGTTCAATCAGAGGAAATCACGTTGGATCTGGTTAGTAGTTGGGTGGTTACCACCAAGCTAGAATAGACTCCGATGGTTCATAAGCCTCTGAACATAAATGGGGTAGGGCGTGCGGTTAGCAACCTCATCCCAAAACGGAAAACACATTCTAGCACATTCTTCTATAGGATGAATAAGACATTTTTAGTTTCCTGTAAAAGAAAACTATTGTGACGGCTTTGCCTGTCCTTCTGCACTTTTTCTGTCCTTCCACAGATCCTAAAAACTACTGAGGCTAAAGGGCTGCAAATTGGTATATTGATCGATCACCCTCTAGTCATCAAACATACCAAATTTTAGCCCTCTAGTCTCAGAAGTTTTTTTTTTTTATTTAAAGTTAAAATTACCCATAATGTGTCTGGCAACGCTATACGACAGGCCACCATTGAGCCGTGGCTGAGAGCTTCATGGCCCACGGCTCATACAATAGTACACACTGTACAGAAAACTCGATTGCGCCGAAGAAACTTCGGCGCATTTTTCACTTATTTTTATTCAAATCGATTTTCCGTTGCTGTTGTTGAGTGTCATTAGAAGAACTGCAATGCCCAGATACTTTTCTTGTTCTTATTCCATATGCCATACATGGCTAGGTACATAACTTCTTTAAGATGTCTGTGAGTAACTCAATTTTTTGTCAACGAAAATGTATATTTCACGTCACATTTGGTCAGTTTCGCCAGGAGGCGTTTCTCTTATTGGTGAAATTTATCACCTCTTCAGATGTAGATATATAAATATATATATATATATATATATATATATATATTATATATATATATATATATATATATATATATATATGTGTGTGTGTGTGTGTGTGTGTGCGCGTGTGTATGCGCGCGCCGTGCGTGTGTGTGTGTGTGTGCGTGTATGTATGTATGTATGAATCTTTCATGGGTGTATGTTTGGCTACTAATTGGTTATACCGACAAATACCTACCTATTGATGGGTATGTTATCTCCGTCGATCCCAGCTGCAATAACAGACCGTGGAAGTGAAGTTCTTTCATTTTTTTCTATAATGACTTGCTGTTGCTGTTGTTATTGTTTTTTAGTAAATTGGCCGTATGTGAAATTCATGCAGCCCATTAAAATATCTGGTTCTGCTAATATTTTTATATCTCATAAAATACAATATCTCATACAATACTTCCGTGAGTGTTTGCTACTGTCCTGTGTAATCTCGCATTTTCCTTGCGTGTTCTGGATAATTCGATTGGTAAGGTGTGCGCTGTTCTTGTTGATCATCATTTTCAAATATGGAAGACAGGATCATTCTTGTTATTTTTAATGGTTCATTTTTGCTGTGTTACATTCTCCCATTGTCCTTTTTGTGTTATCTTTGTC
>NC_087204.1:71024618-71039830 GCF_015104395.2 Macrobrachium nipponense
TGAAATCTAAAACTGTAACAGCTAACCTCAACAATTTTTAAATCTAAAATCTGCCAACAGTTATATATATATATATATATATATATATATATATATATATATATATATATTATATATATATATATATATATATATATATATATATATATATATATATATATATATTAATATATATTTCAATCATTCAACATGAATAGCTATCAAAATTGGCATTACATTATCACCGTTAGTAGTTTTGTCCAGCTACAAACCAATTTCAATTGCAAAAACCAATTTCAATTGTACTACAATATATTTGGTTAACATCTTTAGTAACTTCAGTGGATTAATGAAAATTTAGAATGTGTTTCTCTACTCTACGGTCAGCGGCTGGTAATTTTCATGTTGGTGAATTTTATGATGAGGTGAAATCATAGGATGATAAAGTCTTCATTGCAGGTATTTTCTTTGACGATTTAAAAGCAGAGGTTTACAACCTTCGGTTCTTTGGAGGATTTTCTGGAAACGGCTGTGTAATGAGAGAGAGAGAGAGAGAGAGAGAGAGAGAGAGAGCGAGGAGCGGGGGAGGGGGGAGAAGTATCGAAAGATCGTTATCACTGCCTGTTTCGGCTTTGTTTAGGTTTAGTGTTTCAACTGCTCTCTGACAGAGAGGGAAGTTGGGGGTGGGGGAGGCTTCGGCCCTGTGACTACATTTTACTATTTAGCGTTGATTTAGCGTTTTCATAAGGAAGCTCCTTTACCATCTATTTATACATTATGATGTTCAAGATTACCTGCATACGAATGACGTGGTAACTTCCAATGAATGTTTATACCCAATAAAACTTCAAATGGATGTGTTTATATCCATTGTAACTTCAAGCAGTTGCCTGTATTCATTGCAACATCACACAGTTCATTAAATTCACTGAAGCATCCAACAAATGATTATGGCCAATGTAACATCAAAGAATTGATGAGAGCCAGTGTAACAACAAACAGTTATTTGTATCCATTTTAGCTCCTTTTTGGGGGGAATTCATGTTGGAAGTTTTCCATATTTGGTAACTCTTCAAGTGATTCGTGAAGAGCGAACTGAGAACCCTGATTAAGTGGCAGATAAGCGTTCAATGTACTATGAATCCCAGTGCCCCAGAAATGGTCATGTCCGGGTTACATATGTAAATAGAAGGTAGCGAGTCAATTCAGTAATTCGACGTTGTTATTGAAGAAAGAATTTGAGTGACATTAATTTTTGACCGTTGATAAATTCCTGTTGTGATTCGTCATTGGTTTCGTGGAGGTGATATAAAAGGCAGAATCTCATTGTATGATAAACATTCCACTACAGATATACAGGCATGTTAGACAAATATCCCTAGGATAAGTACGAAGTGTTTTTCAGATTGGAAATAAAACAATTTCTTTTGTGATCCAATGCATATGCGTAGGTCAAACCAAATAGGTAAAACTTGGGTATTATGGTCGCTGCATCTCCACCATTTAAAAGAAACAGTTTAAAAGGAAAAATCGAATTAAAATGATTGACATTATTCAACAACACTCACGAAGCATTCTTATGGAGACCATGAAAAATACAGCTTATAGTTTATTAATGGTACAAGTAAAGTTTAAACAATTTTACTATTGTTGAAATTCACCAGGTAGCTTAGGAGGAAGAGTGAATGCATCGTACAAACTTCTTAGCTCAAAAATGTCATATTACGGGGCTTGTTTAATTTTTGTAACTATAGTCCAAATGACAATTGTGTTCCGGATTACCACACACAATATCAGTATGTATATAAATTTATATTATATATATATATATATATATATATATATATATATATATATTTGTTATGCCCCAGTAACAACAAAATAGTCATAGCATAGAAACGTGAAAACCAGTAACTGATAGCGTGTTGTCTAGTCATTTCTAAGCTATCTCTACTATCACTTTTTTTCATATTTCCAAAGACATCATCGGAAAATAGCGTCATATCTATATGTTATATAGAAATAATCGAAGTCAATATTCATCTAATCCAAAGCAAAAGACTATTTTGATCGATTGGTAGGCGTTTTGGCTTTTGGTATGAGTGGGCCACACACACCCACTAATGTCAATAATGATTATGGAGAAACGAGAACTTGTCCGTCTAAATGAACACGCACGTACGTACATCATTACATACAAAACTCTTTTCTTCTACTACGATCAGCGCAATTTAGGTGAAGGTCGTGGCGATGCCCGACTCTTCTTCGCTCTCCTGCAGGACGAGGGTCGTGAGGTTGAGGGCGCTCTTCACCCTGCGGGGCGGATGGACCTCCAGACTATGGGACCGCGTCCGCCCGACGAAGACGGAGTTTTGGCGCGGCCTTCGGCTTCCGTTGTGCTCGAACTGTGCGTCCGGAGGTGAAGCAGAAGACCAGGCACCAGCAGGCGAATAGGGAGGCGAGGGGGGAAGAGTTCCCGGGCAATTTGGAATGTAGAGGGGAAGATGGGGAACATCAAAATTTATTTATTTTTTTAAATTTTTCCTTCCCTTGATATGAAAGGATTTTTTCATTTATAGGACCAGTTGTCTGTCAGAGTTAAAATTCTTAAAACTAAAAAGTTGTATACAGAACAGAATAGTAATTCGCTCGCATATGCAGATCGGAAATAATTCTTAAATCATACTTATGATAAACATTGAACACTGAAAGCAAGGGAACAAGGTATTCATTTATAAACAAATGTGATACCATGCTAGGGTTAAAAGGAGAAAGAAGGGAAAATATAAAAGATAATCTTAAAGGAAATAATAATAAATAGATAAAAGAAAACCAATGGAATATAGTAAAAGTGAGAAGACCAAGAATTGCTGTGGGTTCTGGGGTCGAAGTGAATGGCAGCATCGTCATCATCATGTTGCCTTGTGGAGAGTCTTTGCAAAGTTCATCTGGGTTTCGAAGTGGTACTCGTAGCTAGTGGTAAAATAGCGTGCTTGTTTACTACGCAACTGCATACGCGGAAGTTGTTTCACACATGCTATTGGTTACGCATAAAACCACCGGTTCAAAGGGCATCTAAAACAACCAACAACTAAGAGGAGGACAGTCTCAGGGTACAGACATCCAGACGACACTGAACATTAGACAGCGGGTGAGGAAGAAGAAGAAGAAGAAGTAGTACGAAGTCTCTATTAAGACGGTTCATTGGTTAAACGGCTGGAGCAGGCTCCTGCTCTTCCGAAGGGGGCTCGTGGACATGGATGGGGATCTGTGGTGGGGAGGGGGATGGGGAGTGGGTAGGCAGGGGGCTCATACTTCTCATACTTTCAAGACTCGACAGGGGTACCTTTAATGGGTTGATTGGGAGGGAGCACGGATCAGCCATGGGGCATGATGGCCGATGCTGCATCGGTGGGGCTTCCTTGTACGGCTCTTGGTAGGGCTCGAGCATCCGGATTTTGCCCCATCTGCAAAGAAAAAAGGAAAATTTCAGGTTATTTGGGCTAAGATCAGATGACTTGTACGGGCAGCCTGCAGCATCTCGGTTTCGTTCACTTCAGAGATGATGAGGCAGTGTAGCTTCTAATGCAGACGTGTAAGACTGGATTGTCTTAGTGTAACGTCACATACTATGATAGTTTAAATGTTTTGGATAAGAAAAATTATAGAGGAACATTGATAGGGGAGATGTAACCCTTCGCTAAACGGGCATTAGATTCTCAGTTAATAATCTTCATCAGCAGTGGTGTTCATGGCCTTCAATACCTCACATAAAGGAATATCTTCCTTCGGGATTGGGTCATTATGTGTACTGCACGTTACTTTGCGCCTGTCTCTTGTCTCTTAATGCATTATGTTTTTGTTTATACCGTCCTTTGTGTCGCAAGCTTCCATTCTGCCTTCGAAATTTCTATTTCTCTTCGAAGATTGTTAATCTATTGACGTCTGAGGAGTGATTTCGTGGCTGCTTTATCATCCAAAGGGATTCAACCTTATATCTCTTTAACGGTGTATCCATGACACTAGTTCCCTTACCTACCATATCCTTATTCCTGGAAAAGTAAAAAGGAAGAGATGGGGATGGTTCAAACTGAGGAATTAATAATTTTACAAGCCCAGAGTTCCAAAGGTTGACAAAGTTGTAATGAATCACTCAATCTGAGGACTACTGTTATTCATAGGGTGTACTACAGTGAAATACTTGGCCTGCCCGGTGTTTCGATGTCTTTAGTGGCTGTAATACTACCTTTATTTTCTTTGACACTGAAGTAATTCAGTATTTCAGTATTCTTTGCTAAATATAATTCTAGAAGTTAGGAATTCGTCAAAATTGTAATAAGACTGATATTATTTGTCAGTTTCCAATAGAAACTAGTTTTTTATTTCACAAATAATCCGGTAACTAAATAGCTTATATACAAAAGCTTCTTAACAGCACAAAACCTGTGTGCGGCGTCTGCTCTATAACTGTCGCTTGAATTGTCCTCCCATTATTCCATTTATTTTATTTGGTCGTACAGTAAATAGATGGTTTATAGGACGTTGAGTAATTAATTGTAATTGCGTCTCTCTCTCTCTCTCTCTCTCTCTCTCTCTCTAGTTAAATTCCGTTAGGTGGAAAACTGACAGTGAAAGATGGTAAAAAATGTTAAAAACTTAACGAATAAAATTTTTTGCATATATAATAACATGGACTTGCATGTTATTAAGTAAATTTATTATCAATAAAGAAGCAGAAAACATAAAAACAAAGATATCTGCTTTAAATCAAACATGAATTAATCATAAAGTAGAGTAGAAACACAATATCATGGAATATAAAATGTTTCCAATTAATTTATCCATAACGCTTTCAGGACTCGGAAAATCATGAATATTTATATCGGAAATTCATTAGTTCTTAATTTTATTAATTTTCGAGGTAATTGACATCAGAGAAAGATCTGAACAGACAAATTATTTGATTGAAATACAAGAGATTTCCTAAAATTTGGCCGCTGACATCAAACCCATATAAATCTTTGGTCGTTTCTGACACATCTCTTTTGGCTGTTTAGACAAATGAGGCAAAAAAGATGAAAATTTGCACAAATCGATCGAATAATAATAATGATAATAATAGTGCTAGAAATATTAATTTAAAAATCGGATAAATGCTTAAAGTTGCTGTCAGACAGACTGTTGAATTAAAGCTCAGTGCATATCTCTGGATAGCCAAAACTTCCCCAGAGGACACATCAACAGCACATCGATCCTTACTTGCGTGAACTGTTTCACCCACCCTCCGACTGCATTTCGCGCTCAACTACCAACCCGGTGGGCCGAAGTTCGATTCTCGGCTCAGCCAACGCGGAACCAGGGGAATTTATTTCTGGTGATAGAAATTCCTTTCTCGATACAATGTGGTTCGGATCCCACAGTAATCTGTAGGTCCCGTTACTAGGTAACCAGTTGGTTCCTAGTCACGTAAAAATATATAATCCTTCGGGCCAGTCCTAGGAGAGCAGTTAATCAGCTCAGTGGTCTGGTAAATCTAAGATATACTTAATTTAATAACCCATCATATTCCATGTATTATTAAAATGCTTGAATATTAGGGTTTGAATTTTTCTTTCGTCGTTTGCCAGAGATCTCATCTTAAGCTTTGCTCTGAGTTTCTCACTGCACCTTGATAGATAAACTTCAGTGTGACCCCTTGTGTAGTATTATGTATTTTGATTTCTGTATTTATGATTTACAGTAGGATAGGTTACAGCATGAACTAGGATATTTAAAAATTTAGTCCAATTCACTTATGCATTTATCTCAGTTTGTAATAACCTAAATAAGTAACAGATGTCAGAGACTTGAGTATTTGTCTGATAAATTTGAGTGAGTATCTAGTAAAAATGAAACTGAAAAACTACCGCATTTAATTTTGGATCATATCATTTCAAGCAGTAAAATGATAAAATGAAATCAGCAGAAGACAGAATCGGATCCAAATAAATTATGAGAGATTTAAGCGTAGAGTTTTGCAAATAGATAACCGACAAGAATAGAATAAAAAAGAAACAAGATCAGTTAAGATATCGTGTAGCCTTCAAGTGTGTCCTTTGTATATAAGACATTATCTGGAAAATCAAATTTGTCTCGTGTAAAACTTCCCGCTTTTCCGATAACCTTCCATGGAAGTTTAGGAGATTAAAGGAACATGAATATTGGATATTTGGAGATCTTAAGGAAAGCCTGTCTCTTATACTCTTCATATATATATATATATATATATATTATATATATATATATATATATATATATATATATACATAATTATATATATATATAGATATATATATATACATACATATATATATATATATATATATATATCCGTATATACATAGTATATATATATAGTCATATATATATATAAAAAATATATCTACTATATATATTATATAGTATTATTATTTATATATATATATACTAAATATATGTATATATATATATATAATTAGATATATATATATTATAACTATACGGATATCTATACATATGTATAAATATATATAGTATATATATAAATAATAACATACATTATGATATAATATATTATATATATATATATATTATGTGTTGTGTTGTGTGTGTGTGTATTACATATATATATATAATATACGTATATATACATATGTATAATATATATAGTATATATAAATAAATAACATGCACATTATATATTGTATATATATTATATATAATATTTAATACTATATATATAATATCACGGTATATTACATATAATAATATATATAGTTATACTATATAAATTACGTACCATTATGTATATATATATATATATTACTATATATATGTTGTGTGAATAATGTAAGATCATATGATGTGTGTGTGTGTGCCGTATATAATATACATATATGTGTGTGTGTGCGTAATGTGCGTCTTTTTGCACGTATGCCTATAAAATATGGGTCATGTCTGGCACTGTGATTTAGAAAAATTAATTGAAGTGATATCTTGACAGGAGAGTTCGGTCTCAGGATAAGAGCAAAATATTTCGGACACTGTTCATTGTTACATTTTAGCATCTTAAATGCTTGTGGATTTGTCAATCTAAATTATTTGAAAAGTTGTGTTCGCTTTTATGAGTTAAATACTTCCAGAATTTTAGAGCTTCCAAAGGTACAATGTCTTGACGTATGGAAAGTTTTATCAGGTTAAGGTATAGCTAAATAAGTTTTTCCTGGCGTGCGTGTTCGCGCAACAGACACACACACAATGTCTGCATATTGTATATATATATATATATATATATATATATATATATATATATATATATATATATATATATATTATATACTATATATATATATATATATATATATATAATATATATCATATATAAACACTTGTGTGCATGTGTATAATATAACTGGAACACGAAAGAGTATCTTAAAAAAAAAGTAAATTATAATCGCATGCGACAGTTTAAACTGTGTCCTCTCCAAAATAAGTCGAAGTAGCTCTAGAACCCGTCCAGCTACCACATCATACTTTCCTTCTTTGGAGACCAGCAGTTCATGTTTCTTTTCTGTCAAACTTTCGAAGTCTTTCCATATTCTGTAGCTTAAGTCTTTAAATTGCTCAGTTTGATGAGATGAGTTGGTTTTCGCCCATGGCTGCTAGACTATATTTTTTTTTTCCTTTTCTATACTATATTCTCGTAGGTTGTCTAGGTATGTTGCATATATTTTTTGTAAAGGTTTGACAGTATTTAATCTTTTAATCTTCACTTGTGAGGATTTGTAGATATTATTGTGTTTCATAATGGAAAAATAACAAAAATATCATTTTCACTAGATGATGTATGAAAATATAGAGCTCATTAGTCTCTAACGCACCCTATCTTCTAAATATTTCAGTTTCATATAAATGATGAATCATACATTTAAAACAATTTCAATTCCAGCCATCGGATGCTTCTAATGTGTATTAGTTGAATCTGGAAAAGAAAACAGATCCCAGTGAACCTCCTCTTTAATGGTCCTTGAAAAGCAAATAACCAGGACGGAGGCTAATAAATTGGTCACGTCTCGTCTAAACTGGAGCTGACAATCAAACTGGGGCTTCGAAGCCTCGGGAGTTCATTGATTCGAAGCGAGAAGTGATTTCATGTAATTGGATGTTTGGAAGAAACACATTACCCTCATAAACGGTTCGGGTAGTCTCGGGGCTTCATAGCCTGGCTTCTTTAAAATCATAATACTCAGAGTGGTTTTTGGTCTGAACCAAATGTGGCTTGAGAGGACCATTGTTGTAATCGCAGACTGATTTCCTATAAAATTTTAAATTGATTGAAGTAGTAATACAGCATTAATTTCATAAAAAATTTTCATTTTGGTACTACACAGGGACACTGAAGGCATTGTTGGAAATGTCATGGGTACCCACTTGTTTATCTCTATAGGTCTGCGAACCCCAGATTTAGAAATTCTACATTAGGTTGTAAAAATCCTTAAATCATAAGACAAAAGTGTCTATCGATAAAATCCAGGTTGTGAGAGGGTCCTGACTGTAATTACTTTAGACAGCGTTCATGCCAAGGAATGAGAAACTGTAAAAGGAACTAGATACCTGGTATTAGATTACCCATCAAAGGCTGGGTTAAACTGGAAATAGTTACAAGTTTGTTTTCGTAATATCCAGTTTTCAAAAATATCTTGAACGTACTAATTAAATGTGTAAGCCCACAGCGCCAAAAGAAATCCTGAATCCGCTTCTGAATCTCGATTCACCTCAAAATGTAATCAAGTTCTTTGGCCCATAGTCCACCCCTCCGCTAAATCCATTGTAATCCATCAATTAAATTATAGATCGATATTCTGATAAATAGTGACGGGTGAGTGCTTAATCTAACTGTTATTTTCACTGATTTCAATGGCACATCGTTATGCTGCAAATTTTAATTGGTAGTTAATTTATACCTTTTAAATGTTCAGGTGTTGCCACACTCGAGTGATTATATTGCAAGAGTTGTGATGTCACTAAGGTATTTAACATTGTCACAAACCGTCATGTGCTGGGTAATTAGTTTGTTGAATATTTATCGTGTGTTTATTATTGCAATTTCGCCCAGTCTATAAAGGGCATTTTATGGAGTATTTATATGATTTATGATGGCTCTCTCATGCAGTAATTCAATTAAATGTTGTAGTCGTTTGCATGGTATATTTTATTGATGTTTATGCTGTTTATGTAATTATGTATACATTTTCACAAGCATTTTTGGGAAGGTAATTTTTACATTTCTCTAGATGATGAATATTTTTGTGGTTTGAATATTCACATTTAGGAGATTCTCGTGGACGTTAGTATATTATAATTTCTTCAATTTCTTTTTAGTTTTAACATTTGTAAAGGTTCCAAGAGAAAGTAATCTCCATTTTCTACCTGATTAACAGCAGCTCATTCAAAAAACTCCTCATGACTTGCCTCCTTGAATTTCAGGTAAGGATGATGTTCGAAAGCTTTTACTGGTAAATCACCTCGCTGGAGAAGCTGTTAAACAAAGTGCGAGTCATATTTTTAGTTTGGAGGGAAACTGTTGCTAAGTACATCGTTCGTATCGTTAATCTTTTTTATTAGAAAATATATTTTTATCGTTTTACTGGTTTGCCACGTGACGGCATAATTTTCACCTTTGCAGTTAGAACTGACCAGAGACAATTTCGTTGACTCAAAACCCTACGGTATGGTGAAAGTACTTCGCCAAATTGACAAGCAATGACATAGGTTATGATAATATCACAGAACCGCTTGTATATTCACCCTATTCCAAGAGCGATTATTTAGTAACTCATTTAAACAGAAAGTCAGGAGTGAAAAACTCACCCTTACTTTACAAAAGAAGATGTTTTCTTTTCGACAACACAACCCTTCGGTTAGTTGTCTGTAATCAAGATAACTATGCATACATCTGATCTGATTCATAACATATGCGATAATGCATCTATACAAGATAAACGCGCAATAACCCTTGATCAATTAATATCTACGGAAAATATATATTATATATTTAATGCCTGCGCACTTACAACATACGTACATACATATAGACACGTATATATATATATTATACATATATATATACACATACACGCACACGTGTATCCATATAAATAAATATATATATATATATATATATATATATATATATATATATATATATATATATATATAAATAAAGGGATACACGTGTATATATACATATGTATATATATACACATACGTGTCTGTGTCTATGTAAGTATGTTGTAAGTACGCATGCATTAAATATATAGATATATTTTCCGTAGATATTAATTGATCAAGGGTTATTACGCGTTTATCTTGTATATAGATGCATTATTGCATATGTTATGAATCGGATCAGATGTATGCATAGTTATCTTGATTACCGACAACTAACCGAAGGGTTGTGTTGTCGAAAAGAAAACACCTTTTGTAAAGTAAGGGTAAGTTTTTCACTCCTGACTTTCTGTTTAAATGTGTTATTAAATAATCGCTCTTGGGATGGGATGAATATAAAAGCGGTTATGGGGTATGGCCTATGTCATTGACTGTCAATTTGGCGAAGTACTTTCACTATACCTTAGGGCTTTCAGTCAGCGAAATTGTCTCTGGTTAGTTCTTGTGTGGGTTCCCACAAGAAAGCAATCGCCTTTGAACTTCCAAGGGGCAGGTCTTAGAGCTAGCAAGCTCACCTTGTTAGAAGGAAGACCTGTTACTTAAATAATGTATTTGTAACTAGAAAAATAAACGAACGAGATCTATAGAATAGATTTTGCCTTATTCATTAATCTTTCTCCCGTGTTTATACCTGATTGAAATCCATTATATAAATTGAGAGCTAAAAAGAAATTCAGTAGTTGAAACGAACGCTTGAATATAAGAATGTCAGTTTGAACTTAAGGCTTTGCAACCAATCTGTTGCAAAGACAAATAATAAAGAAAGAAATATAATAATGTTTCTCAGTTAATCCGAAATTCCTTCTTCTTTTAAGTCCCGAGAGAGAGGCGACGACTGTGCGCAGTTAATAGATTCCGCTGAGATTCGAAGAAAAGTCATGACTTAACTTTGTTGCATTGCCGTCTTCCTCTCCAAAGGCGATCTCTTATATTATGCAATAAACTGGAATGAAGTTGTCAGGAGTCAATCATTTCAACAACGGACTGAAGTTCGTTGAATGAAAGTATATTTGTCATCGTTGCCAGCGAAGTTAGAACAAATGGTCACCTATCTGTGTGGGTTTTGTGTTTGTGTGTGTGTGTGTCTGCCTACCTGTCTACGGGACATGCCAGGCATTGTGCGGAGGGATGTCTATTACATTTACCGTATGGTTGGGCCTTTCCCATAGGGGGTTAGTTCCGTCAGTGCACTTCTTGCGTTCACTGTAGGCATTACTTAAGGCTCATTGCAGTGTCTCTTCGGCCTCTAGCTGCAAACCCTTTCACTCCTTTTGCTGTACCTAAATTATATTCTCCTTCCATCTTACATTCCACCATTTACTAACAATTGTTACATTATTTTTAGTGCTCAATTGCATCATAGCCATAGGTCCCAGCCTTTGGCTTTTGCCCCAGATTTTATATTCCAATTCCAATTCCAATTTCAATTCCAATTCCAATTCCTGCCTGTCTGCAGAATATTTCAAAACTTATGGATGTCATTGTTACAATTTGTGTATGAGAGTCTCAGCCAAAGCTGAGTGGATTGGAATTTGAGATGTATAGGGATCTGGACGCAAATTTGGTGTTTTCCTATTCATTTCTCGATGTTCCATGAATATTTCAGTCTGGGAGCTTTAATGAGGATATTTGCCTTTGTTTCATCGTTTCTGTCCCAGACGGGGTTAAATTATTTGTAGGCTACTTACTGGCCGACATTTCTTTTTCGACACGAAATTTTTATCACTCACATTGTCATTGAGAATTGTTTCAGACTTATTTTTTATTAATCCAATTGTTCATTAGTGTCTTTACTCACAGTGATGTAATTACTGTTTTGGATGATTTCTTTATACGGCAATGCCATAATAAAACCCTCATTTCACTTAACAATATTTTGGTAATTTCCAATCCAGATTGTGCATTAAAGCATTCAGCGAAAACGAAATATCTTCTAAGAAGCAATTTATTTAAAATGTTTTTGTAAATTTCAAATATAATATTCAAACGTAAAATATTCCAAAGAATGGTGGTATTAATGTTTTAAATGCATCCACAAGAACGTAAAGCAACTGCATAATTGTTTTATATTAGAAATTCCTAACTTCGGTTATGAGGCATCCTGCGCAAATATGCCCGATGGATAGGTTATTTTTTTTTTTTTTTTTTTTTTTTTTTATTAGTGAGAGGAGTGGTGACACACTTTCCCTACTAGATGGAGGTGCAGGGTTCAGTCTGGGATAGGAGCAGCGATTTGGAGACCTTCCTTTTCCCTCGTCTTTGCCCTAATAGTAAACTGGGTAGATGGCAGTGTGTCGACGTTTGTGGTAAGTAGACACACAGAGAGGGTGGAGAAAGTGAAAAGAAAAACGAAGAGGCCTCGATGAGGTAACATCTTTTATTGCAGATATCTTCTCTCTCTCTCTCTCTCTCTCTCTCTTAGTTTTTCTTCATCTTTATGACCACAGTAAATTGAGCAATTTGCGAATCTACTTCGCCGAAAGGTGTTCATGAAGTGCGCCGCGCAAGCAAGGCTGAACTTTGGACGTCGGATGACTTTTATTTTCTGCCCGTCCCGACTTTGGAAAAGTAATCACAATATTTCGTTTCAGACGTCTCTCGTCGGTGCCTTTAGTGGTTTGGCTCATTGCCAGCGCAAGGGAAGTGAGAATCCGCAGTTCTTAATGTCACCGGTCCTCTCACATTTTGCGCGTTTGCGTTTTTATATATATATAATAATATATAATAATAAATTTATTTATATATATATAATATTTATATAATATAAAATATATATTATATATATAATTATATAATATTATATGTTATATCGTGTATGCAAATTTCTATGTATGTATGAATGAATGTTTGTTTTTGTTTATATGCATGTCTACGTACTCGATTTTCTGCGGTGAGATTGCACATCAGGTGCATTCCTTTAAATCCATTTAGTCCAGATGTGGCCTAAACAGCGACCTAATTAACTGTTCCACCACAGCTAGAGTAGAGAAGGGCTTGTGTCTGTCAGCCTCATCCCGAAATATTTGTACAAATACAGAAGAGTGGTACACGTGTCCGTACCAAATGAGTGGAAAATGTATGCATGTATTTATAGAATCCTTATTATCATTACATTTTCATATTGTCCTGAATCTTTCCTTGGTCAATTCTTTCAATAAACTATGGGTTTGAATCGTATCAGAGACGACAATATTGAATTCACAGAAAGCTGAAAGCAGATACTGGCGTCAGTACGACGTTCCTAGAGGAGTTGTGGTTGCAGGCAATAATGGTAACTCTATTCTTCGGGACTGGAACAGTTTTATATGAAACAATTCACAAACACGTGCTGAACAAACGTCCTCAGAACAGAATAAGGGAGAAGTATCGTAAATAATTAGACAAGAAAGTGTGGTGATAATGAGCAAGCAAATATACAAGTGAATCAAGTTTCGATTAGAAGAATTTTGAAAAATAAATCAATTGGGCTTTAAAGCATGATTACCATTTCTCTTAATCCTACCTGCATCGTCATCATTATCTTTGCCTGTTTGACTGGATGTCCCTGCATTTTGTTGGAAGGGGTCTTTTCCATCACTCGCTAATGAAACATCCGACGGAATTCCATCCTAAACCTCACTGGAGTGAGAAGCCACTTAGCTTCGTCGGGATATCGCCGGAAACGGGCCTATTCCCGGACGGACGTTGCGTGTGCAAATGCCATAACGGACGACTGATGGCGCTAGAATGCCTGCCAGGACCGGCGACTCGTCCCCTTTGCCGACATGTTGGAAGGTGTAATGGTTGCATTTCCATTTGTCTCTAATGAAAGTAGGTAGTTGCTGCTCTAGTTTATTAAAAGACAGAAAAAAAAGTTCTTGGCTTTCAGGGTTAACGTTTCTTGATTCAACTTGATTTGTACTTTTACCAAAAGGTTTTAGCGGGGGGCAATTTATTTCTTGCTTTCTGCTGGGGTCTCCTGAATTCAGGGAGTATTTGTTTTATTTTCTGTTCCCTCATACTTAATTATTAATCACATTTTTCATTAGCCAGTTTGTCTTTGTAGGCTGATTTCCCTTTGAAGCCCTCTTGGATGTCTAGTTTGTTGAATCTGTTCATAAGGGTTTACAGCTGAAGATTGAAAGAGACAAAGGAAGAGAGGAATGTTAAGGTTATTCCTCTATCTGCCTTTGTTAGTGCTGACATTCTCTTGGGAACGGGTGATCGACTGTAAGTGAATCCATCTGATTAATTTTTGGTGCATACAGATGGAAGATTTAACGACGAATAAGCATGAAAACATGTAGCCTTGTTTTGCTTATTGTCGCCATTTCGTATTTGTTTGTTCTAGTACACAGGAAAGAGAGCGCATGTGGTGCAAGGCATTTTGCTACCAGTGCTAATCGCTTCCAGGAACGCGTGAGATAAAGCCTGAATGTCAGAGGGCTTTTAGATAAGCATGCTAGTCCCATCACTTGGCTTGTTTCATCAAGAATGGCTTTGACGTAGGTAGTCTGTCTCCTGGGTGTTTTAGTTACATTGGCTATGAATGTGCTTTTTCTTTTCTAATTGAAATTTTATAAAAAATGAAAAATTGTCTTTTTATCAGCACCACCTATGCCATGGTTATTTTCTGTTGATTAATAGATTTCGTTAATTACAAATAGACTACAATCTAAAAACATGTCTCAACCGAAATCTTGACAGGAAGAATAAAGTAAATACTTTGCAGGAAATTTTACGTTCATAATCAATTCACAGTCGTTCTGTTTTCTATTAAAATATATGTTTATAGGGAATCATATGGCAAGGACTTGAGATTATATACGATAGGTACTTCGAGGAAAACCAGTAATACCTTCATACGTACTATACTAACTTTTACCTGAAAAGAATCTAAATTCTCTTACTTTATTAGTTCTCTGCTTTTTATTGAGAAGAATTGTGTTAAAGGTACCTGAATGATGTTTTATCAAAATTCCCTCAAAGAATTCTTTGACTCTTCATAG
>NC_087204.1:71040330-71055330 GCF_015104395.2 Macrobrachium nipponense
ACTCTTCATAGAAAATAGAAATAGTGCAGCTATTCACAGGCAAAGGTTTTAAATAATAACAGGAAGCTGCCTTCTACACCAGTTAACAATGGCTAATTTGATAATGCATTCCAAAGCGAAATTCTAGAGGAAATTTTGCTGTGTGAAACTCTAAACCGTGCGCCTCATTTGTCGAGAGAAATTCAATATTTTTGTTTGGGCTCGCATTCTCTTACCACTCTGGTTGTTGGCGTTTTTTCCCCTTAACCTAGTTGTGTTCAGAGTTAGTCTGTCTGAATCGTGCGTTCTCCCAAAGCTTGATTCTCTCTTTCATGTGTTTTCTTCAAAAGGTTGTTTCTTTCACCTGCTTTCTTCAAAAGCTAGTTTCTCTCCCGCTTGCATTTTCTTCAAAAGCTTCTCTCTCTCTCTCTCTCTCTCTCTCTCTCTCTCTCTCTCTCTCTCTCTCTCTCTCCATGCATATACACGAAACGAGAAGAAACCAGAAAAACAGGCTGATAGATGATTTAAGAACCACCCTCTATTTTTCTGGTTTCTTCTCGTTTCGTGTATATGCATGGAGAGAGAGAGAGAGAGAGAGAGAGAGAGAGAGATGGATGTAATTAATAACATTGTTTTGGGTATAATAATGTTAAAATACCTCCAGTAAAATTGTTACTGCACAAAAAACTTGGTTTGTGTGATGCATTCAACTGTGTTTCTGAGTGGCCAACTTCATGGGTGAAATGTATTCTATATGTGGCAGGCAAAATCTTTAATGCTTTTCAGAGGATCCGTGTAGCTAAGCTAAACTTACATATTGAATAACAACGTTCGTGTAGGGATAGTAATTATTCAGCGCACTCTGCAGGAAAAAATGCAGCTAAGGTATTTTTTCAAATAAAAGATCAAAATAAAAATGATAAGGAGGGAAAATAAAGTCATAAAATTAAAGAGAACGACGTAGGCGTGCGTTGAGAGCATAATCCAGAAGGGACCTTCTGACGAACCCTACTATCCCATCCTTTCCAGAATTCGCACGGATTTCATTCACCCATGGAAAGCATTTGGAAGCCTGGAAAGGCCGTCGAGGGGGCTTCAGCATACGATTCTCTCTCTCGAAGTTACTCGACAGAAAGGTCGAAATGACTTATCTTTGAACTCATTGCAAAGAGATGGGATCATTCTTGCTTGCCTGCTGAAGGTTACCTAACAAAGGATTTTGCGGCTCCCCCATCACCCCCCCCCCCCTCCACCCACTACCCCCTTTTTTTTTAAGTCTTCTCTTGGCATCACGTTTCGTCTCCCCTTTAACGCTGTCTGCTTAGAGGCGGCTTAGTTGTCGGTCATTTACTTCCCTTGAGGCATTGTTGGCTTGACGTAATAAATCTCTCTCTCTCTCTCTCTCTCTCTCTCTCTCTCTCTCTCTCTCTCTCTCTCTCGCTGCCTAATATAAATTAAATATGCTTTCAGATCTCTCTGCCTAATATCAATTAGACATGCTTTCAGTCAGGATGACCGCAGTCACTGTTATTCTGTGGTTTCATATTTATATTGTGGTTTGAGGCAGTTGTGTCATTATCATGTGGGAATTGAACTAACCTGTAGTGTGTATGCATACGGTAATATATATATATATATATATATATATATATATATATATATATGTGTGTGTGTGTGTGTGGTGTGTGTGTTGTGTGTGTGTATATATATATATATATATATATATATATATATAGATATATATATATATACACATACATATTACGTACATACACATACAGTAAGCATATACACACTACAAGTTAGTTCAGTTCCCACATGATAATGATACAATTGCTTCCAAAGTACAGTATAATATGAAATCGCAAAAGGACAATGACTGCGGTCATTCTAACTCTGAAAGCATGTCTAATCCATTTTAGGCAGAGAGATCTGAAAACATGTCTATATATATATATATATAAACATATATATATATATATATATATATATATATATATATATATATATATATTTATAAAATATATATATATATATATTTTTAATACGAATTCAGGGCTATAAACTGAGAAGCTTAGAATGCTCACTGTTATCCCAAACTTCTTACCCGCAGAGTAATTTGGATGTCTAAGCGTCACTTACAAACTTTACACGGCATAATTTACTACCGAACCTCTTGGCATTGTTGCGCTTCATAACGCTCGTTATAACGAAAGTTTGATTATCATAACGCTATGTTATTTCCCGAAACTCACTTAAAGTAAGAAAGTTTCAGGCTACTCAACAAGTAGTGCAATTTTCTTTTGCACAGCCCGCATAAAACAAGCAGAATGATAAGAGCTAAACTTTTACGGACGCACGCACTCACAAACAAACACACAAGCTTGCATACTCTCTCTCTCTCTAGATATATATATATATATATATATATATATATATATATATATATGATAATCACTTTCGATATAACGAGCGTTATGAAGCGCAACAATGCCAAGAGGTTCGGTAGTAAATTATGCCGCGGTAAAGTTTGTAAGTGACGCTTAGACATCCAAATTACTCTGCGGGTAAGAAGTTTGGGATAACAGTGAGCATTCTAAGCTTCTCAGTGTATAGCCCTGAATTCGTATTAAAAGTTGTTCTTGACTTCGTGAATTATTAGGGCAATAAAAGTAAATCTTGTGCGTGCCTGCGTATATGTATATAGAGAGTAGGCATATTTATAAAAATATCCAGTCCTACTGTTCATCACTGTTCCTACTGTTCATAGACAAATGTGTTAATTTGTCCAATTTTGTTATTCTTCCGGATATCTTTGAACGAAAGAATTAATGGATTTCTCTGAGATTTTACGGAAAGTATGGGCACTGGTCAAAAAAGAACCATTACGGACCTGGATCCGGGTATGAATCCGGGATTTTATTTATTTTAATTCATTTTAGTAGTTTATTTATTCTCCACCTTTGGAGAGTTATGCCTTTTTGGTTCGAATTCGTTTAAAAGTTAAAACACGAAGTGAAGCAAATTATCTTTTACTTTCATTTTCGTACATTGCTGAATCATAACTAACTTACAGCTGGTAACTTTCCGTAATTTGGTTTGTCCTAACAGCATTTTTAAAGCGCTTCTTGTTTTTAAAAACGCGAAGGTGCTGGGTATTCTTCCGATTTCGTTTTTGTTTTTACCTTCTAAATCTATGTCTTCTTAATTTTCTAGCTATATAAATCTTATAAGAGTTACAAATCCATCAAAAGGTTGTGTTTTCATCTATGCTTCTGCTGTTAAACGTTTCATTCAGCATCATCGGTTTGTACTTATTTTTAGGATTTAATTTGTTTATTGCAAAATTTATCTCGACTTATGTTTTAGATGCCATTCCTCAACATTGTGTCGGCAAGTGCCTTACAAAACTTTTTTTTCCACTCCCAATTCAAGAATAAGGAGAAATGTTTCTACCTTAATATTTCACGAACAACAATCAGCGTCTCAAATTCAAAAACTATATATTTTCTTAGTGCTTGTGAAAGGTAACTGGATCCATTTAATTATATCACTGTGGGTCGTCTCTGTGCAAATAAAATGCAACGTGTCTGCATTTTCCTTTTTCAGTAGCAATAGTCGAGACAGTGACTCCTTTAGGGTAGTGACATGCTGTTCAACCCTTGATTTTATCACCCTTATTTTTCGACGGAATGGCTACGTGAGGTAATATTTGCTCAGTGACCACTCTCTACCGAGAAATGATCTACCTTTTCTGGAAAGTGAACCAGGGTTTTTCTGGAATATTAACCACTGGTTTTTCTGGAAAATGTTCTGGGCTGCGACTGGAAAAAGATTTAGGCTCGTCTGGTACATGATTTATGCTCCTGTAGGGAATGACCCTCGTTGCTGCAGGGAAAAGAAAAATCTATAACTCCCCAGGAGAATGGTCTGTTTTCCTTAGGAAAAGGACTAGTGGAGAAGGATTACGATTGTAGTCGAAGGTGATCCACCGTTTTGCTTGTAATACGGCTTGTGGATGGATTAATTTTTTTTTCAAGAATGATCTTTGGTTCTTCTTGATTATGAACTACAGGGCCCTGAAAAAATGACCTTCGTTTTTATGGTCATTTACTTTCTGCTCCTCCGGATAACAATATGCTACTTTTTGAAAAATAATTATTTACTACTCTGGGTAATTATTTCATAGAGCTGAAAAATGATCCACGCAACTATGGAACGTTATCAGCAGAGTTTTGGAAAACAAGCAGCAGCGCGTAATTCATCGCAAAAACATCAGAACGTGAACGTCAACAATAATTAATTATGCGAGACTTCGGCTTAGACAACGAAATCAGGACCAAAATTTTCCGCTATCGTGTATAGGCGCCCTTGCATTATTGGAAACAAGCTTGATGGTGTACGCTACGCTCCGCTAGACAAACGTCACTGCCCGTCATGTCCCCTACCTCCTCCCAATCCCCTATCTACCCGCCACAACCAGGAGTGAACAAACAGGTTTGCAGGAGTAGGGGGATTTGTCATGTCTCCCCTATCTTCCCAATTCCCCTACCTATCCAGCTCCCTCTCGGGCGACATCCGCTTTTGCACGAGGGGGGCGGATGTGCCATGTCTCCCAAACCCTCCTGATACCCTACCTACCCCGCCCACATCTAGGCGGATAAACATGAAATATGTACACGGATTTAATTATATTGTATATGATCCATATACTACATAACGTAGTTTTAGTTTATACTAGTGCACCCTTACCACCAAAATTGACCAACATGATAGTGGATGCAGACGGCAAGTCTCTGCCGTAGGGACGGATACTTTGTCCTCTGTATCCACTCTGATTATGTGTACTTCAAATAGGGAAGCAAGAGATGAGAGGGGCTTGCTGTGGACTGAGCGACGGAAAGTTCGGGCTTGGAGTTCATATATATATATATATATATATATATACATATATATATATATATATATATATATATATATATATATATCTGTGTGGTGTGTGTGTGTGTGTGTGTGTGTGTGTGTAAATAAAGGTGATGCCACAGAGGAAAATGAAACACGAAAACTGCCGAGATCTTTCGTCTAAACGACCCATTTACTTGAGGCTGGACTGATCAGAACAGAGAAAAACACAGTACAAGTAGGTATAGTAAACAAAACGTGCAGTACACGATTAACATAAGGTCCATTACTTTAAATTTCAGTTTGTATACTATACCTACTTGTACTGTGTTTTTCTCTGTTCTGATCAGTCTTGCCTTAAGTAAAGGGTCGTTAAGACCGGAAGATCTCGGCAGTTCTTGTGTTTTCATTTTCCTCTGTGGCATCACCTTTATTTATACATAGCATCACGTTTTACATATTTCGTGATCAAGTTATTCATATAATATATGTGTTTGCGTGTGTGTGTATTTTATATGTGTGAATATATACACACACATTATGTTACACTGATTATCTCTCTTATAAACAAAGAAACAATTCTTATTAAATGATGAAGACATTCCGACCTTCAATTTCCCTATCATCTGATTAACAATATGTTTTGTGCGAGTAGAATAACAATGTAAATTTCATGATATTGCAATCTTCGGGATAGGTTATAGGTTTTGTATTTATTTCAACTGTGCATTGTCAGAAATAAGTTGCATAGTTGACGTCTCTTAATAACTGTAGTTGTTTTAGAATTTATGCTGATTATTCACCAAGAGTCGAACTCACTTTGATTTGATTAGATGGTTTAGTATGATTAGCCTTCAGAACGCTTCTAAATTTCGCAGGGAAAAGTGAGTTGATAGCTTCACTGTCAAACCTGCCTGACGCTAAAAACTTGATATTTTTATCCATATGCAGAGTACTAGTTTATGAAAGTTTTGTCTTGCAGAAATATCGTTCTCACTGGCAATCTCTGTATGCAGAAATGACCTGATAGTTAAGTTAGAATGATAGAATTGTATTTTTATTAGAATACTATAGGGGATCTTGACAACCTTTCAGGATATATTTTTTCGTTGGTGTTTATGAAATATGATTTTGAATACCAACGATTTTTTAGATTTATATTAAGCGTAGTAATCCTCACCCAGTTTATTACTAAAAATAAGATATACTGAGCACCTCACCTATTAAAGAACAATGCGATGGCGAACATCCAGACAGCCAGGACGAGTAGAACGATGCCCACCTCCTCCGCCCTTACCCTGACGTGTCCCTCCTGCTGGATCGGACTGGTGGAGCCGTTGGGGCTGCCGATGCTGCTACAAAATCGATCCAAAACTGGGGGCGTGCTGATCAGAATTCCCGTCCCGTTCTCTGAAGAGCGTCGAAGATATTCATCAGTGTTGCGGTGACATTCAGACTTTCAATGGAAATGAACGTAAATGTTGATATTGTCAAGGAGACATGGCTCTCAAAGGTTCAAGGGAAGATGCAGTGCATTAATACTCTAAAATTTCACCTTGTGCTTTAATCATTCACTTACATTTTTATATATATATTTATTATTATTTTATGAATTTGTTGTTCTTCATTTTAAATAACTGATCTCTTGCTTCTGTATTTCCTATCATCTTTTGGTACTTCTTCCCAATGAACACCATATTCTTCGGAAGATTGAATGTCAAGCCAATAGACCTTGTGGACTGGTTCCATATGAACATGGGATTACCTTCTTGAATAACAATAATAATAATAATAATAATAATAATAATAATAATAATAATAATAATAATAATAATAATAATAATAATAATGAGTACGTAAAGGAAGGACCATATAGGATCTGTAAAGACTGAAATTAAATCAATAAATCTCAGCCTGACTACGCTTGGATAGGAAATAGGTGATTTTGATGATTGATTTATTGAACAAATGCACAGTATTATAGGTAACATACTAATTATGACAATGGCTTAAAATTATAATCAAATCTTGTCCATGTAGAATATCAAAGAGTCGTGTAATATATAAGTAAGATTATTGTAAAAAAAAAAAAAAAAAATTAGTGTGATGACTAACATTCTAGGCTACCGAGTAAGGCAAGCAGGTTCGATGCTCGGTCGAGGACGATCGGACGAGTTCGGTTTGTTAAAAAGCCAGCGTGGTACTGTTGACCTATGCAGTAGATTATTTACCTGGAAGTTAGGCGACTGTTGGGGGGATAGGCCAAGGGAAATAGCATTTTAAATCAAACAAATTGCAATTGTTTGCGTTACTGCATGAATACGTCATCTTGACGTTAAGGAGATAATATCCCAATCGCTCTACCTCGGAATTAATATATTTTCATATAGTAAGTTAACCGAAGGGGAATTTTTTAGCTGACAGTAATTTCGTCCTCTCGTGGATTCGAACCAGCGCCCAGAGTAGAAACAGGACTTCCAGCTTTAACCACATTCAGAAACTACCAGATGCGATCTTACGAAACATTGTGCAATTGCCATGTGCTTTGGATAAAAAACAAAGGCGAACCATACGCGTTCAGTACAGCACGTAACTAATCGTTTGACTGGCATGTTTAAAAAACTAAACGAAGAGCGAGTCCCCCCTTATATCTTACTAGGGCACAATCATACTAGATCGATCAACTCTGGTATCGTTAGCGATGACAGCTATTAAATCTGGTCCCAAACAAAGATCTTTCTTCTCATACATGCTATTTTGAATATTATTTCGAAGTTTATTTTATTGTAAAATCTTACATTTAATACAAACGTAGAATGCTAACATAACAATATATATATATATATATATATATATATTATAAGATATATATATATATATATATATATATATAGGTGTATATATATATATATATATATATATATATATATATATAGGGGTATATATATATATATATATATATATATATATATATATATATAGAGGTATATATATATATATATATATATATATATATATATATATATATATATATATATATATATATATATAAATCCAACAAAATGTGACCGTAACTGATTTCTGAACACACATTGCTCAAGGACAAACTTTGAAAGGAAATTGTCAATTTTCTAGGCGCTTGGAATTTCAGATCGCTCTTGTTCTTCCGTGAAATTACGGAATTCATAAATATATTACGAGTTGAGTTTTAGATATATATGGCCAAAATGCCAGACGAAAAAATATAACCTCGAATTGTATAAAAAAAAATGGCAGTTTTAAAAAGATTGCTTTGGAATATAATCTTATGTGGCCAAATTGTTATTTGAAAAGATAAAAACCTTGAGCTATAAAAATGGCGATTTGAAAAAAAATGTGTGGAATAATATTCTGTTCGAATTTAACCGGGAACCATTCACAAACAGTTTACATTAATACCTGTTTGAGAAATAAATAAGTAGGCGTAAAGTAATGCTTTTATGTAAAGTATCCAGATATGCATCCAGTTATAAGATTTTTTTAAAAGATATCCCCCAGTATGAATAAAAGAAACACCAATACCTGTCCAATATGAATTTAACAAAATTATCTCACCAATACTTGTTTTTAGTAAACCTAAATCCTTAGTGGATGAAAGCTCAAAGAATATCTGCTCGGTTTCCGACGTGCAAACTCTCCATTGCGAACCGAAGAAGTTAACACATTCGCTACTAAGCGAAAACCTGTCCCGAGCATAAACTGCCTCTAACCCTCCCCCCCTCCCCCCCCCCCCCCCCCCCCCCCCCCCCCCCCCCCCCGCCCCCCCCCCCTCCCCCCCCCCCCCCCCCCCCCCTACATCAAATTGGACTAAAAGCCTTTGGACTCGTATTCTGATAAAGCCGCTGCTTTGAGTAACTCAAGCCATTAGATAGTTGCCTCTCAAAGGCATTCTTCGAAACTTCATTTTTCTCCTCCCAGCTTGCCTAACGACGCAGAAAACATGAAGCCAGAATGGATGATTGGTCGTTGTTAGAAGCGGAACCCAGGAGGACGGCGCGGTCTGTCCGCTCTCGAGGGAAAAAAAAAATGCGTCTTCACTCGAGTCTTTTATCTGTTCTGGCATGACAAGGAATCAGGTTTATCTCCCCCTCTAAATGCACTCAACTCAGATACTCTCTGGAATGAGTTTCTCAGTTATGAAATGAACTAATTTGAAATAACAAACGAAAACGTTGTTTGTGATTCGACTGAATTCATTTTCAGAAAACCTTTATTCTGTTATATAGAAGTCGTTAGCAGGCCAGAGTTTTTATTATTGTCATTAAATATATGGAAATCAAATAGTATACAATAAAATTTAGTTTCTAGCATAAAAACATGACAATTTAATCCACCAGATCCACCACTTGTTGTGATACACAAGAGATCTTAGCATGTCGGTGATAGTATGAATAATTGCTAGTCAGAGTTTGCAAGTTTTGTATGAGGGAGGGTAGGTTATGAAGGATTGGGTGAGGGGTGGGCGATAAATTTTTCTTTGCATTAAGGTCAGAATGAGAGGGGGATAATATTACCTAGCATACTAGGGAAGGCGTATGGTAGGTGGAACAAGTGTCATGATATTAGTTCAGTAAGAAGTTTGAAAACAAAGGGAAAACTCTGTACATGTCATACATAGACCTAGGAAAAAGCTTATGCAAGAATTGATAGAAGCAACGTAGAAAGTGTTCACAATGTATTCTAGATAGGTTCTTGATAACGAGCTAAAAATTGTATGAAGGCAGCAGCAAAGCATAAGTATGAATGTTGCAATAATCATAGTCATTTCATCTTCAGGAGCCACCCCATGTTAAGAGAAACGGCTATATATATATATATATATATATATATATATATATATATATATATATATATATATATATATATATATATATATGCGCTTTCGTCTTTACTAAGACATTGTCGAGGAGCTTGGATTTCTGACTATCATTTTCCTGTGGTATTCGCTTATTTAACGAAGTCACGTTCATCTACTGTGATTTTTTTAAACAATATAATGTATTACTATAATTATATATATCTATATATATATATATATATATATAATCTAGTATATATATTTATACCACCAGCAGCATTACCGGTATATATCACAGATTAGGGCCCAGAAAAATTAAAAAGAATAAGTTTTACTGCTTCAAAGCATATACGCCTGTTATATAAGTAGGCTGCATAGTATATCTCAAAAAGTGTCAGTTCAGCTTTGGAAGTTGTTAGTTTAGGACAATACGTTAAGAGTTATAGATGAAGAATCTGTCAATAACAGTGGAATTATAGAGTGGCTCAATTTAGATATATTAGTCCCATTTGAGGGCTATATATGTAAATTTCTTGAAAGGATTGCTGTTATAATGGCATCCTAAAGTTGGAAATTCTCTCTCTCTCTCTCTCGTCTTTCTCTCTCCTCTCTCTCTCTCTCTCTCTCCTCTCCTCTCTCTCTCTCTCATACACACACACACACACAAATACGCATACTTCAAATATTAAAATTGCATGCCTAGTTGTGAAGAATTCCTCCAATTCTCTTCGCGAGCTTTCATAATCATTATTTGGGTCATTTTGAAAATGTTATGGTAACGAGCGTTCACAGCGTAGCAGAAAGGGAATGGTCTCAGCAAAGTGAAATAAACACAAGGTCGTATTCTATTTGAAGAATCGTACCAATTTATTTTTATCATTCGCAACAGAATACAGCTGTTTGGTTTCCGCTATGTAAAATATTGTTATTGTAATATATTTCAGTAGTTCCAACATCAAAAGAATTGTATTGTCCAACGCCTAATATCAGACTCGGGGCTGACACCAGCGATAGGTTGTAGACTCGAGCTAAGAGATGGATATCGTCAGACCAAACAGAGCGAATTTACGGCCGATAATTCCAATTCGTAAACAAACTGAACCCGAGACCGATTCCAGATATGTCTCTCCTTTCGAAACTGTCCAATATTTAGAATAACAGTCATATCTTCCTTCATTCATTTATTGAGAAAAGTAATCGGGGCAATAACGGAATATCTATCCGCTAATTGGCTAACGCGTGAATAAGCTCAATTGGAGCTTAGAAAGCCCATTAACCCATCCATCCTCATATCCTACTTACTCTCTCTCTCTCTCTCTCTCTCTCATTGTCGATTAGTCCCGGGAGCTATTGACTTTTTCCTTGCCATCGCTTTCAACGACTCAAATTGCATGCATAGTTGCAAGGTAAATTGAGGCTCCCTGCCCTTTGAGAACGTCGCTCGAAACTGACGTGTTGTCTGGAGACAGCAAAACAAATATGCGGCCCTGTTGACACACGATTCAGAGGAATATTCATATATTCATAAAACGATTCCCACTGATGGTAGGGGAGATGGAATATCAGGCGATTGTGACCGTTTGCTTTAATGTATACGCTGTAGGGTTATTCAGTTCACATGCGCTGTGCATACGTTGACATAAGGCGCACGAGGTGCTTATGTCTGTTTTTATCATTGTTATATTCTCTTAGATTATATATTTGCATTAAATATGTCTTTCATACTGTATTTATATCTAACCATTACAATATTTTCGGAATATTTACGTGGTTGAGCAAATGTACAAAATTATTCTGTGCTTTTTCTCAAAAGTGATTTAGGTATTAGTTCGCTCAGTAAGGACTTAATATGATATGCCTATTTTTGTTGAAATACATGCCCCGGCTGGCACTTTGAACCCGACTACCAGAGTCACCCATCTTAGCATCTATTGAATTGCTCCGGTATCCAGATGTTCTAGAGAGAACCTCAAATGCTCTAATCATCGAAACTCTTGAATCTGCTGATTATTATCATCGCCTTAAGTCATCGCCGTAAGCTTTCTTGTCCGATGATTGATTCCACAGTAAGCGAAAATGGCCGTCATGTTGTTAGTAAGACGAAAAAAAATCTAAATCCATCAGCATGGAAAATAAAATCATGAACATGATAATCCAATAGTCAAAAAGGTGGGTGTATATTTAATTAGGCTAAATTTAAAACTTTTTTTGCTACCTTGTTTGTACAAATACTTATCATTATCTTTTCTAACAAATTTATTTTGAAGCTATGTATTTACCGGCTTCTGTTTACTACCTCTATTTTTTTTCCAGAAGCTGTCTTCAAGTTATATAAAGGGATTTCTTAGGCCAAGGTTTTGTCAGTTAGGTTTTGAAATAAATCCAGCTTTGGATTTGTTTCCTTTAATTTTGAGAATTGATGTGCTCCTTTGGTGCTTTTTACTAAAATAAAAGTAAGTATAACAAAAACAAAAAAAGTCTCTGGTTTTACTTGTTTTATTGATGCTAAATCACTTGTTCAGGTCCCTCTTTTGATACCTGTGTTTTTTAGCAAAGTAAAAAAGGAAGAGCATAGAACGCAAGATCTTTTTTTGCAATATAGTGTTACGTTGTAGCTCGAGTGCGTTTGTCTTAAATTAAGGCGTTTTAGCAACATAAATAATTAATATTATATACTCAAATCGCTTTCAAACTGACCGTAACTGCCTGTCTGAATAACCCGGAAAGATGGTTTGATGGCTTCCATAAAGCTTTTAGTGTAACTTGTCAGGAAATGTTTAACGTTTCCGTAAACGAATTGGGTTGTTGAATTACGAAAACGCGTTTTTTTTTATTTCTGCGTTATACAACAAAAAAAAACTACTTTCTGTGATACTTTTGCTTTGGTTGAAATATTATTGACAAGATCTATGATATTCAACTAGACAGTTTTGTTTCTTATTAAAGCCCATTTTACATTTGTAAAGTCAATGCCATAATAAACTTTCGTGGGACTGTTACTAATTTTCTTTAATCAAGATGGAATTGCTATTTCTTTTCCGACATTTTTTATAAGTTTTTGCACCTTTTCTTTATAGGGGACAACCCATAGTCTTTCAGTTAAACAAAAAAGTCTTCCACAAGGCAGTGGAATGCACATTAGGGAGGTTGTTAGCTTACCGGTTTCACACCTTGACCCAGGGTGACCCAGCGGCAACAATAGTATAGGGTAAACTATAAAGTCGTGTAGCAGAGGATTTGCAACTAAATTCAGTTTATTTTAGGTGCATTTTATCCTCATGCACGGATAAACGTGCACGTAATGATGTAGTTATGCATGTATGTACATATGCATGCAAGTATGTATGTACATTAGTATGTGCGTTTGTTTGTAAGTACAGGTTAATGGAAGCAATCACATGAACATGTTGATATAAATACCTTCATTTGGTGTTCCATTATATTTATGCCACCCCAGAATACAAAGAAAGAATGATAAAGTAACCAAATTTGATTTTATTATCGCTCAGCAGCGAGACCTTGCGAGCTTTGCAGCTGTTCTCAACGTGATTGAAAGGCGATTCCAATTATGTGCATGCCATGTTCGTCAGCGGGGCAGAGTGCCTGTGACGCCCTATTATCATGACACGCTGCAGGGCGAAATCATCTCTCAGGGACGAAAACGATATTTTCAATGAGGCCGGATTTCATCCACGTTGAGGTAAAGGAAGGGTGATTTGAAGGAGAATTCGTGTAGGCGTATTAAATGAGGGATGAGAGATATTGAGGAATAGTGGGATGTAAATGCAGAAGAATTATCGAGACGAAAAAGGAGGAAATGAGAAAACGTTGTCACTTCTCCCAAAACGTTTTATGGAAATTAGAAAGAAGTAAATATACTTTGAACAGAAGTTCTTTGCTGGGGAGTCAGCATACGCCTTAGAGGAATCCCCCAAGGGGATACTCTTAAACTAACGTTAATTTCACCTTTGATTAGTAGCATAATATACGTTCATTGTGATTTTATTGAATGAGTGCTTAATACGTTTATTACAATTTCAACTAGTTGACTTGAAATGATGGTAACAAACGTTTATTGAATTAGCCATTGTATATTCAGCGGAGAATTAATTTTGATATAGAACAGTAGTCAAGACCAGTCAAGGGTTCTTGTTTAACACGGGGAAGACATTATATAAAAAAAAGTTTAGAGCCTTTGATCTGAGGAATGAGAAAAGTGAAAATGCTAATGGGGTAAACTAAAGAGAAAGAAGAGTGTTTGGAACATAACCAAGTCAAAACGGTGAGGGTTTATAGCACAAAGGGTGTTGAAACTGTGAAGCCGCCAGGCGGAGATGATAAATATTATGGCGTCTGTAGAGGACTCCGGATGCCATTATACGGAACTGTTTTGGGGGTTTCTGGCGTATTAGGTAATAGTTGTCATATATCTTTTCTTTATATTTTATAACATTGCAAAAGACAAAACGCCTTTCGTACCTTTTCTTAAAGCAAAGCATCACGCTGAAATCATGCAGAGGGAATACAAAAGAGGGCCCAAATACACCGTACTAATTTTAATAACAAAAATTTTATTGTATTTTAAATAAATAGTCCATAAAAGGTAGATTTGCGTTTCGTATCTTCGAGAACTAATCAAGCCTTTATTGATTTTATGTTTCTTAATATTTTCAGTCAGCAAGAACCGACAATCATATAAAATAAGTCAAAAGTGTTATTAACTTAAAAGAGGGTTTCCACAATATGGCACATATATTAAAATGGAAAGCAGAAATGAAAACCAGAAACGGAAGAATTACAAGCGAATAACAGATAGATGGCGAGAGGTCAACAAAAAGTGCAACAATATAATCGTAGCTCTTGTACTGTGTAGATAAGAACAACTTAGCATATGCGAAGAGATGAATCGTCATTGAATTTTTTTAAAAATGACGATAGGATGGCGAAGAGTATTTTATAAGTTGAATGAAGGAGGAAGCGGAGAACACATCCAATGAAGTGAATGGACCTTTTTGTATGTTTAGTATAAGAGTTTTATGCAAGAGGTGTTGGTCTTGCTTTCAGCTGTCAGGATATGGAAGCTGTAGTAACTGATGTCTTGTTTTTCTCGGGAATTACCTCTGATTACGGAAAACAGCTTACTGTTTAATTACATGTAAATGTGTATGTATATATATAAATATATAAATATATATCTATATATATGTGTGTGTATGTGTGTATGCATGTATATATAATTAGTTAGAACGTCAGTCTGTGTATATTATAAAAATACACCTTTA
>NC_087204.1:71060330-71072830 GCF_015104395.2 Macrobrachium nipponense
TCAAATTACTCGGGTCAGAGCATTCGTTACTTTGGCTGGTAATGTAGGTAAGGTAAAAAATAAATGAATAAATGAACAAATGAATCGTGTGTGAATGTACACCCAAGAGGGGAACACAAGCACTCCCAAAATCGAATGGCCATAATTTAAAAAAAGGGATAAACTTCATAATGAATGGACTACATAAAAAAATGGAAAGGAAAGTGTTTTTGACTTTAACGTCAAGCAATGAAACGCAAAACAAAGCTTGTGGAGTACCATAACTTTAAAAGCCATTTACCACAATCCTACTTTTTAGAGGAACATAGAATATATGGTTTTATGTGGTGCTTTAGATGGCCCAGATAGTCCTTCTAAACAAAATGTAATTAATAGTGAATTAATCTTTTACGGTAGACCAAGATGTAGAAAACTGATGTTGTACTTTGATTTCATAAAGGCATTCCCTCTGCTGAGTGAGAGGAGCTTGTCAAAATAGTATTATATGGGAAATAAAGAAGTTTGGTACAGTAGAATGTGGAGGAATTAAGGAAATACTTCGCAAAATCTGCAGAATAGTCAGCTCCAAATTAAATAGAAAAAATACATCGTTTATACCTCTAAAAATAAAAAAAGGAGAAAAAAGGCGAATAATCATGATGTATAGTTCTGGACAAGACCAAAACATAAAATACCTTTAGAATTCAATGTCGTTCGTTGGTTTGAATTGAGATCATTCATACGAATTTCACGTTTATTGATTATAAGAATACGAGCTTGGTGGCGCGCGCTACACACTGGAACCCGGTGCTGCTGTCTCCCCCTACCCTCCCGATCCCTAGACGGACAAACAGGTTTGCAGGAGGAGGGTGGATGTTTCCCATACCCTCCTGTTCCTCTACCATACCCTAGCCCTACCCGGAGCGGACAAACCTCTTTGCAGGGGATGGGTGGCTGTGTCCACGTCTCTCTCTGTCACCTGGGGGAGGGCAAACAAGATCCACTCGGATTTTTATTATTATGGCTTTAGCTTTAAAATATCAGCAAAAAATATAAGATTGCTGAGTGTGTGATTAAATCCCATAGATAGGAAACAAATACAGTAATCGTATAGACTAAAATGACTCCGCGGACATGAGGAGTTTCATTTCAAATGAGTGGGTCCGGAATCGGTTTGTTTGAAAGATATCCTTATTATTATAACCACATTCAATTACAAATTATAGGTAATCATGTCAGTCAGAATACTTTTATCGTGAGTTAGATGAGGTTAATCGCCATTAACTGATGAGATAACAGTGTTCTGAACCTTTTATTATCTAATTTTCTTCTGGCCTTTTTCTGACTCGAATCACACCTGTAGCCCGAACGCCTTCCACTCTCTCTCTCTCTCTCTCGTCTCTCTCCTCTCTCTCTCCATTTCCTCTTCTCCCTCTCTTTCTCTCTCTCTCGAAAAGAAAAAATTAAATATGGAAATGTTTAATTTCCATCTAATTGTTGTGTTACAACCTGCGTATATCAGACGTTGACGCTTTCCATTGTTTAATGTCATTCTGTCCAGTACTAGATATTTTACATTTGTTTCCATGAAACAGATCGATGGAGATAGGTAATCCAGTCATGAGGACATTGTGTTTATCGAAATTTTGACCGCTGCTCATAATACTAAGATGATTAAATAAATACCACTGCAAAAATTCTTTGAAAAATAATCCCCCGTCGCGTTCAAGTTTTACAGAAGTCATTAGTCTTAATCTGAAGAAAAAAAAAACATTCCTTGAAGGAATTTTTCTTTTTCTTACCTGACGTAATTATTAAAGTTAATGAAGACCTGGAAACCAAAAAACGCAAACAGGAATGTTGTGAGTAAATTGGCCCTTGTCTCCGCCCTAATTAGGGATATTTTTTTAAAGTACAGAGATGATTAGAAACGGGTAGAGGAACAATTTCCTTTCTTAGTGTTGCTGGCTTATTTCCTCCGCATAAGAATCTGGGAAAAAGGTTTTCTGTTCGTTTTGTCGGTCTGATTACAGGAATTTATATCGATGCCCTATTGGTGGATTTCAGTGAAGTTTAGCGAGGAGAAGAGGTCATTTAGTTGTTAAAATACTTTAGGATCCGGAAGCTGATCCAGGTTTTGTCTCTGTTGGGGCCTTCTACCTGATGCAGTTTGTTGGACATTTAACTTTTATCATAATTATATTTAATTATTAAAGCACGAAAAACATCATCCAAAATCCATATCTATTATATACGTATATGCACACACACACACACACGCGCATATATATATATAATATATAATATATATATATATATATATATATATATATATATATATATATATATATATATATTCCACTTTCTGCGCCTAGTTCCAAAAATAATGAGTGGTTTAAGCATGGAGGCCTGTTACTTTGTAAATAGTGAAATTACATGGGTTGAATTGTTTACCGACTGTTGGCGTTTTTCAAGAAAACTTGTGTAACTTGTTATTTCTTAATTCTTATTTATGTCTTGTCTATGTTACGCTGATAATTACTACATCAATGGACTGTTTTTTCCTTAACTAATTTACCGAACGAATTCAGAAATATAGGAATTCAAAATAACTCAGTTAGTAAAAGCCATATCACTCTCGCAAGTCATCTTTATATGACTTGTGAAAGTGATTTGGTTATTACTAATTCAGAATTATTTTGAATTCATGTATATCTGAATTCGTTCGGTAAATTGGTTAAGAAAAAACAGTGAGTCCATTGATTTAGTAATTATCTACGTAAGTGGGACTGCAGTCGATCCTTAACGTTAAAGAGAAGACAGAAAAAAAAAAAATAACAAGTTAGAAAAAGAACTTTTCTTGTGAAGCAACAGTTCGTAACAATTCAACCCATGTATTTTTGCTCGACCTTTGGGAGCTAATCAATGCCGTTTAGTGACCGGCCCAAATTCTGTCCGGTCAATAAATCGATTGTCACCTGTTATGCAACAATCGAAGATGTGTTTACAACGTTATTGTGAATGTCAAGAGTTCTTTTGGGGGTATTTCACAAAATTTCTTGTTTTATTCTGTTTGGTGTCATAATGGACAAGAAAAGCTATTTACTGATGATTAATTGTCATAAAACATTAAAATTGTAATTAATCAAGACTACTGTAGCTCCAAATTAATTGCGTGCTTCCTGGATACAATACGGTTTTCTACGAATGAATAACTTTTATAATACTTTACAATTTTAACTGATAAAGGATGCTATCGTTTCAAATTAATTAGCTGCTTACTAGCTGCAGTATGATTTTAATCAGTTGATGAAAAGTCCAGTTCCGTTATTAATGAAATAAACTGCAAACCGAATACACAGCAGCAGCAACACATTAATTAAAGTTCGAGCACCATTTTGTAATGAAGCTTCTTAATTTATAGCCTGTCAATGACCAGTGTCAGGTTGACGATGGTGTGGGTCGATGGTTTGGTCATTCGAAAGGTAGCTAATGTCAGAAGGGTTCATAAATTATGAGATGTGAATTTTGTTATTCAGGGTGAATTTAAAAATTCTGGTCGTATTTACTGACAGACTCTCCTGTTTCAGGAATTTTGGAGCAATTACAATACTGCTTTATATGGGAGAGACACATTTATGTCATTAGAGGCTCACTATCCACTTGTAAAGAATACATGTTTTGTAACTTATTCTCTATTTCTCGTAACTGTGGCTTGGTATTTTTATTATGATGAAGTCAATTGGACGTTATTTTGAAATACTCAGGGCCATTAAGATACTAATTTTTCGTAATATGAATATAAAATGAATGTTCTATTTCTCTTTCCTCGTAATTGCACCTTTATTTTATACCTACATGTTCATTTATTATTCCATAAGTGTAATGAGGACGGGAATAAGGAAAAAGGAAAAAGTTACTTGTAAATTCAAAACAGAACTTTTAAAAGACTTTTTAACATATTTCCTGTAGAGCGTAATTTTTTGGCAATATATTGTCGAAATGACTTGAAATTAAATACTTTTTCGCCAAATGAAAATTTACTGTTGTTAATACTATTGCTAATGAAAACAACAACAACAACAACAACAACAACAATAATAATAATAATAATAATAATAATAATAATAATAATAATAATAATAATAATAATAATAATAATAATAATAATAATAATAATGAAAGTAAAAAGAAGAAGAAATACTGCAGTGGCTATTCAGTAAAATATTTTCTGCATCATTCATTCGAATGGGAAATTCGCAATTCCGAGTCCACCCGCTGGGGAAATTCCTGCCGGGTGGAGCTCCAGCCATCCATGTATCTATGGTCGCAGCACCAACTCCGAGATTTCGAAGCCGGTTGCTGATGCTGTTTCTCCGACAGAAGAGCCCGAGATAAAGAACAACCGAAGGAGCAAAGGGAAAGATTCCTAAATTTGTTTATTTAATTTTTTAGGGATTCCAAATTTTTTCTTTTAGGATTTAAATTTTATTTTTGGAATTTTCCGAAATCGCGGTCTGCCTTCGTTCCCTCTGGACTTGGCACTGCGTTTAAAAGAACTTTGAAAGAGTTGAATAGGAATGATTATGTCATTGCTACGACGACTAGGGCGTTATTTTTATTATAATAACTCAGTAATATGGTATTTCTTAAAATAAAACAGCCGGGTGGGTGTTTTTGGGTGAAGAGAACCGGGATGAGGGCGGGGGGGGGGGTGGGGGGGGGGGGGGGGGGGGGGGAAAAAAAGGGTGGGGGGGGGGGGGGGGGGGGGGGGGGGGGGGGGGGGGGGGGTGAAGTAGCAGAAAGGGAAAGAAACTGAGAGGCAGCATGAGACCGGGATTTATATCAGATGAATTTGTTAGGTCGGTCATGCATACTGCGGCCCATCTGAAACGCTGAAATGGAATTTTCGAAATAAAGTAATGGAGAAAATTAAGTTTTGCAAATTTTATTCAAGTGCAGAATATGCCTCAGAGTGGTGTGCATACTCGCATGTATATATGGATGAACAAATACGCTTTTGTGTTTAAGCAAAATTATGCTTTTGAAATATAATACATTCGACACCGAGCTTATTATACTTCTGGCAGTTTCGAATGGAAGCCGCGTTTTGAAATGTATTGTAATCAAGTCTGTTGAAATAATTTGATGCAGACGTTAAGAATTGCAGTGGTGTTTTGTTTTAATAGAAACAGTCCTCGTCTGCTTTTGATTTTAATATGTCGATCGAAATTACGTGAAGGAATCGGTGTTTAAAAAAATTTTATGCAAATTTTACGCACAATGGAATAATAGGGACTCTGTACGTACCGCGTTTTGTAGAACATTCTTAAATTTACTTTCATGACAGAGAGGCAGTAAAGTAATAATGTTGGAAAAGAAAATAAGGCGTTTAACATTAAACATGGACATAATGTCCAAGTATTACATATTTGTATACCCAAAGAAAGTTAACATAAGCAAAAATGGAAGAGTTCTTTAGTAAATAAGATCGTATTAAAGGTAAAATAGATACATAAATCTGATAAAAAGACAAAAAATAAACAAGTTGGTGAAGGGAACTTTTACAGGGAAGTATGGGCATATGAGTAGCAAAAGCAAATATATTCTTTCCAAGAACTTTAGACAAGTATAACTACTATCGAAGCTTCTTGAGACGAAGTTCATCGCTCAAGTTTGCAACACTTATGAAGCCAATGATTAGTAACCAGGCATTGGGTAACTATCGTACAAATGGATGGAATTATAAAGTTACAAGTCAGTTAGCTAACGCTGGAAAGTATTAGGACTGTCACTCGGATGACAAAGAGTAGCAGGAAGTTTTAGCTATGTTGAGGGAGAAGAGAGCAAAATTAAAGAACAGCAGACGAGAATCTGTGTATATCAGACCATTTGCTTGCTGCGCCAACGAATTAGGCTCTTGATTTAAAAACAAAAAAGTAGCCATGAGTTTATCATTATTACAATGAGGTTGTCATCAGATGATAGGATAGTGAGAAATGTTACCAATGGAGAAGTTCCATATATATAGGTGGGATAATGATGAAGGGAGATATTTTTCTCATCAGCTAGGATAAACAATAGGTGATCGTGTGCTCCTGAGGGCACCAGAGATGAAAGTACCTGAAGCCACTTGGAAAAGGAAGAGGTTATGAGGCTGGAGGAGGAGGTGGGTGGCATTTGTGGAAGTAAAAACTGGAAAGAGACGCTTTGGGGGAATTTCGTAAAGACATCTTATGTTGCACGGACCTGATTGCAGTGGATGATGATTATTGCTATTGTTATTTAAGATACAAACAAACATTTCTATCAACAAAGACTTCAAAGTCATTATATTTCATAGAAAGGTCCAGCAGAACAGAATATCCCTACGTGAAAAAAAAACATGGCAAAAGAGAGATTTCAAATACAGATTAACTAAGTATAATAACACTGTATATTTATAAACTTCTATTCAATTTAAAAACCAAGCCATTGTTACATGGACTTCCAAGTAATGGTAAGAGCATAGTTTCATGGGTCCTATCGCTCCCCTGATTTGTCCAAAATGAAAGCTCGGCAAAATGGTCAGCCAACTGGTGCATTACCTCTGTAACGACCCCTCACATTTTTTCAGTGTGCGTATGTAATCGCACAGTATTTACAATTATTGCCTGATGATCAGAATTCATGTACATTATTCTTGTTTTATTACATGTATTGATCTGAATAAGTTCCTTGTCGTAAGTTGGATATTAGCTACTGCTTTAAACAGGTCATCAGGGACATTAGGACAAAATACTTTTTGTTGTAAGGTTTTTTTTTTTTTTTTTTCATTCACCTCTATCTCTAGTAATTGCATTGAAAAAATTTTGGTTCGAGACCCGTGAAATTTTCATTCACATTGAATTTACCATGAGAAAAATATATACTTAAAATTTTTCACAAAGCTATATTTCATAGCCATAAGCAAACATAATGTAAAGTGCGACGCTTCCATATATATATTCATTATTATTATTACTTATTATTATTATTATTATTATTATTATTATATATATATATATATATATATTATATATGTGTGTGTGTGTGTGTGTTGTGTGTGTGTGTGTGTTTATCTATATTCATATATAAAATCCCAGATTTTTTTTCCCTCGTTACTGCGATGACAGAAAAACCGTCAGACATCCCGCTAAGTCATGCTTAATAAAGAAAGTCGCAGCCAGAAATTAATTTAAAAAAAATTTTTTTCAGCGTCCCACGAAAATTTATAGCTATTCGTCGGAGCTATCAAAAGACATAGTGCAGCCCGTCACCATTTATAGCCATTGCCCGCGCTTTGCGCTGTTAGAATATTAGCCGTGTCACTGGGAAAGTCAGACACATTAGGTTAAGTGTTTCTACCCTTTCATCGTGACATTTATCTGACGACGGAAGCCAGTTGTACAGATTGTCCCAAAATTAGAAATAGAAGAGGTTAAAAGACAGGTACGTATTTATAGTGAAATATTCATGCCCCTCAAATAACGCACTCCTCGTTTCCTCTTAGAAGCATTTTGATGATTTTTGTTTCCATACATATAAATTTTTTACCTTCACTCATGAAGTTTGACTGGAGTCATGTTTTCATGTTTTCCTGTCCGCTCATGAAGTTTGGTAGATGTCACGTTCTCATGTTTTCATGTTTGTCTCTCCATGAGTATATGTTCCTCGTTGGACGAGTGGTTTTCACGCTCGGCTACCAATCCGGCGGCCAACGTGGAATCAGAGGAATGTATTTTCTGGTAATAGAAATTCATTTCTCGATGAAATGTGGTTCGGATCCCACAAAAAGCCGTAGGTCCCGTTGCTAAGTGACCAATTGGTTCCTAAGCACGTAAAAATATCTAATCCTTCGGGCCAGCCATAGGAGGGCTGTTAATCAGCTCAGTGTGGTCTGGTAAAACTAAGATATACGTAACTTTCTCTTATGAATATAAGATGTCGTTTGTTTCTATATGAGATGCCTCGCTGTTCCTCTTAGTAGCATTTGTTTCCTTGCACATTTTCCTCCGCCGTTCATGAAGTTTGACTGATGTTATATTTTCATCTGTATCAACTTGTATGATCGTTTGTCCATCAGATTATAAAAAAAAAAAGTTACGACTAACGTCAATGAATTTTTTGTGGGATGGAGAATTGTATTAGGAGGTGGTCTGCTGTTTTGTTTTTTTCTAAGGAAGAGTTGATTTGGATTTTAAGAATGGATCCGTGAGGGTTTAGGATTGTGTTTATGTTTTCTTTTCACATTTGGCAAAGGTGCGCGTTCTCTGAGTGGTTTCTGATTTTCCTTTGATGATCAGTCTCTTTTCGTCTAACTTCCTGAGCTCATGGTAGTCTTGCAAGTTTTGCAATTTTTGAGACAGTCATTTTAACATTACCTCAGTAATGTTTGTGTTTTTTCAGAGTAAACTTGTTTTTTTATTGCAAGAAAAGGGACAGTTTTTCCAGTTTCCATTCAATAAATTAGTATAGGAAATATTAGCAACAGAAGAATCGATAGACAAGAAATATAGTATTTGTAGATTACGTGTTAGTCTCACTAAAGATAAGGGTGGAAGTCAGTCCACCCATATATAGTCTTTGGCTTTAAACCAGAGGTTTTAATGGGGCATTCTATACTTGAGACGTACCTGTTTTAACAGAAGAATTTATTCACATATATATATAATATATATATATATATATATATATATATATATATATATGTGTGTGTGTGTGTGTGTGTGTGTGTGTGTGTGTGTGTGTGTGTGTGTGTGTGTGTGTAATCAATGTATTCCATAAAGCTGCTCTTTTTGCGAGTAAATGGAATTCTAGAGGTTCAACGTTTAATTTTGTAATTTTATGATAATAATCTGTGATATTCAAAAAGAAATTTGTAAGACGCTTCATCATCACGGAAGAAGAATGTTTTCATTCGAACATCTTTGGATTCATGACGTGCAGAAGTTTGGAAGTTCGTGTCTCATGGAAATGTTTTTGTTCCGAGAGACTGGAACTTCTGTCAAAGAAAAATGGAGCTCAACGATCCTGGAACTTATTTCTTGACAGGAAACACCTCACACCCTGTGGTTTTAGAAAAAGAAAATTGATGGACTTCGGAGTTTCTCTAGTACTTAGTCGAGACAGATTTCTGAAGGTCTTACTGTATTAGAAAATCTTTGGAGGATGGGTCTTGTTCATTTACTCACTTTATATATTTACTCGACATATCTTTTTCTTGAAGTTGTTTGTTGAAATTGAACTAATGATTTAATAGCAATAAAGAAATGGGCGCATTTGGGTTAGTTATATATTCTTTCCGAGTTCAGGGATGAGGAGGATAATTAACTACCTGAAGGGTAGGGTTCTCTGGACTTAATTTGCTTTTATTGATATTTGGTTTGACCTTTTCTGTTTACTGAATAATTGCACTACATGTCCTCATGGGGTGGGTATATTTATATATGAATTTTGTGAATGACATTTTATAAGCACATTTTCGTCAAGTTTGTTCTTAATATGATCAAATTAGCGAATGAAAATAATAAAAAAGACAGTGGATGTCATTTGAAAACTGCAGAATACAAATTGACAATCTATTTTAAACACTAGACATCTATTCAAGTATTATCTGGGCCACTTAATTACTATCGTTGTTAAGAAAGTAGTACAAGTGTTTGGTAGAAGATTGTGCAAAACTAGATTTATAAATCATATTTATCGACGATATGGAGGAGGTTTAATAGTCAAAGGGATTGTCTCTCTCAGATCGAAGGCAAAGTTTTAGAGAGAAAAATCATGATACTAAAATATCGAAAGCTGGAAGATGGATAATATTTGCTTTGACTTTTTAAAACGAAAGCTAAGTTTTAACAGAAAAAATAATTTGTTGATTTCTTAAAACGAAAACTATTTTAAAGAAAACATAATTTGTTGACTTTTTAAAACGAAAACTAAGATTTAAAAGAATTTTTTTTTAACTTTTTAAAACGAAAGCTAAGCTTTAAAAGAAAAAATAATTTGTGGACTTTTTAAAACGAAAGCTAAGTTTGAAAAAAAATAATTTGTTGACTTTTTTAAACGAAAACTAAGTTTTAAAAGAAAAACTAATTTGTTGAAGGGACGGAAGTAAAATCATGCCAACTGTAAGAAGAGTATTAGTCAATTTGTTCTAAAATGAAAATAAAGTTTTAGAGTGAGAAAGATTCATTGAAAGGGAAGAAACAGGAAAAACTAGTAAATTCGATTCGAACGAGAGGGAACCAGGGACGTTCATTGCCCATTTCTTTAAAATAGGCTTCGGCAAGGCGCTACGGTACATGAACCCAATACATGCGATTACCTCGTTACTGCCATGGTGCAATAACATGCCCTTCCATGGAATCTAGACTGCTATCGTTTTGAGAGAGAGAGAGAGAGAGAGAGAGAGAGAGAGAGAGAGAGAGAGAGAGAGAGAGAGAGAGAGACTATCTTTCTATCAAAAACCAAGGCGGTAAATCTTCAGCGTTTCTGTGTGTATGTGTGTGTGCGTGGGTGTGTGTGTGGGTGTATGGAGAAAGTGACTTTCAGGGAAAATATTTTTCGTGCAGAGTTTAGAGAACGTTTCTACCAGTGGAGATGACGGAGAATGTTTTAGCCGGGAGCGAGATACACGAAACAAATTTTGCTGATAAATTCACTTGACGTGCAATGATAATGACACCTTTCATGCTTTTACCCCGTCGTTCGTCCGTGTCCGTTTTCTGAAATCGATGACGGACAAAAATCCTCGATTTTTCGTTGACCGAAAACAGATGACTTGAAATAAACAAAAGGCACAGAAAGCGATCCTGACGAAGGGACTGGTGTCTCATTCCTTCGTGTTTGTCCCTCATGACCCTGATCGATTGCGCTGTTATTGGCACTGTTCCACCCGCGGTCGATAATGACAGTCTGGTTTCCAAGGTAGCACAGGCATTGAGGCCTTTGCTTCTTCTCCGCTTTGTGTATCTGTAAATGCGCAACGTCAGATGCTAGACAGCAAAGTAAAGCGTTGGCTGTTATGTTATTTATAGTGTTGAATGAGATTCTAGCGCTAGTTTCGTCATGAGATGAATGAGTTGAGGCATTCGTTTATTTAAGCATAGCTCGCCCGCCCCTCAATCAATCATTGGATTTTGTGATGTGCGCGAAAACGAAAACTAATGTAACCACCACTCCCACTCACACACACACACCCAAAAAAAAAAAATAAATAAATAAATAAATAAATATCAAGGTAAGCAGAACTGAACTAAGTTTCAGATATGATAAATCATGTAAAAAGTTAATTTATTAATAATTAGTATAAAGAAAGGTCACAAGAGAATTGCAGATTTGGTGGTAAGGTTACGAATTATTATGGAATAGAATAATCAAACAACACATCAGCACACAAACTACTGGTTTCCAGAGTGTAAAAAAGATATGAAATACCCTGAGGGGCTAAGATGTGATAAGTCATACAATAGATTCGCAGGAAAATCTCTCTTGGAAAGATCAACTTAACATAAGCGCTCAGTTAGATATGGACAACATAGTTCGGCAATTTTCCATGATATGAATAACACGAACCATACCATGGATTGGAAAGCACTGAATGGCTTTGGTTGCCCCAGTGCTTGGCATTATGTGTAAAACCTATAAATCAATCAAACCATGGATTGGAACTCATCCCATATTTTATACAAAGCAGCTGCCGATACAAATGTCAGATGGTAGAATCTTCACCGATAAAACAACAAGATAATATGATCAACCTTTCCAATGGATCCTGGGACTCTGACCATATAGACAATACCTTCCTTAAGGCAATGATGAAGCGGATTAAGACAATTAACAAAACCAATGTCGGTTTATTGGTGACCCAGTCATCACCTAATTGCATATATCCCACTATATATTTCGCCAATGTAACTTCTTGTTTTGGTTGGTTGCATGGTGTTTTTACGTTGCATGGAACCAGTGGTTATTCAGCAACAGGACCAACAGCTTTACGTGACTTCCGAACCACGTCGAGAGTGAACTTCTATCGCCAGAAATACACATCCCTCACACCCTAATGGAATGCCCGAGAATCGAAACCGCGATCACCGAGTTAGTATACCAACACCATACCGACCACGCAACTGAGGCGCTTAATGTAACTTCTGTCATTCACTTGTTGATAAGGGTGTGAGTCATTCCACTGAAATATAGTCCTTAGCTGTAAACCAGAGTGTTTTACTTCTTCTTCCCATATAGCTTTGCATAAATCCAGCATCCATTTCTCCCACTCTGTACCTAGTAATTTGATCATTTCAATTTAGAACTCCGATGGACCTGGTGCTTTACCATTATTCATTTTACTTAATGCTCTCTTCAATTCTGTATCCTGTATCTCCATCACTAGTCCTCTACCCTTTGTGCTTCCCCCATACCCTCTCTTTCATTTTCAGTCTTTAAAAGTTGTTCAAAATACTCTCTCCATCTCTTCTTAATGTCTTCATCCATAAGCAATA
>NC_087204.1:71077830-71087830 GCF_015104395.2 Macrobrachium nipponense
AGATGAAAGTCACTCGGACTGCAAGGACTAAAGAATCCAAAGAACTGCGAAGATTTTCAAACCTCAGGGAGATCAAAGATGATGGAAAGGAATGCTTAGATTTTAAGCAATACTAAACTGTTGCGCAGTAAAGGAAAGACCAAAAGATTTCAATTGGATTTGAATTTTACGGTCAGAGGTCTATCACTTTATGGTGATCGTCTCTCAAATCTGACTCATGAAAATCTGGCCACAAAGGCAAATGACCTTCAGTCGATTGGTTGGCCACATACATCGTCATTTATTGATAAATGCCACGAAATGGCAGCTGTGACAAAGGCCCTCTCGCTCACCCGTCCAGCCTGACCTATACCATCAATCAGGCAATTGAGATGGAAGCCGGTGCTCTTGTGGACAATAGTCTGTCATATCGCATGTCATGTATAGTGTTTGATCGGCCAACTACGTCCTTAGACTAAAGATGATTTGGTTTACATATATCTATTAATCTCGAGGAAATGTAAACTTATTTTTATTTTAATTCGTTAATAGCTGAAATGTGAGATTTCTACGAGTTCTGTCGTGAAGATTCGCTGTTGTATTACCTTCGTCAAGGCAGTTTGACAACGAGAACTCATTCAATCGTGTTTATCTGTCCATAAAGTTTCTCCAGATTTTGTCAATGGAATTCATTGAAATTGGTAGTAGGAGAGTGGCTCGTTGTTGGAGGTTTACTTAATTTTAAGTGCTTTGTAGCCTACGTCTCTCACGTTCAGGAGAGAAATGGAAATTCATGTCGTACTGCCCACATAACTCTTATCCACGGCCAATGAAACTCAGCCACTGTCCGGTGTGGCCTATGATGTTGGTACTTATCGTGTGCCCGGCGCTGCCGGGAGTACGATTATGCAACTAGAGGGCTGCAAGATGACTGGAGAGCAGATGATCAACATTTGCAGCCCTCTAGCCTCAGTAGTTTTGAAGATCTTAGGGCGGATGGACAAACCAACCAGGCACGTAGTTTTCTTTCACCAAAAAAAAAAAAAATTATCAGATAACGAGATGCAACATAGAAGCAAATGAAAGTGCAACTCTAGCAGAGATTTGGAATTCAAAAAGAAAATTGGTCCCTTTTATATGAAAAGGACTGAATGTATGAAACACGCAACTAAATCCATAATTTAGGTCCGTGTGTTTATATAATATATATATATATATATTATATATATATATATATATATATATATATATGTATATATATATATATATATAATATATATATATATATAGATTATATTATATATAGTGTAGGTATGCATGCATGTATGATATCATTGTGCATGTTATGAATAAAATTGTTACATACGCATTTTCGAATGTATCGCGTGTAGTTAAGATGAGGAAATGCTCTTCAGAGGAACCTCCAGACTTGGAAGTAAAATCCAGTATTTTCTGCCCCCTTTCTCTTTGAACGGTCTTAAATTCCTCGAATGGGGGAAATGGTCTTAGATTTCTTGAATGGGCGGCGAAGGCGTTGTGTACAGAGTTTGTGGTCTTTCGTTATTTCCGCTCTTTAAGAAACGACCTGGCCACCCTGCCAGCTTCCAGATGTAGGTCAATTCTCATTTTGACTCAAGAGAAAGGCAATTGATGACGACGTTCTAATTGTGGAAGAAAAGTCTCTCGTCATATACTGTAGACTTCTTTCTTTTAAGAATATTCAGATGATTTTATTTCCATGGTTTTTCTTTCAATGAGAAAGTACGTGTGAGTAAATTACGCTCATCTTAATTTAAAGTATGAATTAATTTTACTCTAGTTTTTTGCAAATTTATTCAGTTGTTTCCTCAACCAACGAAACTGGAATTGAGTTCCTAATTTGTTGGATTTCAAGGAATTTTGAGGAAAGCTGGGCTACAGACCAACGAAATGGACTGAATTCTGGAACAGGAAGCATCTTTCCTTTTTAAGAGCGGGAAAGTCTTTGAGTGCTGAACAATCCCTTCCATATGTTTTTTCTGAATAATACTTTTCATCTGAGGTAGATAAATTGAGTTCATATTTATTCCTATCAAAGCCCATGTGCAAATATTCTACAAATTCTCAATGTTTAGTTAAACCCACATCTTGATGCTGATAGAGGATATTTTTCCTGCTTATGTCTATTGCTTTGACTTTGTTATGTGCTGATTAATTTCTTGTGTTAGGAACAGTGATACTGAAATTCACTTAGGAAGTGGTCTTTGCCGCGACCCGCAGTCAATGAGGTGCCCCGGAAGGAGGGGTATACTGGTTTCAAACATACGCGAAAACCTTCATTGGGTCAAATGCCAGCCGCTTGCAAAATTTTGCCTAGATCAGTCAAGCGGTTCGGATTTCCTACAGGGAGTAAGTTTATACGCATACACGTTTAAAATTTTGGTTACGTTCACATTTATATGTATGTATGAATATGTATGTTTGTATGTATGTATGTATATATATGTATATATATATATATATATATATATGCTTATATATACATACATAGCATAAACACACATACATAGCATAAACAACCTCGGGTCTAAGTTGTAATTGGCCTTAGGTATGCGTTTGGTGATTCTTGAAGCAGTGTACGGGTCCAGAATGTACTTCAGCTTTAGAGCTAGGTGACGTCATCGGTGATGTTTGCAGTCGGTTTTCTAAATATTTCCAAGGAATGTTTTTGGTCTAATTAGTGGAATATAACGAAAAATATTGTGCATCTTAACCGTCACTGTTGGCCTTTTCACCATAAAAAGATCAGCTTAAACTCAGTATAATTGGCTTCTGCATCTCATTCTTACGTGTTTTAAGTCAAATCGGTAAAATATGACAAGTTTGTTGGCTTGTGTTTGTTCTTGGATCGGATGTGGAAAGTGTAACAGTAAAGAGCGAAAATCTTAATACTTTGTTAATATAAAGGACCTCTGCTCTTATTTTTGGTAAGTTGTGGTAACAACTACTATAATTACTTAGAATATTATTTGGATGTTGGTCATGTAACTAATATAATCATAACAGCAGTAATATGACAAAATGAATAAGAGACGAAAGCAAATACAGAATGATAGCGCACTCATTTCAATCTTGATAATCATTCGTAATTTACTTGCACTTCTCATTTGAATTTTGTACAAGAGTTGCTTGTAAGTAGCGACGACCAGTATCCAGGGAGTGATGTAAATCTTGTTCAATTTAAGTTTATGGAACATAAAAACTTGCGAAGACTCACAGGTTAGAATTATGCACTTGCATGAAAACCTGACAATTTAACTGATGAAATAATGTTTTGTGATTTCCTGAAACACGTTGCATAATAAGATATGTTGACTTAGATTTAAAGAGTGATCGATCTTTATTATTTGAGTAGGTTTGCTAAGTATTTCTTGATAATGATTTGCCCAGTAAGTTTAAAATAGCCATGAATTATAGATATTCAAAAAAGTGAAATTTGGTCATTTATTGTATGACAGTTAATGTGATAGATGGAGAATATCTGGTGTCACAATTGCGAAGGTCGCAAACGCCAAACGCTGTCATACAAGCAGTGGATGTTATGTCGTGTGTACTTTACATGCAGTTTTCTTTTACGTTCCTTCCTAATTAATATTAATACGTCGTATACGAGAGACAAAATAGAAGGCTAGATGCAGACCAAAGGGATAAGCAAACCAGCATCCTTTACTAGTCAAAATATTCTTAGGAAATAAGTCAGCGATACACCCACGACTCAAGAGACTGAGGATGCAGGATTTAGGTCGAGCTGAGAAAAGGGGCGAATTCCAAAGCCACCTTATTGGAAGGAATCCACGTACTTTTTCACATCACTCGACGACATTTTCCCCATCAGTTTGATAGTATTTCCCGGATTTTTTTTTTATGGATGTAAAAAAAAATTGTCAAATCACTGGTTTGGTAATTATTTTTTTTTTTACTTTAGTTCTGTTGCTGCTTCAGTTTTCCCTTATAATTTCTATCTTTCAGGAGGTGAAATCCACCTTTGTAAATTTTGCTTATTTAATTTTCTTATTTCTTCCGGGCAGGGATTAGATTTCCTTTTAAGCCAGCTCTTTATTTAAAAAATACGATCTCGGTGGTTCCTGAAAGATTGTAGTTTTTTTTTTCTTTTTTGCTGATTTTGAAATATTACATCCCCTGAACGTAGCGGATTATCTTAGAATAAAGTGGTAACACTTAGGCGAAATTTGGTGTCATCATTCAGGAGAATGGGTCACATTTATCCAAATAATAAGTATATATATATATCTCCGAGAATTTTTTTCAGCATCTTTGAAAGTGTTTTTTAATATTTATATCTATATTCAGTACTTCCATTGTTCTTTTAAGAATTCCCGTTTATTATGTTGGCAATTCCTAATGTATACATTGCAAGTACTAAAGTGTAATTTATTGAAAATTGTATAAAGTTTCCGATTACCTAACTATCATTCAGAGATGCCGAATAGCTCTGTGTTGAACATGGAAGCTATTCCCAAGGCATTTGATTGTAGGTTTTGTAGTTTAAGCTGGGTTAAGCAATTTTCCTAGAAAGTTTCTTGTCTGTCGTTTTCCCATTTCTTTATATAAGTTTCACGACTGTCATCTTCATGTTATAGAATCGGATAAAAAATTTACATTAAATTTTAGACATATGGTCGCAGTTTTATCTCCCTGCAAAGAAGAAGAAGAAGAAGAAGAAAAAGAAAACTGCAGCTATGGAATGCAGACAAACGGAAACAATTTTCTCTTTTCCCTTCGCAGCAGAATCCGAACTCTCCATTCTTGTCAGTTATCAGCCCTCGCGGGGCATTACTCCTTAAAGTATGACCGGCATAACTTTGGACCGATGATGATGAAGAGACGAAGTCTGGAGGCGGTGAAGAGATGCAGATAAATTCGATCACACTCCGTCGCAGTCTTTTGTCATGACCTTCCTGATGTTGCCATGAGCTTATGGGAAGGTGCATTCTAGCAGATGATTATAACTTACGCGAAAGAGAGGCCACGAAGGGATACCACAGGGTCATCGAAATGCGGAAGAGTTTTTCATGTTCCATCGCCCCTCCTATAGATCAGCGAGAGACCGTATTGCGAGATGAATGTCTGACCTACGATGAGATCAGACATGATACTGGTAACAACAGAGGCAGAGGTATGGTGTTTAATTGATCTTATGACGCAGATGTTTGTCCAAGGAAAGCAAACGACTGGCAGGCGGTAAGCAATGAAGAAATGCCTTTATGTTTCCGTAAACATAAACAAAAAGAACTGTTAACAGGCAGACCGAGTAATAAGATAGATTGCAGTTCTGCCTTTTGAATGTTTCTTCGACATAAGCGTAAAAAAACACTAGCTTCGGTTACTGTCATGGAAAACTGTTTACAAAATTGTAAGAATGCTGTGAAAACCAATGTTTCACCTGTTGCTCACATCTTAGAAGTGGCCCTTGAGGAGAATTAAAGGACTCGGTTGCAGCTGTTTGGTTTAGATAAAGTTGGCCATTTGCCCCGCCCCAAAAAAATAGCTTCTCGAAAAATTTTATTTTGTTCTGTAAATTAAGATGTAACCCGTAACATGTTTCCTGAATGAAGCCATCTATTTTCTTCTAAGGAAAAGAAAGCAGCAAATTAAAAATATGTACGTGATTTCCCTTCTTGATCACACTGCACAAGTTGTCAGATGCATCTTGGTGTCTCAAGAGGTAAAGCGCGACGGGGCGGGTAAACCGAATTTGCAAACGTTTCCAAGCAAATCTCGGTGCATCAAGATTCCATTTCCAGGATGATAAAAGATAAAGACCTTTTTTTTCTTTTCCCTTTTTTTACTTTATTTTCTTCTTCTGCTTCTTCTTCTTTTATGAAGGAACGCGAACTCAGAGACACACAGCCTGTGCGTGGGTCCACATTCGACTCCAGCCTCTTGCTGGTTTTGGTAAACAAATTCACAAATCGCCTTTGGAGTTTGCCACCATTCTGATTCTTCTTCTTCTTCGCTCTCCCTGTCTCGCCACTTAAGTGGATTTCTTTGTTTACATTCTCTTTCGACTCTGGCTCCAAGATAATTGCATTTCTGGTGGGAGTGTGTTTGCGTGTTTGGTTAAGATGGAGCACCATATGCCTCCTTTTTTTTTTATTTGTAATATGTAGATTATATTTTGTGGTCTTGTAATTTACGTATACAAACACTTTTACGTGTCGGGGGGAATGTTTATGCGCATGTATTAGGGCTTGTGCCTTGTATGATAAGGCGCCCTATGAGGTAATGTTAGACTAGCGATAAACTTACGCTAAGTCGGTTGGTATTGCACTTCCATCTTCAATGGAGTGTCTGGGGTTTTGTAGATCACTTACGAAGTCGGTATATTCTTGTTTTTATTACGACGATGTGGTTAAACTCATGGTGAGGAGGTTCTTGTAGAAAACACTAAGTATAAAAATAGATATATTCTTGAAGTTTTACATGCTGAAGATCAGATATGATTGTACAAGTCTTCTAATAACGATAGCTTGATCGCTTCTGCCAATGATGATGGCTAATCCTATTCTCTACATGATAAAGCTTAGGTAAAGAGGTACAGGTCTTCTAATGACGATAGCTAACTCTCTTCTGCTGTCTACCATCTCTGTTACAAGTTATGAAGGAACAGACAGTAGTTCGAACATATGAACATACATACAATGACATAGTTTCATACGAACACACAATCAAATGAGACACGCTACAGATCACGTAGGCGGTAGTTGTCTCAAGCAGGGAGCTTGGACTAATGTTTATAAACAATTGAATGACTACAGGTGACGGCATGTTATCTTAGCCTACATACTTATGGTATACGTCATCTTTAGCGTCTCTAGTCTGATCACATTCCTGCAAGCAATCTTTTATATATATGGACTAACATTCCATATTTTTATTATGTAAACACTTACATTAGCTCGGTCAGCTACCAAAACCAACTACTGAATATTACTCAAACTTGACTTGCATTTTGACTTATTAGGAGTGGGTGATACAGACACTACGTGAATATATATTATATATATAAGTAAATAAAAATTCATGGTGTACATGAATTGATTCAAGAATAATATTAAAACAATGATATTGGTAAATAATAGTGATCACGTGATATATAATGATACAGTTTTTCACTTCATCTCTTTAAGATACTTATGCTACAGAAAATACTAATGTACTCTGATAATTGCATAGAATGAAGATTAACATGATAAAAATCATATTTTAACTGATAAAAATTTCATATTATGAATTGATAACATTATTAATGTTATGCTGATTGATTCGTTGATTTTTATGCTAAATGTTATATATCTGATTCATTAATTCATATAACTAACTCATAAATAACTGCAGATATTGGTAAGAGAAAAAAGGTAACGGATTGATTATAGGCTACCTGATTTGTTTATACATTGGTATATGGATTCATATAATTATGATTAATATATGTGAACTTTAAATAGATTCCTACTGCGTACACGCAAAAATATATTTAGATTCTGTTATTTATGATCATTTATATAAGAGTTTATAATATGCTGTTCTTCCCTTCGTTAATTTTAACATTTAAGCATTATATTTTTGAGACCGTTTTGGTATTCAGTAATCACTTTTTTCCTCATAATAATAATAATAATAATGATAATAATAATAATAATAATAATAATAATAATAATAATAAAATAATAATAATAATAATTTGCAAGAATTTTAACCTATACTGCATGTAATATATAATTCGCGAAGTTATAGACTAATGATTCTGCGACAAGAAAATAATAAACAAATAATTAGATAAATAAATTGCCTCTGAACGACAACAGTTTATGTATCTTGCAAACAATACCATTAAAGTTATAATTAATGGGATTTGATCTCATTCACAGACCTGCTCTTCAACTTTGTCCATTAAATGACTCGATGCAATGGACCTTATCTCCTCATCGGTAATTCGGGAAGGGGGAAGGTAGGTCTCATGATACTGAACCACACGGTGTTCTGACGATTAGTTGATCAACTTTCTGGCATGTTATATTTCATTCTTGAGCAATATAATATTACTTTTATAAATATGTGGAAAATATAAAGGAAAGTGGAGTACTCGTTCAGAATTATTATTATTATTATTATCATTATTATTATTATTATTATTGTTGTTGTAAAGGGTCCACAATATTGTGGACCCTTTACAACTTTACATATACTCTCGCAATAGAGAGTTTTTCCCTATTATTATTTTATTATTATTATTATTATTATTATTATTATTATTATTCAATGTTGCTAAAACTGGCAAGTAACGTTCCAAAGGGGATCGTCAGATCCGGTATAGTCATATTGAATTATATTTATTACTGCTACTGCAAGTTGTTCTCTCTCTCTCTCTCTCTCTCTCGTGACGCGACGTTTCGCCCAGATCTGCCAGGGCATTATCACATTGATGGTTGCTGGAGGACTGAATCTTGGTGGCGAGTCCTTCTCTTTATTATTATTATTATTATTATTATTATTATTATTATTTGTGCACCAGTGCTGTACAACATGACGGGAACACTCTTGTGAACGAGGGTTGAAAGGAACCTCAATAAACTTATTTCATTGAAAAGGGAATCTTTTGCAGTTTTTCGTTGTTCAAACACACTTACATATATTTATTGTTGATGAATACCTCTTTACAGAGAAGTATAAACTTTTACTTTTGTTAAGTCACCGGGTTGACCTTTTATTTTTTTCTTTTGCTTTCTTGAGTATATGGATTCAACTTCGAAATGACATATAAATCAGTATTTTAGTATGAAAAATAACCTTACATAGACCGATAAAAAAAACAGATTGCTGAACGACTTCTCGTCAGAGAACAGGAAGAGTATAGAGACTTAAGTTATCTGCCAATTTCAGTTCATTTTGACCTTTAACTTCTTTTTGTCTTGTTTTAGAATCTGAATCGACACAGCCTGATCAGTAATAGATATCACTTAGAGAGATTACCGTTAACATGAGTTGCGTGAGCACTGTTGGTACTTAATGACGAAATATTAAATATGTTTTTGCAGTTTTGATTTGCTATTTTGGTTATAACCAGATCGTGTAACCAGAGTAAGAACGTTATTGTCAAAACGTTTATAATAATGCCTTTTCTCCTCTAAGATACAGGAACTACAGCTTGTACAGTTTTTTTTTCTCTCTCTTTTAACATTGTCCCAGGATAAATACAGATATGAGAAAGAGCATTGCGTAGCCACATGGGAGCATAGGACCATATTTATGTCAGAAGTATAAATTTGTCATAAAATTAAAATGATTCGCCGCATTTTTTTTTATTTTATCTCAATCATTGGATGTCAGTATTATTCACGTCGTGAAAGCTGATCATGAAACTGCTGAGTAACTGAGGAATTTCCAGCTTTACTGAATTCCGTGATGTGAAACCATCGCTTCTCGAGCCTCATGTACCACTGCACTTTTGTTTCCATTTATACAGCAGTAAGAAATGTTGCTAGCACTTTTGCGCAGGATATTAACTGGGAAGAAAAACCAGAGAGAGAGAGAGAGAGAGAGAGAGAGAGAGAGAAAGAGAGAGAGAGAGAGAGAGAGAGAGAGAGAGAGAGAGAGAGAGAGAGAGCTTCGATGTTATGCTTTTACAGCAGATTTTGAAATTTAACAAATTACATAAGAAAATGTTTCCTTGCAAGTATATCTATATTATATACTTGGAAGATGTGTTTTTAAATACAGGAAAGTACTTGGCACTCGGTCTTTTCATTTTTAAATTTTTCTTGTGGCTTCAGCTAATAATACTTACATACAATATATATATATATATATATAATATATATATATATCTATATATATATATACATATATATATATATATATATATATATATATATACATAATATTTACTATCGAGGACTCATTACTCATAGTGTGCACACAACTTAGACTCCCTCAGCAGAACCGATTGGTTGGTGATCTT
>NC_087204.1:71090330-71117830 GCF_015104395.2 Macrobrachium nipponense
GAAATCTAAACTCATGTAAACTTGAGTTATTGCCAAAGGCTTCTGGCACAGCCATATACCTTACGGTTCCCTTAACTTGGGCGAAATGGCACTGAAGGGGTTTCCTTGTTTGCGCTGATCGTATTTCTGTCTAAACTTGTACACGAGGTCGATTGCTGAGAAAACCACAGAGGCTGAGAATTCTGCCTTTGCCTTCTGTCACTATTCGTAATCTGGTCTCATAAACATTTGCTTGAACTCAAGAAAAGCGATCAGGTCTTCTCGTATCGTGCTTGTGCCGTTGTTGTACGAAGTGACTTCTGTGATTTGCTTCAATTGTTCCAGGAAATTAACATTCGAATTTAGAAATGAAAGCTGTTGGATTATATACATAACTGTGAAATATTTTCTGTTAAAACAAAATTCCATCTAATAAAAGGAGCCCATAAAAACTCTGAAACAGAAAGTTAATGCTATATTTCGGAGAGCAGCTGTCTCCCCTTCAGGCAGGTAGTGAATGAGATAAGTATTACAGACAAGCGGTAATTATACCAAGATTGCAGAGATCAGCCGTTACGTTACTCCAGTTGACAATTTCTCCTTAATCTTCTTAATTGCTGGTTGGAGGAAGATTTTATTTATAATGTCTGAGTCCCAGGCTCCTCTTGAGAGGTTCGTCGTATTTTTTTTATTTAATCAATGCTGATTCTACCAACTGGCCTTTGAACTGATAATTGCTGCTATAAATTATATGTAACAAATTCCTGTTTATTCTGTAATTTTGGTTATTTAAGTTTTTAAAAATTGCTGAGCTCTGTTGGCCATATCTAACTGAAATTTTATGTTGTATCAATCTCTGGGGGAGTGATTTACCTTTAAAACCGATGTAGGATTGGTCACAGCCGAGACAAGGGTTTTTGTATACAAAAATTCGACGTAATAGGGTAGATCCAACAAAGACGGCAAAATCATGATCATCGACAAAGACTTTTACCTCGACAGAGTCAAACAACTTAGTGACACAAGCACTTATGAAAAATTAACGAAAATTCGCCCCAAAAAACATCCGCTCAATGTTTTATCCTATTTTTTTTTTTTGAGAAAAAGATTAATTAACAAGAGCAAAAGAGCATTGAACTACTGGAGAAATTCAAAATCACTAACCCAAAACTACCTTACTTTTATGGCCTTCCCAAACCTCATGAAGATAATCTCCCATTCAGACCTATTTTCTCATGTGCCGGAGCTTTCAATTATAAAATTTCTAAGTGGTTAGCTAGCCTCCTTTCCCAATTTTTAGGCACATTTTCTCCCAGTCACATTAAACATTCTGAAGATTTCTGTTACAAATTCAAAGAAGCACATATACCACTTCACAATGTAAAACGTTTCTGTAACACGAATCTCATTCATTACCTGCCTGAAGAAGGAGACAGTTGCCCTCCGTAATATAGCATTAACGTTCTACATTTTGGCGTTTTCATGGGCTCCTTTTATTATTATTATTATTACTATTATTATTATTATATTATTATTATTATTATTATTATTATTATTATTATTATTATTATATATATACTATATATTATATATATATAATATATATAATATATATATATATATATATATATATATATATATATATATAATGATAATAATTACTTTGCGTGCACGCGCTTGCATAGTGTGCTTAATGTGGAACTTTCTTCATAGGGGACTCATCCACGAATTGTTGGTGCAGTACACTAGATGGGAAAGTTATTTTTTCTCTGATTAAATGCTACAATGTATATATAATATATATATATATATATATATATATATATATGTGTGTGTGTGTGTGTGTGTGTGTGTGTGTGTTGTGTGTGTGTGTGTAGCAATTTAGGTGTGTCTGTACGTATATAATATGTGCTTGTGTGAACGTGTGCATGCTAGACTATTTATGATCAGAATTTAAAAGTTAGAAGACGCAATATGACTGGGAGAAACTACTGGAAATAATTGTGTGACTACTAAATCCGTGTTGGTCTAAACCATAAGTATTCTCATAAAAAATTTCAGCGTTCGGTTAAATAAAGAATAAAATCAATGTGTTGTAGAGATTTTTGCTCTCGGTTGGTATAGCGCTGTCAGTGCACCTCATGCGGTGCCCTGTAAGCATTACTAAAGGTTCTTTGCAGCGCCCTCTTCGGCCCTAGCTGCGACCGTCTTTCATATCTTTTATTGTACCTCTGTTCATAGTTTCTTTCTTCTTACTTTCCACCCTTTCCTAGCCATTGATCCACAGTGCAATTTTTATGTTTTCACCCTGTTGTACCTTCCAAAACTTTTACCGTCAAATTTAGTTTCAGCGATGACTGACCTCATAGGTCCTAGCACTTGTTCTGTAGCCTAAGTTCTATATTCTATTCTGTTCTCAGAGACGTTTTGCGATTAGGTATTCTCCAGATAAGTATAATTTAAAAAGTGTTCATATGCAAACAAAAAACCTATCTTTCTGAAAACATTATTATTATGAGTGCGGTGTCGGTGTTCGGATCCTCCCTCGACATCGTCTTGCGGATTTTCGGACGCGGCTCATAAACCTACATTTAAACTTGGTCTCTCTTATTCCCTTTACGCCAAGCTTCGGAACTGTTCTCCTGGAAATGTTTTTGATGCTGGTGATCGTAAGTTTGAGAAGTTTTTAATACTGCTAAAATGTTATGCAGCGTTACCCTTTTTTTCTTATATATATCGTTGTATATGCTTGTATTTGTCTGTTTATGCGGTGCTTTGAATTTATTTATGACGAGTTATTCCCTTCGTGTTCAATTTTCCCATTTTTCACACATCTGCAGTAAGTTTTGTGGAAGTTTTTTTTTTCTTTGCAGTGTAGGGGTCTATAGGTCGTGCTTCTTATAGATTTTAAATCATAATAATAACAATAGAAAGAAGAGGAATTCACCTTTCGAATAGTCTTTTGTAATTATATCTAAGATAGGAGGATTATTTTTATCGATAGTATTAGTAAAGTCCAGCATTAAATCTCACCCTGAATTTGCTCAAAATCTCCTTTAGGTTGACGTGAATGAAAGAGATAAAGCAGTAAACAGATCTGACCTGAAGCTCAAAGCGTAAATGTAATCGTATTGAATTTTCAGAAGTCGATTTGAAAGGCGCCGATACCCTTAGAACAGTACATAATGCAGAGAATTTAATTTATGGTAAATTTATACATGCATTCCTCGTCACCGTTAACTTCTTAAACAAAATCCATAACTTTCCCTTCTCCTGCGTACATACCATCTTATTCTATTATTACTTTTTTTTGCCAGAAGTTTCAAAAGTAGCTTAGAAGTTTCAGAACTTGACGAAATTTATGCTCCGGTATGAATGAATAATTGTGTAATGAAGTAACCCCACTGGGCAACCCAGGAGAATCCGACTATTGACCTATTTCTCCATTAACTAGGACTGTGAGTTAGAAAATTAGGAATCTGATAGCAAAATTGCTCATAAATTTACGTGCTTAACTGTAACTGCGATCGCACACACACCAAATTTCAATAATGTTTCTCAAAATGTCGAAGTGTACCTCGAAGACTCACTATCGACACAACCTCCACCTTCACCTTTGCTCCTTCTCATGTGGGTTTGGTTGGGTAATGGGGGGCCGGGGTTTGTTTGGCTATCCCCAGTCAGAGAACCTCTAGTCATTCAACCTTTCCAAGAAGACAGACACAAAAACAAAGGGCCTTGATAATCATGGCTACCGGTATTTATTTATTTACTTGTTTGTTTATTTAAACTTATGCTTCCCCCAAAAAATTTTTTTCAATCAAGGAAACTTCCAAGTTCAGTAAGACTGCATACTAGTTTTCTCTTCACCAGAAAATATTTTAGCCTTTATTTTAACTGGCAGTAGTTATTTTCAGTCAGTAGATAGCTTTTCAAAAACAAATAAACAAAAATCATTGATAATTTCTCAGCGTAACTGGATAAACTTTTCCTTGTTCATGGTCGCCTCTTAGAGGCTTCGTTCGTTGCGCTGTGAAAACCCTTGAAATCTTTGATACTAACTACATCCTCTCTCTCTCTCTCTCTCTCTCTCTCTCTCCTCTCTCTCTCTCTCTCTCTATAATATATATATATATATATATATATATATTATATATATATATATATATATATATATATATATAAAAGATGACTCCAGAGGGTGCCTCCTTTCCAGATTAGAAGTAATATATATGCATAATACCTCATACATATGTATATCACACACATATATACGAGTAATACGCACATACATATAGATATGTGTATATATCGACATAATATATAGTATCTATGGTCATATATATGTATAGTTATACACATGCATATATATATACATGTCACATGTATATATATATATATATATATATATACATGTAATATCATATGCTAGTGTATATATACATATATATATATAATATATATATATATATATACATGTATATACTATAGGTATATGCGTATACTCGTATATATGTGTGTTAGTATAGTATATATACATATGTATGAGGTATTATGCATATATATTACTTTTAATCTGGAAAGGAGGCACCCTCTGGAGTCATCTTTTAAAATCAAAAGGCGTGTATTAATATTAAGAACATATGCGGACGTTCATATGTGTAAAGGGAGAAATAACGCTGATGCACATGAAATTAAATTAGCCTCCTTTTCCGGTAAAAAAAAAAAGGATACACGGCGAATGTCGGGTGAATAATAGCAATGATAATAGTAATAATGATACCATCGTCTTGTCGTCGAGTTTGAGATTGTCTGATTTTCGTCTCAGTTAACCGAGTGTTTTTTCATAACATATATCCCCAAACATTTAACGATTTGGCCATTTACTGATAGATCGCAGCTTCTTCACTCTTCATCTGATTTTATTTCCAGGTCTTCTCTTACTCACGCCTCCAAAAAAGCTTCCTTCGAGGTAACGATTTTCAAGCCTTTCCCCACCGACAGCCATGGGTGATGGACTATCGAAAATTACCCAGATTAATCTGATACCTGATGATGATTGACTACGAATTAGAAGTATTTCATCATAATTCTAAGGATGAAGTTAGCTGAGAAAATTAAAAGCGATATAGATACTACAAACTCGTTTGACCAAATTCTATCTGCTGTCTGGAATCTTTAGGGTTTTGGGTATTCGCATATTACTCAAGTAGATTTCTAACAAATTTATATTATAGAATCTACGATCTTCGGGATTTACACTTATCTAATTATTTAATGTTGAATCTAATTATTCTAATGTTGTTTTGTCGAAATAGTTAACTAGTTATTTTTAAATTAAATTAGATTTCCCGTATAGCTTTTTGTTTTGCGAATCAGAATTATTTTCATGTTTATAACTCACACTTATTTAATAATTTTAACTTGGTTTTGTCGACACAATAACAAACTAACTTTTACATAAAACTGGATCGCCAGTATATTGTATATTATGCAATATATTACGCGGTCATCATCATTCTCAAATTACTTTTCTTCTAAATCACAATCTAACTATTCTTGAAATTGTCAAAATACTTATAAGACTACTTAATAAAACAATACGCTCCCTTGTCTAGTAATCTTCATATAAACCAAAAGAGAAAGTATAAACTTCCTAAAAAACGTATTCTCTTACTATCCATGCGTCAGAAACACAAACTTTGGAATTTATAAGAACTGACTAGTTTTCATTTATTCCATTTTTTGGAGATGGCCTTCCCTCATATAATATTCATGCTCAGAATTTGCATTCCCTCATTCTTTCACTGACATAATGGTATTTCACATACCATTTATCCACTCCGTTGCATATCACTCTCCTCCATCTATTTTGCAATTTCCATCCATTAGCAAATGAAAGTAAAATTAACTGTTTATACAGTATATTTGGGTAATGAGGATAGAAAAGGTAAGAATTAAAGAGGTATTGCAGCGCAGTAAAAAAAATTAGCATTGAGGTGATTTAATCATGAATAAAGAATGAAAGAAAGAGGGTTTGTGAGTAGGATAGATTACTCGGAAACACCGAGAGGAAGTGAGCGAGACAGAGGAAATTCTGGCTTGATGGCATCTAAGTTTTCTCTTCAATTCAGCAGTTAAAGGACGAATGCGTCAGTAACTGTTGACTTGTTTGACAGTGTAGCAACCATCTTCCATAGCAGAATGGCTTGTTTCATATATACTATATGTATATATATATTATATATATATATATATATATATATATATATATAGTATCAATTACACAATTGTTATGTGCGTTTAATACAGTTACTAACAGACCTCATTGAAAGTGGATGGTATCCAGCGGAGAAATTTATTCAAATAAAGTTGCAAGCATTCCAGGACTAAGATTCCTTATTGTCAATTATCCATCAACAGTGCCTGGCGACTGCCGACGCCTGATGATAGTCCCATATGCTTTGTGTGTGTTGCTTGCTATATTCAGACGTCGGCAGTCGCCAAGCACTGTTAGGAAAAGACCACAAGACGATTGGGAAAATATGAATTCTTTTGTACAGAAACACAAAGAAAATGGCCAGACTGACTGCAGATAATGTCTTCATAACATGTGCAAACAGTCTAATGGCAGGCAATACTGAAACGGATTTGAAGACAACCTATCAAGAAAAATCATATACTTAAAACTAGAAAAATCATATCTTTACAATAGAAAAGAGATGCAAAAACACAAAGAAAGACCAAGGGACATGACACTCTGGAAGAATTGTCATGCAGAGAAAGGCCAAGTCGCAAGGGGGAGGCCACTTCGGAGAATAAGGGTAATTAAAGGATTAAGAAAGCCAGCAGACGGAATTCCCCACCCCCCCCCCCTCCCCACCCCACACACCACACACATATAAATATAGCTAAACTACGACGTGTCCGGCCATTCGATGGATACTTGACAATGAGGACTGTTAGTCCTTGGAAAGCTTGTAACTTCTTTGAATAAATATCTTTGCTAGATACCACCCCCTCTTTCAATGAGGTCCTATTATTTTGTGTGTATATATATATATATATATATATATATATATATATATATATATATGTTTGTATATTATATACCTACATATATATATACACACATACATATATATATATATATATATATATATATATATATTATATATATATATATATATAAAGCATAGGTCCCATGGGCAGAAGGAAACGCACTTCCGTTAACAAAGTGCAAAAATACCAAGCTGTTTGGCCAATAGTTTTCGCAATTCCCAATAGCGAACATTGAAAAAAAAACAAAGTGAGATATGACCTCAAAAAACGATAGGAATGAGAAGAAATGACAAAATATGCTACCTGGTCCATATCGGATCTCCTATCAAGATGATAACAAATTATCAACATTCCTGGTGTTTCTTTCGTTTTTTCCTTCATTATTTATTATCAAACGATCATGAAAGTAGCGTTATTTGCTTTATATATTTAATGTAACTGAGCAGCATTTAGAGACGGCGTGTCTCCTTAAGATGCTCCCCCCTCCCTCTCAAGAAAGAAATTATGACTTACATCTAGATTAATCTCACATAACCCACCCCTACACAAATTTCAGTTAAGATATGATATTTATTTAGGATACTTACATTTGCAGCTTGATGTGCAATGTAATGACTCTGTAGGCTTGTTCAAAATGAGGTTTTTCATCTTTAAATAATCACACTAACTAGGAATGATGTCAGTATTGTTCAAGCGATTGCTTTAAGTACTCAGCTTTTTCTACAGATGTCCCCAGATACTTACTCCTAGGAACAATTCCCCCCCCCCCCCCCCCCCCCCTTCTTCCCCCCCCCCCCCCCCCCCCCCCCCACAGTTAACCCTATGACCGAAGGAAGCTCCTGGAACCAGATGAACTTGTAAGCAACACTAGGTATTTTGCCAAAACTTTTTAGAGAAATCCCTTCATTGGTTTTTTGCTGGTCGGAAGAGTAGAATTTCAGTTTCAGTCTATTTATTTATATATTTTAATCTATGTATGTCTGTTTTGCATGTATCTACACTGTACAAACTAAGAGGGCAGGTAACGTTGGAAATTGATAAAGGTGATCCTTTCTTGTTGCTAATAACGAGCATTACCTGCACAAAATGGCAGAATATGTTCAAGATCCAAATCCTTACTAAGAAAGCATAAAGGAAAAAGAATATGAACAAAGGAAGCGTAATTCCAATTCGGCTCTCAGGTTATAAGAATTGATTTAGCCCTTTCGGTGGAAATAGGGCAAATTACTTCTCACCTCCACATTTATAGTTTTCTTGGTATGAAGCCAGAAAAATTGTCGTTGGATCTCTCTCTCTCTCAATCTCCATCAGCCCCTCTCTCATCTCTCGTCTCTCTCTCTCCTCATTCAACCACTAAAACACGCAGAACACATACATAACGCACACTATGTGTATGTATAATATATATATATATATATATATATATATATATATATATATATATATGTGTGTATGTATGTATTTATGTATGTATGTATATATATATTAGGAAACAATTTAAGAAAATAACGATGGACTAATTCTCCAACAAAGGCTGAAAAAATGCTTTACACCCCTTCCTGGTGAAATGCCGAACACTACCGAAACTCGCAAAAACCTTAGCAGCAGCCCGGTACCTGCAGTAATGAGTCCCAATGAGGCTTGAAAGGTAAAAATATCAGGGAATGAAATAAGAACGATGAAATCCGTCTCGAAGCAGAGCCAATCTTCCAGTGGCCATTTTCCCCAACAACACCATGGGAAATAAACGCGATTGTAGAGAGAGAGAGAGAGAGAGAGAGAGAGAGAGAGAGAGAAAATTTATCTGACCGGAGACAGCTCGGAAGGTAAATGGTCAATTTTCGAGTGAAATAACACTTCAACATTTTTGGTCGGAATGAGTTTCCAATTTGAGAAATACCTCAGAGGACAAGCTCATATCCGATGTTCGCGGTAATAACTGTGCCTCTTCTTCTTCCGTTTGGCTTTGGATTTTGTTTTACGCACTTTCACATTTTTCCATTCTTTATTTGTCGGATGTCTGAATTCGTGTGGTTCTAATACAATTTACCCTTCGTTCCTCTTAATTGTGTAATTTATCAGTAACATTACGTCCACTCTCTTACAATCTTACCGTATATAGATATGTTTTACGTGCATTTTTATTACAATTTTCATTTTGTTATCTAAACTAGAATCTTGCAGATATATTTCAATGTCACGTCACTCTTAACTCCCTGGTATTTTGAGGCCGGTTTTGACAAATCCCATGGATTTTTGCTCCGTGTGACCTCATTTGATTAGCAAAATACCGGTAGTCTGCAGGTAGTTTTAGTCTTTTTTTCGTTTTTGTGATACTTATGTTTGGTGACTAGATTGTTTTTAAGATCCCTTTTTGATATTATGGGTTGGTCCCTTGATGTATTCTTAGCGTTTGTACTGTATATTTGCCTCTGGTCCTGTAACCTTGCCATGTGGTCCTGTAACCTTGCCATGTGGTCCTGTACCCTTGCCAGTGGTCCTGTAACCTTGCCATGTGGTCCTGTAACCTTGCCATGTAGTCCTGTACCCTTGGCATGTAGTCCTGTGCCTTTGCCATCATCTAGTCTTGTAGGTCTTGTATCCTTACCATCTGGTCGGGCACTTTTGCCATGTGATCAAGAGAGAAAGACATTCTGAAGTATTTACTCCAAACTTTTATTTTCTGTCACTATTTTTGCCCCCTTGGTTCTCTGTAGTAACCCACTAGACCACCGCACACATTAATACACAGGTCCCAAGTTGAAATGAGTCTTTTCACGTGCGTACATTAGGCTGAGATTTGTAAGTGATAACAATAGAAGCGTAAAAGAACCTAAATGTTCTCTCTCTCTCTCTCTCTCTCTCTCTCTCTCTCTCTCTCTCTCTTTACGAACCCTCCTAAAATGCATGAACACAACCACAGAAAGGTGAAGGACGTTGTATTAGTTTTCAGGGAATTCCTTTGTACAGGTACATGAATGTATATATATCTAAGGAGGATGTCTTTAAATAGAAACGTATGTGCATGTAGTATATAAATAACTAGTAGGTGAACTAAATTTCTCAGTAACTTGAGTCCCCTACGTTATTTTCATAGTATAGCCTGATGGATCCGCTTGCTTATCACAGGTTAACATGAATTTCTTATGAGTCAAAATAAATTATTGTCTTTTCTAGTGATATTTCTTTAAATTATTCAAAAATAAAAAGAAAAATAAATAAGACGAAAGCTGTGACGAAGGAGCTTAGCTTTTTTTTCTTATTAAATTACTGTACTTCATTAACAGTAACTTTGTTAAGAATGCTTTCTTGTTTTACAGTAAACGGGCACTTCGAAACCATATATAAACTACATAAGGGAATCTGAACGGACACCACTTTCAAAGTCCGTTATGAGTCGTAAAAGGCGCGTTGCTGGGACAAACCAAAATTTATGGAATCCGCAAATTAAAATTTATGTAATTCCACCGTTTCATCGCTGCCTGCATGAATATTAATTACATGTCCATTGCGGTTGCGCCTACCGAAATAAATTTTTACATAGAATGCAATTTACATGAATGCGGTAATGTATACGGTTGCCGCGCTGCAATTTAGCGGATCGGTTTTCTCTCTCCATCGGCACCATCGACTCCAACATGTTTACATTTATTAACTTCACAAATACACTCACATATATATATATATATATATATATATATATATATATATATGTATATATATATATATATATATATATATATATATATATATATATATATACATACGTATATATGTATTTATGTATGTATGTTTATATATAGTATATATATCGCTATATATATATGTGTGTGTGTGTGTGTAGAGAGAGAGAGAGAGAGAGAGAGAGAGAGAGAGAGAGAGAGAGATGGGCATGAACACATCTGTGACTGTCAAGATAATGAATAGAATATGATTGTCCAAGAACTCGTGTAACATTATATCTTGGGACTCATATTGACCTATGGCCGCACACATCAGTCTGGTAAAAGTCTGTCACATTTTTATGATAAAAAAAAATTTAGAGATGATGTTTTGGGCCTCTGAATTCACAGTTGGCCACAGGGGTTCAATTGCCAGCGTCGTCTGCCTTTCTTTTGTGGTTATCATCCCAAAACTGCTAAACTCAGAATCGCTAGTTACTCACTTTGTAGTTGAACATTATATCGATAGAGTATAGGCAAAGATTTTCCATTTAGAACTTTAGAAGACAAAGTTTAAACCAACTCTTTCCTTTCCGAAACTGTGAACGCCCCTCAAAGCACGAAATATCCTTCCTTCCGCTGTGGTGTAACAACCTAACGAGAATCGAAGTGAATGCTCGACCAACTTCTTCTGTTGGAATATGAGGCAGGAAATTAAGATTTCCTTTTGCTCCCATGGCCCCCAAGAAGGAATTTCGGTTGGCCCCAGGAAATCTCCTCCTCCTCCTCCTCCTCCTCCTCTTCTTCTTCTTCTTCTTCTTCTTCTTTTTTTTGTGTATTCAGATCTTATGTCAGATTTTCGGTTAGCCTTATTAGCTCTCCTCCTCCTCCTCTTTTTTTCTTCGACTTCCCTTTTGTGTGTGTGTGTGTGTGTGTGTGCTCAGATTTTTTGTTAGTTGGCAACACGTGTATAATTACTATGTTGTTGCATTTGTTAATATTCTCTTTGCCCGTGAATGGCGCTCTGACTGCAGTAGTAAGTACTGTTCCACTACAACAATTTTCTTCAATTCCTTCGATCCAGAACCAGAAAAAACAGCACCAAAAAGCCCCTTCAATAATTTTTGGTTTTCAGCAAAGGCCCATGCATTACTTACGACGAAGTATAAACGCCTTGGTTTGATAGCACCAATTTCTTAAACGGAGCAAAAAGGGTTTGCTGGCAGAAATATGTTTGCGGGGAATAAGATTATCCGAGATGCGGGAGATTTACGAGAAAGAATGTCATTGAGCTTCCTTTACACAAGGGCGAAGTTCAACAATATATTATTCGAGGCGTTCTCGTGTTCCAGTTGCTGAACAGTGCGGCGGGAAATTTCTGGGGTCTCTCTCCAAGTCGCCGTTTGGTTGGCTACAAATATTTCTCTCTCGGTAACGTGCATGCTCACAGGGTGTACTGTAGGCTTTACTTAAGGTTCTTTGCGACGTTGCGACGTCCCTTCGGCCCCTAGATGCAACCTTTTTCATTCCTTTTACTGCACCTCATTTCATATTTTCTTTCTTTCGTGTGACTTTCTACCCTCTCCCAACAATTGTTTCATAATGCAACTGCCAGGTTTTTCTGCTACACCTTTCATACCTTCCTACTCTATTTTCCTTTCAGCGCTGAATGACCTCATAGGTCGAACGCTTTGGCTTTTTGCTTAAATTCTATATTATATTCTAACATGTATACTTAGACGGTAACAAGCATGCACAATCAAACATGCACGCATATCAGCCTCCCCTCAGTAGCGGAGTCCTGGGTAAGGAGAATTATTTCAAACCCTTCCTTTAAAAAAGTGGATGTCCCTTAATGGACATTAGCAATGAATAAGGTACCTGGCAGTTATTCGACTGTGCTGAGCCGTAGCAAGGTGTTGGTAATCATGGGACTAGTAATTTCAAAAGATTTCCTGAGAACCGGATGTTTATTGCCTGAAGGCAGTTCTTTAACAGCAAAAACGTATGTTTGTGTCTGAACACAAACGCACACATCCTCATATATATATATATGTATATATATGCATATGTATATATATACATATACATATATATATATATATGCGTGTATGTTTAAATATATACATATATGTATGAATGTATGTGTGTATGTTTATATATAAATATATATAAATAAATATATATATATATATATATATATATTATGTACGTGTGTGTGTATTGAAGAGAGAGAGAGAGAGAGAGAGAGAGAGCATGTACACATGCACCTATAGTAATGATCAAGATTTGCTTGAAAATTCCGGCGCTTATACAGATGGATAGTCGATTTAGTCAAATTATAATTGTATGATTTTCCTTTTTCAGGGGGTATTTATCCACCCGCCGTTAAAAAACTATAAATGTCAGATCATTCGATTTCTTTCGCATAAACGAATTTCAGGTCCACAAGCCTAATAACATTGAAACAACAAGGAAATACACACAGGCTAAGGGGAAATATGTTTTACCTTATTCACGACAGCACCAATAAATCTTTGTTTGGGGTCGAGGGTGCTAGGAAAGGGAACGGGAGGGGGTTTTGTGGCGGGGGTGGTGCACTGGGTCCCATGTGGATATGCCCAATTAGAAGTTGGCCGGAAAAGAAGAAGCAGGACAAAGACATAGAGGCAGAAGAAAACCGAACCTATTTTAACTTTCAGATCTTCGGAGATCTTGCTGCATAAGCCCCGGAGTCATAAGCTCAGCTTAGTTTATTCTCTCCTTAGTTCATCTTTCACGAATGGGTATTTACCTCCGCCAAGGAAGTTGGGCAGCAATTATGTGCTGACCCGTGTTTGTATTTAGTTTTTTGCTCCTGTCTGCTTGTCTGTTCACAAGATGTCCCGGAAAGCTGTTGATTAATTTCTTTCATATTGTATAGAGTAGATTCGGGATCCATACCAAATTTTCAGCAACGTTTTAGCAAAAGTACTCATTTTTTGGGACATTCAATTCATTCACAATTTCCAGGATGTCTTAATATAGATTACTTATAGATTACAGCGTCGGTGATACAGCGTTTGCACCTTTCATATTAGATTGAGTATTGAATCTGTATACGTGGGATGTCAATTTGAATTTACATGATTGATGTTCTCATACCGTCTGCAAGAACGATAAAGTTTAGATAGCGAGTTTGCCTAACCGAATATAAACCAGGTAAAAGAATTATATTTTCATATATGTTAACCGAAGGGGCCAATTTTCCAGTTGATAATAATTTCGTCCCCTCATGGATTCGAACCAGCCCACAGAAGAGAAATGAAGACTTCAGTGACGTCATTACCGACTCAGCCAACAAGTCGGTAAAGACGTCATGAAGTCCTAATTTCTCCTCTGTGCTCAGGATCGAATCTACGGGAGAACAAAATTATTATCAACTAAAAAATTCCCCTCCGGTTAAACAAATATGAAAATATATTAATTCCGAGGGTAGAGCTAATAGGGTATTAATGGACATTTGTAGCTTAATGCATGTACATGAATCACGGTGATGTGATAAACATTCATATATATATATATATATATATATATATATATATATATATATATATATACTACATATATATATGTGTGTATATATGCATATATACATACCTATACATACTACATACGCAGGCACTACGATATTTATCGCCTGATGGAAGGTAGTTGTGTCCATCCATGTCTGTGTCCACGAAATATTATTGAAATTTTGGGATGTAGAAAAATGGTCTTAAATTCGGGATTTTCATTACTTTTCATTACTTTTTTTCTTTATTTTATTTTATATTCATTGACTTATTTCTTTATTATAGTTAAGAATAGTTAGCATTGTTCATCGTTGGACGAGTGGGTTATGTGCTCGCCTACCAATTCGGTAGTCGCGAGTTCCATTCTCTGCTCTGCTAACGTGGGATCTGAGGAATTTATTTCTGGTGAGCAGAAAAAAATTCATGTCTCGGTATAATGAGGTTCGGATCCCTCAATAAGCTGTATGTCCCGTTGTTAAGTAACCAATTGGTTTCCTATCCACGTAATAAAAACATCTAATCCTTCGCACCTGTCCTAGGAGAGCAGTTAACCAGCTCAGTGGTCTGGTTAATCTAAGATACTCTCAAGTGTAGTTATTTGTGTTTGTTTTTTTTATACCAGTCATGCCACCATGAATTATTGCAGAAAGAGCTTACAAATCATATATGTAAAAACTGTAGATATTTTCCTTTAGAAATTTATCCCTAAACTGGTCAGCAGCTTCACTTCTCCCCAGCCACGGAATAGTTGGGGTAACTAACCATACTGAACAAATTCTTCTCCCAGCACCAACTTGGGTTTCCAGAAGTTGGAAGGTCCGAACGACGGCCTAATAGCTTCGTATTTCAAAGTAATTCGGAGTCTCCTGTCCTACGTATTCCCTTAGGATATATATAGTCCCCTTGCTACAGATTTCTCCCATCCTGACAGACTGGTACTGTTGGAAAGGTCTAAATCAGTGGTTCCCTAACGTTTTCTGGCCGTTACCCACCGCCCACCGCGAAGCATATCCCATGTATGTATAAAACCCATAGTTTTATACAGACATATCCTCAGATTATTGCCTCCTGCATTCTGCTACATGGACCCCAGTTTGGGAATCACTGGTCTAGATCTCATTGTTTTTTATATTTTTAATTTACTAGACTGATGCTCCTCCGTAAGGTTTGTTCATAGATCTGAGAGGGAAATGTTAGGTAGACGGAAAGAAGTTGGAGTAGACTCAAGGCAACGGAGATAAAAATAAAAGTGAGAGCAACTGAGTATAAATGGACGCTTCAAAAGACGTTAATAAACCTCGAAGGAGGACGTATCCCATACTGGACATGAATTCGAGACGTAAGCATTTGTGAATGTTCTTTTATGAATTTTTATGTAAGTGCGTATGGTATACGTTTATGCTCGCCACCTGGTCACTGAACGTCGTCGTTATTTTTTGTGGTGAACAATTTCTCGAAGACACTTCGATCGAGTCACTTCTTGTAGACCATTTTCACCTTGAAAATGCATTTTAGCACCAACGTCATCCAATAATTGTTTTTAATTCTACGAACTACTTTTATCCAAAAAGATCCGAAGTAGTCATTTCTCCATTTAGTTCCGTTCATAAAATCAGTACCTGTCATGCAATAGTCTATACTATACTAAAGATGTTGTAGAAACTATACTTTGGTCATCGAAAGCGAAGTGTTCGAGGCGGACATTGTAACACTGATCTAGCAGTCACGGCAAGAAAGGTACATGCTAATAGAGTTCTCTTATGTCACACTATCTTACACATTCATTATCATAATTATATTATGCAGAAGATGAACCCTATTCAAGTGGAACAAGCCCAGAAAAGGGGCCATCGACTTGAAATTCAAGCTTCCTAATAGTATGGTGTTCATTACAAAGAAATAAGAGAAAGTAATGGGAAGTGCAGATAGAAGAGATCACTTATTTTAAAGAAATAGAAAAAATAGATAAAAGAATTAACATATTGCAGCACTACATAGTATAACATAAGCTTATTGATATTTGTGAACTGAATATTTAAATGTCATCATATACATAAAACATAGTATTTCCCAATTTCATATATATCATAGGGTTCCCATTTAACAACAGGTTATCGTCTATCAGATATTAAAAAGTTTTCGTGCCCAAAATACTTCATGGATTCTCGATTATCCACACCCCCAATTTTCCGGATATTAAGTCTTGGGAACTAGTCCCTCACTTAAAGGGGCCACCGAGGAATAGGAGGAACAAAATTGTAACAGTAATTTGGAATGGCTTTATTATATTGCAGCGGAAGGGGACTTGGTAAACATTTAACCTTAAGGACAATCAATGAATAAACTTGTGTTCTTTTATTTACTGAGCAACTTCACGCAAAAATCGCACGAACGCTACCGCGAAAGATTGAATTTTCCAGTCCACTTGTCAAAAGGAACAAAGTCGACCTCTCTCTCTCTCTCTCTCTCTCTCTCTCTCTCTCTCTCTCTCTCTCTCTCTCTCTCACGGTAAAAGTATTAACAAAAGTTGTAATGCGGTCCAGCTGAAACCGCTGTAAGAACTGAGCCTCCTGAAGTGCAAAGAGGTTTTCCTACTTTCCTTTCAGGTGACGATACGAGAATGGTTAAGAAAAAGAAGAAAGAACGAAACTTGGCTTGGGGATGGCTACCAAAATTAAGCTTTGCCATTACAAGAAAGGAGTCCGTTAATGGATTTCTTTGAACGGTTCAGTAGTGACAAATTATTTAAAAGCATCAAGTAAGTGCGACTGTCGGAAGCTGATTATTTTGTCACTAACGAAAATGTCAGTGCGAAGACACTCTCAATAAGATTTTGGCCACAAGAGCTTTTAGCAAAAAGGAATTTTAGATACCATTTTTTGCTGTGACATTATTCAGTACAAAGAATTTCTGAGTTCCTGTGACGCGGAGGTTTTCAGTACAAAGTGCTTATTCATAGCTTTGATTTTCAATACTATAAATCAGTCAATCACTATGTCGCTAAGGAAGCGTTCAGTGCAAAGATAAATGTAAGACTTTGTAACTAAGTAGGTGAACCATCAATCAGTAGTTTAGTACAAAGATTTAAGACACATTATGCTACTACAAGGCTTGAGTTTGGTTCGCTTTCCCATTTTCGTTATGCAGTTTAATTATAATTGCGTGGTTGTGTGTTTACAAGTGAGAAGGTCACAGGCATATTTCAAATGAACAGAGTATCATGTAGTCATTCGAAAGTATTGAACTTATACATCTAGGTTAAATCTTAGATTTAATAAAAAAAAAAAAAAAAAAAAAAAAAAAAAAAAAAAACAAGGAAAATTAATTTTATTACATCAAGTGTCATTGCAGATGTAATGCGTACTACCGTAACAGATATTACTTTATTATAAAAAAAATAATAAGTTTCTAAAGGCATTGCATGCACGATGAGCAAGTACTGCATGCACAACATGCATATCATCTGCAAAGAAAGAAATTTGTCGTTGGTGGTTCTTAGGAGACTTAAAATAATACTTCATCATATTCTGTTTTTATCGGATCATGACAAGAGGAGTCCATGACATTACATTTGACTATTCAATTACGTTTTGTGATATTTATTAGGTCTATCGAGCTGTATTCTTCTCGAATGAGTTGAATCAAGGCTTGTGCCTGGTAAATGACACGGCTTTTACTTCCAGTTTGGATTCCTTTAATGTTGCAAAGCGGTTGCCATCTGCTGTTTACACTGCTCTAGCAAAACTACCCATAGATGATGGTAAATTAATTGCATAGAACACCTGTGAAGCATCGGCTATTAAATGTTTTATTAAATCAATAACTTGCATTGTGCTACCATTGTTATGAAACAAAAATTATCTTACATTTCACTACTGTTTCTTGTATGACAGTTGAAAGAGAAATGAGTGCTCGATGTAAACAACATTTCGAACCCCAAAGTTTAGCCTGCTTTGAGACGTTCGAAACTTATCATCTCCAAAGGATACTCAAATATGCGGGCAAGCCCCACCCCACCTCCCCCCCTTCCATGGGTGTCTATAAGAAGCCGCGTGGCCGTCTGAAGAGTATACGTCAGATATCCTGATTTAACTTTTATTTGAGGAGGTATTTATGAATTTATAGATAAAAATTATACCTAAGAAACCAATGATCTGAATATGTCCATATAAGGCTAGAAACCATCCTCGGTCAAAGCCCTATCCAATAGTTTTTGTTTGGTTTAGATCCGTCAAGCCGTTTAGCCGTGATTGAATAACAGACAGACAGACGGACATAACATAACGCCCATCATAGTATGATGTGATCATTACTGTTATAAACACTTCCTGACCCTTTGTGCTCGTGTAGGCTCATATTCCCAAAGATGACAATGTAATCATTTTCAACATCTCTTGGTCTATATTTGGAGAATCCCTTATCTGACGACATTTGATCTGTCAGGATAACCTCATTTACTTCTTGCTTGTGTTTTCTTAGATGCATCATTAACTCCCTCGTGAGGGTCTCAACAAGTTTTCACATCTTCACGGTTTTTTAGACAATTTAATACAAACTTGAGGGCGAACCGGTTTGATCAGTTAATCGTACCATCCACTTGCAGATGAATTATCTTTTTATCCTCCGTGTGTCTTGGGTCATTTGAGTTGTATTTCTTAGGGAGACGTGTGCATCATTGCTTCAGTGAAGTCGATTAACAAACGCTTATCTTCCAGAGGAGAGCTTATTTCAGGCTACGTTTTCCGTCGATCTCTTCACCGAGAAAGAGATTAAATTTATTTGGATATATTACCAAAATAGAAAGAAGTTATTGTACACAGAAAGGCCTTTGTGCTTGTACAGCAATACGAAAGAGCACGAAAAGCACCGACTAGTTTACTGATTTACATAAACAGGTGTCTCAGATTTTATGTCGAGTTGTTGGCCGAGTCGATAACTTCACTGAAGTCCTGATTTCTCCTCAGTCCGCTGGGCGCTAGTTCGAACCCACGAGAAGACGAAATTATTATCAACAAAAAAATTCCCATTCGGTTAACATATATGAAAAAATATTAATTCCTGGGTAGAGCGAATCGGATATTAAGGAACATTATTGTAGCTTAATAATATATATATATATATATATATATATATATATATATATATATATATATATATATATATACACACACACATACATATATAATATATATATATATATATATATATATATATATATATATATCTAAACGAGCTGTCATGTCCTTAATTTAATCACACCATTAACTAGGTTGTAGAGCAGTGGTTCTTAACCTGGGGGGCGTCAGCAATTTCCAGTGGAGGCGCGACCCCTAAGGAAAAAAAAAATCTTAATTATATTATGTATTCTCTTAACAAGAGTGAGGAACTAATATTCAGAAGTTTATGAAAAGATGCAAAAGTATCCCCTTAGAACTTTACTTTCCTAGAGTCTATACTCGAGTTAGGCTCGTTGGGCTTACCATGTTTGGTAATTATTGACCTTCCTCCCTAATCCCCCGAAACCCCTTCTCTTTCTCATTTTTTTTTATTTTCCGTTAAATCTGGGAGGGAATTTTACTCATAGATGCAAGGAAAGAAAGGACCAACTCTTAGAGGGGGCGTGGTCATAAAAAGGTTAAGAACCACTGTATTAGAGTATGGACGTTGGTGGCCTAGTAAGGCACAATGAGAGCAGCAAAGCCATTCCAGGAAGAATTCGGACGCTGCTTCAGGTCATTTACGGGGAGTTAAAGGATGGGGGGGCGGGTTGTAAATGGATGCGAAAGAGGCGGGGAAAACAAGGGAGCGAGGGAGTGAGGCAGGAGTTAAGGTGATTGGAACTGGGGGAGGCAAGTCTCATGCATGAGGTGGAGGCGCGTGCCAGTTTGTGTGTTTGTTTGTTTGTTAGCGATGGTGTGTAGAGAAAGTTTTCATTAAAAAAAATTAGTAGATTTTTTCTTAATCCTGTTGCATAAATGTTGATTGCTTTATTAGAAATAATATGTGGTGTTGCTTTAGATATCTGAAAAATGTATATACTTTCTAATGGTTGCCTTCTTTCAATCTCGTGTCAAATGATTCAATAGAACAAGAGAGATAAGGAGAATAGAATAAAGTGAGCCTGAACCCAATAAAAGTGATAGATTCACTTCCTAAACGACAAACTAATAGACTATTTGTAAAACGGAAACGGGGAAAAATTCCAAAGTTCTCCTTCGATCATCAGTTTCCAGGGCTTTCTGCGTGGTATAGTCTTATCACTCAAGTACAGTACGCTTGAATTAACCGTTAGATTTAATTCATTTATATAGAATTGTTATTGTTTTAATATTGGGAAGTTTTTCATGAACCTCGAACAGTATATAACATTGATTCTGATGAAATTAGTATCGAGATTTACTCAGAATTATACTCTAGATGATTTAATCTGCAATGAGTATTTATTCACCCACGCCGGTCCCAACCCGTTATTAAAGACTACTGATCCTGGGAGAACAAGCGATAACAATGGGTCTAAATGAGGCTTGAGACCTAACATAGTAAGAGTAATCGAAGTTCATCGAAACCTTACCGTATACGTACTATGTTATGCATGTCTTCAGTATCTCCTTCTCTGCTCTTTTATCCCAACCCCATTTCTCTCTTTCTTTCTTCCTTCTTGGAGAAATCCGGAATTCCTCGTTCGACTAAAACTTCCAGGAAGCTCATAAATATTGCATCTGGCAAAGTGATGGTAATCAGTCTTCCTGTGATTCAATTAGCATGCGTTGCGCCTCGCCTCGGTAATTGGTCAAACTCGCTACATTCTCGATACTTCGGGCGATTTCTATTTTCTGTTCGTTGGTAAGGCACTCTCAAGAATGCTGGAAGTTTTCAAACATCTCATATTAAAATTTTAGCGTTATTGCCATAAGGTAATGCTCATAAAATCGAAATATAGAAGGACATTCTAATTTTATGAATATTTATTTATGAATTGACGATACGTGCCGGAGCATCGGAAATGTAAAATCATAAATGACGTTTGTTTACTGACTGGCGATATAATAGTAAAAGAACACTAAAAAAAACAGATACAAATAAACTTGCGATTAGGCAAAAGAAAACTGAATAAAGGAGTAGTATGAAAATACGGAAGGCAAACCCAAACTGCAGTTTGCCATACGGAAAGCTTACCTAAAAAACGATTAGGTTAGTGAAACACCATATAACAGCCACACCAGTTTAGCTGACAAAAAACTAGATAACGAATAAATATAATCAACGAAAATGTACCCAAACCAGCAATCTGGTATATGTTAAACTAACTTACTGAAACAATTTGGATTATATGATATTTGAAAATGATACATTTACAACCAATGAAAATAGTGGTTTGGAATATAAATCATGATTTGAACATTTTCAATCTTCCCTAATTTCTGGAATTAATGAGATCGGAGTCTAAAACCACAGTTACTGGAATCCTATTGAGTAACCTTCCAGATAGAAGGCCTGGAAAAGAGGCAGTCGGGAGAACAGCTGACATTAAAAGTTTCTGGGGAAAATTTTCCCTTGCGGAAAGGATGGCGCTGGATGCCAGCAACAATGGACCGGGGAGAGATGGACTGGAAGATGATTCTTTTTTTTCTTTTGGAATAAGGGAAAAGAGGAAAGAAAGGGAGGGCCCAAGGAGAGATGGGTAGATAAGGTTGAAGGTGGGGGTGGGGGAAGAAGATGTAGGTAGAAAGGTGTGGGGTGGGCGGGGGGGGGGGGGGGGGGGCGGGGGGAGAAGTTATGAAAGAGAGAAGATGAAATTGAGAAAGGAGGGGATATGAGATGGCATGGAGTAGTAAGTAGGAAGGGAATGCAGGAAGGCTGAAGGAATGGAGAATTAAGAAGGGTAAGAGGATATGCCTCAGAGTAGAAAATGAAAGGGGGAATTAAATGACGGAGTTAATAGGAAGTGAGATAGATCGTGGAGTTATAGATGGAAATGTGAAGAAAAGAATGAAACTAAAGAGGAAGAGACAAGGATGTACTAGGGAAGGCATTGGAGGATAGTGACAATGACTTACTTGATTTTGACTTAAGAAAATTCGCAAAGGATTCTGTCCATACTTTAAACCGGCGAAGATTATAGGTCAATTGCACCGATGTTGGACTTCACGTTATTTGGAGGGTTAAGTAGTTTCAAATGAACTTTACAATCATTAAAGTTCCATTTGGCAAAGTCGATAAAGTTTAGAGGTAATGAGTAATTTAATAGAAATTTAAGTGTGTCCAGTAGAGCATGAACCGGTTAGACAATCTGTCGTATGGTCACAACAACTTTTAACATCACCACGTTCTAATCTTTTGAATGTGCTTTCTGCTGACATCTATGAAATTCGAAATTAAATGAGAATTCTCCTACCTAAATTAACAAAATTCTTCCTAGAGTGACGAAATTCTCCTTCGCAGGTGGTTTTCGAGGAACCGTTTACTCGTCATCCACTAAAGAATGCCTTCAAAATTTTTACTGCTTAGGCATCATACTAAAAAAGCAAATTTGCAGCAGATACATTTTGCAACCTAAAGTTCTTGTTTATCATAGGCTGAAGCGCAGAGGAAGAAAAAAAAACGTCTTGTAACCCACAAAGAAATGGATCCACCTCTTTATCTTCCTTTTAAGAGAGGAAACACTGCAAGGTTCCTGGAAAATGGAAGAAAGAAGAAGGGGCCGAGTAAACGACGCTTTCCTAATTATGGCTTTCAGCTACTTAAACTACTGAATATATAAATTATCAAAATATAAAATAATTCTCTATCTTTCAGGATTAAAGATGAAGATAATTTTCCTGATTTCAGTTTCTTTACGGGAGACTGGAACATCCCTTCCTTTTCTGTTTAGGCCCACCCAGTTTTCTTCCTCATTATTTTTCATATTTTACTTTAGGCCTAAGCTGAATAAATGTTCAGAGCTTAGTACCACCACAGAAAATCCTTTTTAACGGGTAAGAAGAGCTGTCATCCCCATTCCATTTCACCGTAAGATTTATCCCAGGGGGACGCTTACCTAAGATGAAGGACCTTTCCTTCATTAGAAATCTTTCAAGTGTTCAGTAGTTGCATTTCGCGTGCCCTCATCAACTCCGGAAGAAATGATAAAAGACGGCTGGAGCCGACAGTATAAACAGGTTGTCAACAAGTCGTTATGTGGATAGATAATCCTTGCACCATTCTCTTTTCCATCCTTGCTACTAACCACCAGGTATCCAGTTCATTGTTTAGATCAACAGAAGTCAAGGAGATTTCTCATGGAAAGAGCTCGAGTCATTTTCTCTCCGTGGGTAAATACGGAGATATTATATAAAATATTGGAGAAAATAGTGGAAAAATATATACCGAAGAAGAAAAGTAAACATCATTCATGCATACAAAGAGACAGAAGGATCTTGTTCCAGAAAATCAGAAAGTGGAAAAAAGGTCTTGCAAAAGAAAAAAATGCATGGAAAGTTATAGAACTAAAAAGTAAGATAGAAAATGCAGAACAAAAGATTATACAATCAAAAGAAAATGAAAAAACGGGACTTGGAAGAAAAAACCCTATTAAATATCAAGCAAAAACCCCAAACTATTATACTCATATGCGAAGAAGATGAATAAAAGAAGAATAGAAATAGGCCCTCTGAGAATTGAAGGGAGATTAACGAATGAAAAAAAGGAAATTTGCAACATACGGGCTGAACGATATAAGAGAGAATTCACCCCCTAGAATAGATAATGAAGATAATGATATAGAAGTAAGGGAAGAAAATAGTGAATATTTAGCTGACATGAGAAATTAATGAAGCTGATATTGTGCAGGCAATTAATGAAATTAAAAATGGAGCTGCTGCAGGCCGGATGGAGTCCCTGCTATTTTGTTAAAGAAAGTAGTTCATTCTATCGCAAAGCCACTTGCAATATATTAAGACAAAGTGTAGATACAGGCAAGATTTATGATGAGCACAAATTAGCATATATCACCCCTACTTTCAAAAGTGGATCAAGACTAGAGGCAAGTAATTATAGGCCTGTGAGTCTAACATCACATATTATGAAAGTGTATGAAAGGGTAATGAAGAAAAATATTATGAAACATTAATAAACAAAAAATAATTTTGTTTAATATAGGACAACACGGTTTCGTACCCGGAAAAAGTACACATACCCAACTGTTAGTCCACCGTGAGAACATATTCAAAAATATGAAAAGCGGAAATGAAACAGATGTGGTTTATCTAGACTTTGCAAAAGCTTTTGACAAAGTAGACCATAATATATTAGCAAAGAAAAATTAGAAAACACAATATCGTAGATAAAGTAGGAAGATGGTTAAAAGAATTTTTACACAACAGAAAACAGATAGTTATTGCAAACGATGAGAAATCGGATGAAAACCAAGGTAATATCCGGTGTGCCACAAGGTACGGTGCTAGCTGCAATATTGTTTGTTATTATGATTGAAGACATAGACAGTAATGTTAAGGATTCGGTAGTGAGTAGTTTCGCTGATGACACAAGAATAAGTAGAGAAATTACTTGTCATGAAGATAGGAACGCTCTACAAAGAGACCTTAACAAAGTATATGATTGGGCAGAGGTAAATAGGTGGTATTTAACTCTGATAAATTTGAATCAATAAATTATGGAGACAGAGGAAGGAAAGCTATATGCATATAGGGGATCCTAATAATGAGACAATCACAAATAAGGAAGCAGTTAAAGACCTTGGTGTGATGATGAATAGGAACATGTTATGCAATGATCAAATAGCACTTCTGTTGGCAAAATGTAAGCAAAAATGGGAATGTTGTTACGGCACTTCAAAAAACAACGAAAAGCTGAACAACCATGATTATGCTTATAAAACATATGTCGTAGTCCACGTTGAATATTGCAATATGATATGGTACCCCCACACTATCAAAAGGATATTGCACAAATAGAGAGTGTTACAAAGGTCCTTTACAGCTAGAATAGAAGAAGTTAAGGACCTAGACTATTGGGAAAGACTACAATCCTTAAAATTATATAGTAGAAAGAGAAGAGAACGCTACATGATAATTCAGGCATGGAAACAGATAGAAGGAATAACAGAAAATATCATGGAACTAAAAATATCAGAAAGAGCAAGCAGAGGTAGATTAATAGTGAAAAACCAAAACTATACCAGGAAAAATAAGGAAAGCACACAGGACATTAATCCACTACGCACCAGCATCGATAATGCAGCGTCTATTCAATGCGTTGCCAGCTCATCTGAGGAATATATCAGGAGTGAGCGTAGATGTGTTTAAGAATAAGCTCGACAAATATCTAAACTGCATCCCAGACCATCCAAGATTGGAAGATGCAAAATATACCGGAAGATGTACTAGCAACTCTCTGGTAGACATTAGAGGCGCCTCACACTGAGGGGACCTGGGGCAACCCGAACGAACTGTAAGGTCTGTAAGGTAAGGTCTGTAAGGTAAGGGATCAATCCCGTGTTCTTGAGGATTCGAGAATGGAATCAAAGAGATTATATATATATCTATATCTATAATATATATATATATATATATATATATATATATATATATATATATATGTGTGTGTGGTGTGTGTGTGTGTGTGGTGGCGTGCGTGTACGCGCACGTGCATATGTATGTGTATATGTGTAACTATGTATGAATGAATGTATGTATGTATGCATGTATGTAGCTTTGTGCTTTATAGAAATCCGCACTGCTTGACCGAGCTAGACAAAATTTTGCGCTGGGCCATTATTTGATCCAACTTAGGCAATAGGGTAGGTTTCAAATCTGTACCTCCTCTCCCCCTCCCTTTGTAACTTAGTGATAAATAAACATTACTTGTTCATTATTCCTCATTTCTTGTACTTGAGACCATACAAATATATTGATGAAAATGCTTTTCAGTTGCCACAATAGTATCTGGATAAAAGGGACAATCACCGTAGTAATATCTGAATTATACGTACAGTTACCACATTAATATTAAGTTAAAGTGGACAGACAGCATAGTAATCATTGGATAATAGGGGCAGTTACCATAGTAGTATCCGGAATAAAGGTAAAGTCGCCAAAGTAATACCTGGATAAAAGGGACAGTCACCACAGCAATTCCTGGATAAAATGGACAGTCACAACAGTAATTCGTGGATAACTGGGACAGACAACACAGTAATAACTGGTTAAAGGGGACTGATACCACAGTAATATCTGGATAAAAGGGACAGTCAGAACGGTAATACCTGGATAAAATGGACAGTCCCCATTGCAACATCTGGCTAGAAGGGATAGAAAAAACAGTAATATCTGGATAAAAGGGACAGTCACCACTGTAATTCCTAGATAAAAGGGACAGTCCCCATTGTAACCTGGCTAGAAGGGACAGTCACAACAGTAATATCTGGATAAAAGGAACAGACAGCACAGTAATTCCTGTTTAAAGGTGACATATAGAACAGTAATGCCTGGATAAAAGGGACAGTCACCACAGGAATACTTGGATAAACGGCGCAGTCACCACAGGAATACCTGAATAAAGTCGACTGACAGAGCAGTAATAATGTGGTAAAAGTGACAGTCACCACAGTAATATCTGGGTAAAAGGGACAGTCATCACTACTAACTGGACCAAGTAAGGGGGTAGTGCCTTCAGTGCACCTCATTCGGTGCAATGTAGGCATTACGTAAGGTTCTTTGTAGCGTCCCTTCGGCCCCTAGCTGCAACTACTTTCATTCCGTTTACTGTACCTCCTTTCATATTCTCTTTTTTCCCATCTTACTGTTCACCCTCTCCTAACAATTATTTCATAGTGCAACTGCGAGGTTGTCCTCCTGTAACACCTTTCAAACCTTTTACTGTCAATATCCGTTTCAGCGCTGAATGGCCTTAGTTGCCTCAGTACTGGGCATAATGCCAAAAATCCATATAAAATAGATCAAATCAAACTGCTAACTGGATGAAAAGGGAAGAGATGACATTAATATCTGGATAAAAGGAATAGTCACCACAATAATACCTGGATAAAAGAGACAGACAGAGCAGTGATACCTAGATGAAAGGGACAATCATCAGAGTAATACTTATTAGTTTATCCATGAACGTTTGCATGAAAAAAGTAGAACTGTCAGTTGGATCATCAAAACAAATTCCTCCTCTGCTTCCTTCTCACGCCCCTCCCCCTCCCCCTATTCTTTCTCTTTTCCTTACCCCTACATGTATAGAC
>NC_087204.1:71120047-71142547 GCF_015104395.2 Macrobrachium nipponense
GGATTCAAACAAAATCTGTCCATAATATGTAGACAAGGACAAAGGAGCATACCCAACACATCTGACTGATTACTTCATCTAACCTAAGCTGGCAGAAGTTAATCAAACGAAACTCCTAAATGTGAACGGAAGTTCATCATCTTCCCTTATTAAGATTTTCAGGCGATGGCATTAAATTACATAGCCTGTGGTCCTCGTTTCTCTCGCTTTGATTAATTACCGTCTCGTAACTACGCTTCCAAAGAACTGCAGCTAACGTCCACCCCAGGATGTGGATAAAAGTAATAATTACAAAGGATAACCGGAAATTGATAGTTACAACCATAAATCGTACTTACACACAAACGGGTAATATATATGCATGTGTGTGTTGTGTGAATATGTGCATATGTTATAGTATGTATGTATGGTAGATATATATATATATATATATATATATAATATTATATATATATACATACACACAGACACACACACATATATATATATATATATATATATTATACACGTTTGTTTGAGTACCACTGATAGTTGTATGTACCAGTTTCCTCATATCCTTTTATATTATTGGATTGACCCAGTTCCTGTATGTGTGATTGTATGTATGTATATATATATACATATATACATAGTATATGTATGCACATATACTACATGTGTAATATATGTATACATACATAAATACATATATATATATATATACATATATATATATATATATATATATATATATATCTTATATATATATATATATACTATATATATATATATATATATATATATACACATATATATGTATTACACGTTTGTTTCAGTACCACTGATAGTTGGATGTACCAGTTTCCTCATATCCTTATATATTATTGGGTTGATCCAGTTCCTGTATGTGCGATTGTATGTATGCACATGGACTACATGTGTATATATATATATATATATATATATATATATATATATATATATATATATATATATATATATATATATATATTAAATGTTTGTGTGTAAGTGCGATTTTTTTTTGGTGAACTAATAATTATTTCAAATGTCTTTTAATATCTAATTTGCTCTACCTCGGAACTAATATATTTATGTATGTGTTACCCTAAGGGGAATTTTTTAGTTGATAAGAAATTCGTCGGCTCACGGGCGCCAACCACGTAACCAAGAGCTCAGAACGTACAGTGAAGCTCTTTACCCACAAGGCAGTCACGAGAGATATAAGTTAAAGCTGCCTCTTACCTACAAATCCCTGTTGCGCTCAGGTATTCTTTGTTTTAGAGTCGCATCAACCCGCCTCGACCTTGATAACTTTGTAATGCTTTTGTCGTGCGTAGCCATATTATGAGTGACTTATATATGCGTGGTTCGCACCCATGAGCCGACGAATTTCTTATCAAACTAAAAGAAAAAAAATTCTTCTTCCGTTAACATATATGAAAGTATATCAATTCCGAGGTAAAACGAATTAGATATTAAAGGACATTTGTAGCTTAATCCGTGTAGTATATGAATCACGGTGATGTGATAAGACACACACACACACACACAAATATATATTATATATATATATATAATATATATATATATATATATATATATATATTAGCTGATCAACCCGGCGCTGCCCAGGAAAACTGAATGACAGTCTATACATGTAGGGGTAAGGAAAAGAGAAAGAATAGGGGGAGGGGGAGGGGCGTGAGAAGGAAGCAGAGGAGGAGTTTGTTTTGATGATCCAACTGACAGTTCTACTTTTTTCATGCAAACGTTCATGGATAAACTAATAAGTATTACTCTGATGATTGTCCCTTTCATCTAGGTATCACTGTTCTGTCTGTCTCTTTTATCCAGGTATTATTGTGGTGACTATTCCTTTTTTTATCCAGATATTCATGTCACCCCTTCCCTTTTCATCCTGTCAGCAGTTTGATTTGATCTAATTTATATGGATTTTTGGCATTATGCCCAGTACTGAGGCAACTAAGGCCATTCAGCGCTGAAACGGATATTGACAGTAAAAGGTTTGAAAGGTGTTACAGGAGGACAACCTCGCAGTTGCACTATGAAATAATTGTTAGGAAGAGGGTGAACAGTAAGAGAAAAAAAATGGAACAAGAATATGAAAGGATGTACAGTAAAAGGAATGAAAGTAGTTGCAGCTAGGGGCCTCAGGGACGCTACAAAGAAACCTTACGTAATGCCTACATTGCACCGAATGAGGTGCACTGAAGGCACTACCCCCTTACTTGGTCCAGTTAGTAGTGATGACTGTCCCTTTTACCCAGATATTACTGTGGTGACTGTCACTTTTACCACATTATTACTGCTCTGTCAGTCGACTTTATTCAGGTATTCCTGTGGTGACTGCGCCGTTTATCCAAGTATTCCTGTGGTGACTGTCCCTTTTATCCAGGCATTACTGTTCTATATGTCACCTTTAAACAGGAATTACTGTGCTGTCTGTTCCTTTATCCAGATAGTACTGTGTGACGTCCTTCTAGCCAGGTTACAATGGGGACTGTATCCAGGAATTACTGTGGTGACTGTCCTTTTTATTTTCAGATATTACTGTTCTTTCTATCCCTTCTAGCCAGATGTTGCAATGGGGACTGTCCATTTTATCCAGGTATTACCGTTGTGACTGTCCCTTTTATCCAGATATTACTGTGGTATCAGTCCCCTTTAACCAGTTATTACCAGAGCAGAAAGACCTTTCGAAGAGGGAGAGAATGGATTTCTGAAATTGACACATGTATCGTATCAAAGAAGCTGGTTAAGTTTATCACCGATTTTCATGTAATTGATAATGATTTATTACCATCAGATCATGCTCCTATTTCAATTGTGTTGCAACCTCCTTCCGTCTCTCTTGAGTCGATTAAGTTACCGAGCATCAGAGCTGGGCATGCATGGAGCGGAGTATAGTGAAAAACATATCAACGACGTGCAATCGACTGACCAAACAGTCAATTCAGTTTCAAAAGATAGACGGTGATTGTGTTTCTGACTAAGCTTAGTGGCCCACAGAGTAGAGCTAGACAGAGGATGAGGATATAGATTTGTCAGCCTTACGTCCTTAGCAACACGCTATATGATTGTGCCTCCACTAGTGTATCTCATGAGAATCCTGAAGGAATTTTAATAAATAATGGCCAGAGTAGATGGGATAGATTGTTGGAGGAAAATGACCAGGCACGGATCTGGGGTGCAATTGATTGGAAAGGTCAAATTATAGAGGACCCAAGTAATTCAGACTCTAAGCCGAGTGATGAGCAATTCAAAGAATATTTTGAGCAAATATTTAACCCTCCTAATGTAGACAGTCTTAATATAGACGATTTTCATTCAGATGTAACTATACCTGTATTGGACGATCCAATACTACCAGCTGAGGTACAGACTCAGGTAAAAAGGTTAAAGCCCAATAAAGCCAGTGGACCTGACGGTCTACCCCCAGGTTTGTTCAAAATGTTACCGTTTGAGTGGATCATGCTAATTGCTACATTATTTAATAATCTGTTTTTGTCTAGTTCTTACCCATTAAGTTGGATAGCAGCAAAGATGCATACAATATTCAAACGAGGAAGTAGGGCTTCTCCGGGTAATTACAGAGGCATTAATGTAATTAATAGTATAGCTAAGATTTACGATATTGGTTTCTTATGTGCTCGTCTTAGTCAGTGGTTTAAGCCGTGTAGAGAGCAAGCAGGAAGTCAGGCGGGGAGGGGATGTGTAGAGCAAATAGTAACTTTGAGGCTATTGGTGGACGTAGCTAGGAGGAAGAAATTGAAGCTTTTTGTAACCTTTGTTGATTTTAGAAGAGCTTATGATTGTGTACCTAGACATAAGTTATTTTCTGTGCTAAAACGAATGGGATGTGGGATGACTATGCTTTTAGCATTGGTGGCTGTATATCGTTGCACAAATAGCGTGATTGGTACCTCTCTCCTTGCTGCTACTGTTGGTGTGCGCCAAGGCTCACCTACCTCATGTATTTTATTTGTTTTATATGTAAATGACATGATACAAATGATAAAACGTAATTGCCCTTTGGATGGTTTTCTTGCTTGGTTGCATATTATGGTCATGATGGATGACACTGTCCTCCTATCCACTACAAAGGATGGTATGGAACATAAAATAAGGATTTTGTATGAATTTTGTAATTCCTATGGGATGATTATTAATGACAGTAAAACTAAATTTATGGTGATTAATGGTACTAGGGAAGACAAGGAACCCATATATGTAATTCTGATGTGATTAGTTACTGTAATCAGTACATTTATCTAGGCAGTCCTTTTACGGATGATGGTTCTCCCACAACAGCTATCAAGCAGCATGCAATAAGTAAAATGTGTCATACTCTGAAATTTATTTCATTTATAAGTAGAAACAATGATGTGCCATTTTTAGTTAAGAAGAAAATTTTTGATGCTGCTATTATGTCAACTTATATTATATTCATGTGAGTCATGCTAAATGGTGATATTAAACCCATCGAAAAGCAATATAAATGGTGTATTAAACAACTTTTGGGGGTCAGAAAAAAACTACTAATAATGACGTATGTATGGTAGAACTGGGACTTCCGCCGATGAGGGCATTAATCAAATCGAGGCAAAGAAGATTCTTCAAAAAGATGTGGCTTGAAAGGAATAGTATGGATGATGACCATTTAATTCACGCCATGCGAATAGTGATGAACTATAATGACTCTGTTTCGAGGTATATACGAAACCTTATCTCTGATAATACTGATGATATTGAGGAAGGAAAATGTGAACTGCAATTAAAGGTCAGAAACTCCAATTCCAATAGGATTGTGTTCTATAAAACTGTTAACCCGATTTAGTCGTTCATGACATTTATACAAACCAATTAAGACTTAATGAAATAGAACGTGTATCATGGACAAGAATGCGGTTAAGTGCTCATTCATTGCAGTTGAGACAGGTCGGTGGAACAGAAGAGGTAGGGGCCGTCTGCCGATGGACGAGCGGAGGTTGTGTTCATGCGGTGAGGTCCAGACAGAGACTCATGTCATTGAAAATTGTCCACTTTCGTTTACAGATCAGGCAGATCGTATAACGTTACCACAGCTTTTAGACTTGCTAGTAACCAGAACCGATTATGATGTAGTATGTAAAATGTACATAAGCTTCTTTCCTTGTATTGAATGTAACACGTTATTATAATGTGTAAAATGTAATTACAGGAACTTGTTGAAGGCGTATGGTTAAATTGGTTTTTGTTTTAGTACAATATATGTGTAATAGAAATTCATTTGTTTGCTATAAGAGATTGTACAAAATCTACTGTACTTAATTTTGTAATTTGGACCAAATACTCTTTTGTAAAATTCATTATTATTTTGTATTGTGGTCAATAAAAATATCTATCTACTATCTATCTGTCCCTGTTATCCACGAATTACTGTTGTGATTGTCCATTATCCAGGAATTGCTGTGGTGACTGTCCCTTTTATTCAAGGAATTCTGCGGTGACTTTACCTTTATTCCGGATACTACTATGGTAATTGCCCCTATTATCCAATGATTACTATGCTGTCTGTCCACTTTAACTTAATATTAATGTGGTAACTGTACGTATAATTCAGATATTACTACGGTGATTGTCCCTTTTATCCAGATACTATTGTGGCAACTGAAAAGCATTTTCATCAATATATTTGTATGGTCTCAAGTACAAGAAATGAGGAATAATGAACAAGTAATGTTTATTTATCACTAAGTTACAAAGGGAGGGGGAGAGGAGGTACAGATTTGAAACCTACCCTATTGCCTAAGTTTGGGTCAAATAATAAGGACCCGCGCAAAATTTTGTCTAGATCGTCAAGCAGTTGCGGATTTTCTATAAAGCACAAAGCTACATACATGCGTACATACATTCATTCATACATCGCGCACACACACACACACACACACACACACACACACACATATATATATATACTATATATATATTATATATATATATATATATATATATATATATATATAATCTCTTTGATTCCATTCTCGAATCCTCAAGAACACGGGATTGATCCCACGGAGAGAAAATGACTCGTGCTCTTTCCATGAGAAATCTCCTTGACTTCTGTTGACCTAAACAATGAACTGGATACCAGTGGTTAGTAGCAAAGGGGGTGGGTGGAAAAAGAGAATGGTGCAAGCAACATCTATCCTCATAACGGACTTGTTGACAACTGTTTATACTGTTGGCTCCAGCCGTCTTTTATCATTTCTTCGGAGTTGATGAGGGCACGCGAAATGCAACTACTGAACACTTGAAAGATTTCTAATGAAGGAAAGGTCCTTCATCTTAGGTAAGCGTCCCCCTGGGATAAATCTTACGGTGAAATGGAATGGGGATGACAGCTCTTCTTACCCGTTAAAAAGGATTTTCTGTGGTGGTACTAAGCTCTGAACATTTATTCAGCTTAGGCCTAAAGTAAAATATGAAAAATAATGAGGAAGAAAACTGGGTGGGCCTAAACAGAAAAGGAAGGGATGTTCCAGTCTCCCGTAAAGAAACTGAAATCAGGAAAATTATCTTCATCTTCAATCCTGAAAGATAGAGAATTAATTTATATTTTGATAATTTATATATTCAGTAGTTTAAGTAGCTGCAAGACATAATTAGGAAAGCGTCGTTTATTCGGCCCCTTCTTTCTTCCATTTTCCAGGAACCTTGCAGTGTTTCCTCTCTTAAGAGGAAGATAAAGAGGTGGAACCATTTCTTTATGGGTTTAAAGACGGTTTTTTTCTTCCTCTGCGCTTCAGCCTATAATAAACAAGAACTTTAGGTTGCAAAATTTATCTGCTGCAAATTTGCTTTTTTAGTATGATGCCTAAGCAGTAAAAATTTTGAAGGCATTCTTTAGTGGATGACGAGTAAACGGTTCCTCGAAAACCACCTGCGAAGGAGAATTTCGTTACTCTAGGAAGAATTTTGTTAATTTAGGAAGGAGAATTTCTTCATTTGATTTCGAATTTCATAGATGTCAGTAGAAAGCACATTCAAAAGATTAGAACGTGGTGATGTTAAAAGTCGTTGTGACCATACGACAGATTGTCTAACCGGTTCATGCTCTAGTGGACACCACATTAAATTTCTATTAAATTACTTATTACCTCTAAACTTTATCGACTTTGCCAAATGGAACTTTAATGATTGTAAAGTTCATTTGAAACTACTTGACCCTCCAAATAACGTGAAGTCCAACATCGGTGCAACTGACCTATAATTTGCGCCGGTTCAAAGTATGGACAGAATCCTTTTGCGAATTTTCTTATGTCAGTCAAGTATGTCATTGTCACTATCTTCCAATGCCTTCTCTAGTACATCCTTGCCTCTTCCTCTTTAGTGTCCATTCTTTTCTTCACATTTCCTCTATAACTCCACGATCTATCTCACTTCCTATTAACTTCGTTATTAACCCCCTTTCATTTTCTACTCTGAGACATATCCTCTTACCCTTCTTAATTCTCCATTCCTTCAGCCTTCCTGCATTCCCTTCCTACTTACTACTCAATTTCATCCTCGTCCCTTTTCATAACTTTTCTACTTCACATTCTTCTTCCCCCACCCCTACCTTCAACCTTCTACCCATCTCTCCTTGGCCCTCCCTTTCATTTCCTCTTTTCCCTTATTCCAAAAGAAAAAAAAGAATCATCTTCCAGTCCATCTCTCCCCGGTCCATTGTTGCTGGCATCCAGCGCCATCCTTTCCGCAAGGGAAAATTTTCCCCAGAAACTTTTAATGTCAGCTGTTCTCCCGACTGCCTCTTTTCCAGGCCTTCTATCTGGAAGGTTACTCAATAGGATTCCAGTAACTGTGGTTTTAGACTGCGATCTCTTAATTCCAGAAATTAGGGAAGATTGAAAAATGTTGCAGTCATGATTTATATTCCAAACCACTATTTTCATTGGTTGTAAATGTATCATTTTCAAATATCATATAATCCAAATTGTTTCAGTAAGTTAGTTTAACATATACCAGATTGCTGGTTTGGGTACATTTTCGTTGATTATATTTATTCGTTATCTAGTTTTTTGTCAGCTAAACTGGTCTGGCTGTTATCTGGTGTTTCACTGACCTACTATGAGATTCAGGGTCTCTGTAACACGGTTTTTTGGACTTTGCTCCTTGTCAACGCATCGGATGTAGCTGAAAGTTGACATATGTATATTTTACAACCACACACAAATTTGTCAGCATTATCAATAACCTAAACCCGATAGTTTTAATTTTTATAGAGTAAAAATGCTCTAGCCGACGCCATGGGCCAATGATTACGAGCCAAGAGTCGAAAAAACATTCATTACGTAAGCAAGGTAAACACGCCTTTTGACGAAATGTTGCCCCGCCCCCCATCCACCAGGCAGAAACTCCATCGCCTCTGAAACCCAAAGGGGGAAACTTTATGAATGGCGGAACGATGCATAGATGTGGGTGGGGTATCAATGCTAGCGTAGTAATACTACTGTAGCAGTAGTGCCGCAACAGTATAGCAGTAATATACATGAATTAAACGTTTTAGGCCAAAAAACTGCTGGGATCCTTGGAGGATCATTAGCACTTCTTACAACTACTCGAGAAATTAGTTTTTTATAGCCAGAAAGTTAAATTTTCTAATCCAACAGTGCCCATGGTAGCCTTCAGTGTTATCCTGAATTATAAAACGAGGCGAAAGTGGTGGGAGCCTCATGAAGTCACCATTTTGACGATAATTATTGGTGAAGGTTTAAAAGCCAATATACGGTGTACCGGCTGTTTTTTCAGTAAATTAGGTATATAGCCAATAAATAAAAATTGCTTGACATTGGATATTGCAGTTATCAAATCAAGCTTGTCTACTAGATTTTTGAAAATTTTACCAGCTATTCCCTACATCTTGTCAATCTGATTGTGACCTATAAAGTAGACTGTAATTTCTTAAGAAACCTATTTTGGGAGTTAGACTAATAATCGTAGTGTTTTTTGTATTTAATAACATATTTTGTTCATTATGACAATTATCAGTGGAGAGGTTTCCAGAGTTCATAAAGGTGTACTGCTTTGCTTGTATTTAAATTTGTATGTCATTGTTGCCAAGAGGTTTAGCCTTCGTTACGTACAGCCAATCATCCACCGAGAAAGAGGGAAGAAATGCCGTCATTAGTTACGTAACGAGTGCGTTCGAAACCTTTTCTCTGAGTAAGTTGGCCCGTCTTCAAAATATGTCACTTTTACATTATAATGTACCAAATTTATTCAACCTACGTAATGCAGAATACAGTCAAAAATTTATGTAGATATAATATGTATTCTGAATAAGCGTTATATTTATGAAATGCATAGATAAAAAAGTTATTGCGAAAAAAACCGTGTTACAGAGGGCCCTGAATCTCATAGTAATCGCTTTTTAGGTAAGCTTTCCGTATGCAAACTGCAGTTTGGGTTTGCCTTCCGTATTTTCATACTACTCCTTTATTCAGTTTTCTTTTGCCTAATCGCAAGTTTATTTGTATCTGTTTTTTTTAGTGTTCTTTTACTATTATATCGCCAGTCAGTAAACAAACGTCATTTATGATTTTACATTTCCGATGTTCGGCACGTATCGTCAATTCCCATAAATAAATATTAATAAAATTAGGGAATGACCTTTCTATATTTTCGATTTTATGAACACTACCTTATGGCAATAACGCTAAAATTTTAATATGAGATGTTTGAAAACTTCCAGCATTCTTGAGAGTGCCTTACCAACGAACAGAAAATAGAAATCGCCCGAAGTATCGAGAATGTAGCGAGTTTGACCAATTACCGAGGCGAGGCGCAACGCCAATGCTAATTGAATCACAAGAAGACTGATTACCATCACTTTGCCAGATGCAATTATTTATGAGCTTCCTGGAAGTTTTAGTCGAACGAGGAATTCCGGATTTCTCCAAGAAGGAAGAAGAAAGAAAGAAATGGGGATGGGATAGAGCAGAGAAGGAGATACTGAAGAACATGCATAACATAGTACGTATACGGTAAGGTTTCGATGAACTTCGATTACTCTTACTATGTTAGGTCTCAAGCCTCATTTAGACCCATTGTTATCGCTTGTTCTCCCAGGATCAGTAGTCTTTAATAACGGGTTGGGACCGGCGTGGGTGAATAAATACTCATTGCAGATTAAATCATCTAGAGTATAATTCTGAGTAAATCTCGATACTTAATTTCATCAGAATCAATATTATACTGTTCGAGGTTCATGAAAACTTCCCAATATTAAAACTAATAACAATTCTTTATAAATGAATTAATCTAACGGTTAATTCAAGTGATAAGACTATACCACGCAGAAAGCCCTGGAAACTGATGATCGAAGGAGAACTTTGGAATTTTTCCCCGTTTCCGTTTTACAAATAGTCTATTAGTTTGTCGTTTAGGAAGTGAATCTATCACTTTTATTGGGTTCAGGCTCACTTTATTCTATTCTCCTTATCTCTCTTGTTCTATTGAATCATTTGACACGAGATTGAAAGAAGGTAAACAATTAGAAAGTATATACATTTTTCAGATATCTAAAGCAACACCAGATATTATTTCTAATAAAGCAATCAACATTTATGCAACAGGATTTAGAAAAAAATCTGCTAATTTTTTTAATAAAAACTTTCTCTGCACACCATCGTAACAAACAAACAAACACGCAAACTGGCATGCGCCTCCACCTCATGCATGAGACTTGCCTCCCTAGTTCAATCACCTAACTCCTTCTGCCTCACTCTCTCGCTCCCTTGTTTTCACCGCCTCTTTCGCATACCATTTACAACCCCCCCCCCCCCCCCCCCCCCCCCCCCCCCCCCCCCCCCCCACCCCCCCCCCCCCCCCCCCCCCCCCCCCCCCCCCCCCCCCCCCACCCCCCCCCCCCCCCCCCCCCCCCCCCCCCCCCCCCCCCCCCCCCCCCATCCTTTAACTCCCCGTAAATGACCTGAAGCAGCGTCCGAATTCTTCCTGGAATGGCTTTAGCTGCTCTCATTGTGCCTTACTAGGCCACCAACGTCCATACTCTAATACAGCGGTTTCTAAGCTTTTTATGACCACGCCCCCTCTAAGAGTTGGTCCTTTCTTTCCTTGCATCTATGAGTAAAATTCCCTCCCAGATTTAACGGAAAATAAAAAAAATTGAGAAAGAGAAGGGGTTTCGAGGGATAAGGAGGAAGGTCAATAATTACCAAACATGGTAAGCCCAACGAGCTAACTGAGTAGTAGACTCTAGGAAAGTAAAGTTCTAAGGGGATACTTTTGCATCTTTTCATAAACTTCTGAATATTAGTTCCTCACTCTTGTTTTAAGAGAATACATAATATAATTAATAATTTTTTTTTCCTTAGGGATCGCGCCTCCACTGGAAATTGCTGACGCCCGCCAGGTTAAGAACCACTGCTCTACAACCTAGTTAATGGTGTGATTAAATTAAGGACATGACAGCTCGTTTACATACATACCTATATATATATATATATATATATATATATATATATATCTATATATATATACAAATACATATATATATTAAGCTACAAATGTTCCTTAATATCCGATTCGCTCTACCCAGGAATTAATATTTTTTCATATATGTTAACCGAATGGGAATTTTTTTGTTGATAATAATTTCGTCTTCTCGTGGGTTCGAACTAGCGCCCAGCGGACTGAGGAGGAATCAGGACTTGAGTGAAGTTATCGACTCGGCCAACAACTCGACATAAAATCTGAGACACCTGTTTATGTAAAATCAGTAAACTAGTCGGTGCTTTTGGTGCTCTTTCGTATTGCTGTACAAGCACAAAGGCCTTTCTGTGTACAATAACTTCTTTCTATTTTGGTAATTATATCCAAATAAATTAAATCTCTTTCTCGGTGAAGAGATCGACGGAAAACGTAGCCTAAACACGCTCTCCTCTGGAAGATAAGCGTTTGTTAATCGACTTCACTGAAGCAATGATGCACACGTCTCCCTAAGAAATACAACTCAAATGACCCAAGACACACGGAGGATGAAAAAGATAATTCATCTGCAAGTGGATGGTACGATTAACTGATCAAACGGTTCGCCCTCAAGTTTGTATTAAATTGTCTAAAAAACCGTGAAGTGAAGATGTGAAGACTTGTTGAGACTCTCACGAGGGAGTTAATGATGCATCTAGGAAAAGACAATTATATCTCGGAGGAACACATTTCTGTATAAACTGTAAGCAAGAAGTAAATGAGGTTATCCTGACAGATCAAATGTCGTCAGATAAGGGATTCTCCAAATATAGACCAAGAGATGTTGAAAATGATTACATTGTCATCTTTGGGAATATGAGCCTACACGAGCACAAAGGGTCAGGAAGTGTTAATGACAGTAATGATCACATCATACTATGATGGGCGTTATGTTATGTCCGTCTGTCTGTCTGTTATTCAATCACGGCTAAACGGCTTGACGGATCTAAACCAAACAAAAACTATTGGATAGGGCTTTGACCGAGGATGGTTTCTAGCCTAATATGGACATATCCAGATCATTGGTTTTCTAGGTATCATTTTATCTATAAATTCATAAATACATCCTCAAATAAAAGTTAAATCAGGATATCTGACGTATACTCTTCAGGCGGCCACGCGGCTTCTTATAGACACCCATGGAAGGGGGGGAGGTGGGGTGGGGCTTGCCCGCATATTTGAGTATCCTTTGGAGATGATAAGTTTCGAACGTCTCAAAGCAGGCTAAATTTTGGGGTTCGAAATGTGTTTACATCGAGCACCCATTTCTCTTTCAACTGTCATACAAGAAACAGTAGTGAAAGGGAAGATAATTTTTGTTTCATAACAAGGGTAGCACAATGCAAGTTATTGATTTAATAAAACATTTAATAGCCGATGCTTCACAGGTGTTCTATGCAATTAATTTACCATCATCTATGGGTAGTTTTGCTAGAGCAGTGTAAACAGCAGATGGCAACCGCTTTGCAACATTAAAGGAATCCAAACTGGAAGTAAAAGCCGTGTCATTTACCAGGCACAAGCCTTGATTCAACTCATTCGAGAAGAATACAGCTCGATAGACCTAATAAATATCACAAAACGTAATTGAATAGTCAAATGTAATGTCATGGACTCCTCTTGTCATGATCCGATAAAAACAGAATATGATGAAGTATTATTTTAAGTCTCCTAAGAAACCACCAACGACAAATTTCTTTCTTTGCAGATGATATGCATGTTGTGCCATGCAGTAACTTGGCTCATCGTGTCATGCAATGCCTTTAGAAACTTATTATTTTTTTTATTATAATAAAGTAACATCCTGTTGACGGTAGTACGCATTACATCTCCAATGACCCTTGATGTAACATAAAATTAATGTTTTCCTGTTTTTTTTTTTTTTTTTTTTTTTTTTTATTAAATCTAAGATTTTAACCTAGATGTATAAGTTCAATAACTTTCGAATGACTACATGATACTCTGTTCATTTGAAATATGCCTGTGACCTTCTCACTTGTAAACACACAACCACGCAATTATAATTAAACGGCATAACGAAAATGGGAAAGCGAACCAAACTCAAGCCTTGTAGTAGCATAATGTGTATTAATCTTTGTTTACTACAAACTACTGATTGATGGTTCACCTACTTAGTTACAAGTCATACATTTATCTTTGCACTGAACGCTTCCTTAGCGACATAGTGATTGACTGATTTATAGTATTGAAAATCAAAGCTATGAATAAGCAGTTTGTACTGAAAACCTCCGCGTCACAGGAACTCAGAAATTCTTTGTACTGATAATGTCACAGCAAAAAATGGTATCTAAAATTCCTTTTTGCTAAAAGCTCTTGTGGCCAAAATCTTATTGAGAGTGTCTTCGCACTGACATTTTCGTTAGTGACAAAATAATCAGCTTCCGACAGTCGCACTTTACTTGATGCTTTTAAATAATTTGTCACTACTGAACCGTTCAAAGAAATCCATTAACGGACTCCTTTCTTGTAATGGCAAAGCTTAATTTTGGTAGCCATCCCCAAGCCAAGTTTCGTTCTTTCTTCTTTTTCTTAACCATTCTCGTATCGTCACCTGAAAGGAAAGTAGGAAAACCTCTTTGCACTTCAGGAGGCTCAGTTCTTACAGCGGTTTCAGCTGGACCGCATTACAAACTTTTTGTTAATACTTTTGTTACCGTAATGAGATGGAGAGAGAGAAGAGAGAGAGAGGACGAGAGAGGACGAGACGAGAAGAGAGAGGTCGACTTCTGTTACCATTTGTTGACAAGTAGGATGGAAAATTCAATCTTTCGCGGTTAGCGTTTCGTGCGATTTTTGCGTGAAGTTGCTCAGTAAATAAAAGAACACAAGTTTATTCATGATTGTCCTTAAGGTTAAAGTTTACCAAGTCCCTTCCGCTGCAATATAATAAAGCCATTCCAAATTACTGTTACAATTTTGTTCCTCCTATTCCTCGGTGGCCCCTTTAAGTGAGGGACTAGTTCCCAAGACTTAATATCCGGAAAATTGGGGGTGTGGATAATCGAGAATCCATGAAGTATTTTGGACACGAAAACTTTTTGATATAATGATAGACGATAACCTGTTGTTAAATGGGAACCCTATGATATATATGAAATTGGGAAATACTATGTTTTATGTATATGATGACATTTAAATATTCAGTTCACAAATATCAATAAGCTTATGTTATACTATGTAGTGCTGCAATATGTTAATTCTTTTATCTATTTTTTCTATTTCTTTAAAATAAGTGATCTCTTCTATCTGCACTTCCCATTACTTTCTCTTATTTCTTTGTAATGAACACCATACTATTAGGAAGCTTGAATTTCAAGTCGATGGCCCCTTTTCTGGGCTTGTTCCACTTGAATAGGGTTCATCTTCTGAAATAATATAATAATGATAGTAATGAGTGTGTAAGATAGTGTGACATAAGAGAACTCTATTAGCATGTACCTTTCTTGCCGTGACAGCTAGATCAGTGTTACAATGTCCGCCTCGAACACTTCGAGTATAGTATCCTTACAAAACATCTTAGTATATTATAGACTATTGCATGACAGGTACTGATTTTATGAACGGAACTAAATGGAGAAATGACTACTTCGGATCTTTTTGGATAAAAGTAGTTCGTAGAATTAAAAACAATTATTGGATGACGTTGGTGCTAAAATGCATTTTCAAGGTGAAAATGGTCTACAAGAAGTGACTCGATCGAAGTGTCTTCGAGAAATTTTTCACCACAAAAAATAACGACGACGTTCAGTGACCAGGTGGCGAGCATAAACGTATACCATACGCACTTACATAAAAATTCATAAAAGAACATTCACAAATGCTTACGTCTCGAATTCATGTCCAGTATGGGATACGTCCTCCTTCGAGGTTTATTAACGTCCTTTGAAGCGTCCATTTATACTCAGTTGCTCTCACTTTTATTTTTATCTCCGTTGCCTTGAGTCTACTCCAACTTCTTTCCGTCTACCTAACATTTCCGTCGAAGAACAAACCCCGCGGAGGAGCATCAGTCTAGTAAATTAAAAATATAAAAAAATAATGAGATCTAGACCAGTGGTTCCCTGCAGGGGGCAATAATCTGGGGATATGTCTGTATAAAACTATGGGTTTTATACATACATGGGATATGCTTCGCGGTGGGCGGTGGGTAACGGCCAGAAAACGTTAGGGAACCACTGATTTAGACCTTTCCAACAGTACCAGTCTGTCAGGATGGGAGAAATCTGTAGCAAGGGGACTATATATATCCTAAGGGAATACGTAGGACAGGAGACTCCGAATTACTTTGAAATACGAAGCTATTAGGCCGTCGTTCGGACCTTCCAACTTCTGGAAACCCAAGTTGGTGCTGGGAGAATTTGTTCTGTATGGTTAGTTACCCAACTATCCGTGACTGGGGAGAAGAGAAGCTGCTGACCAGTTTAGGGATAAATTTCTAAAGGTAAATATCCACAGTTTTACATATTTGATTTGTAAGCTATTTCTGCAATAATTCATGGTGGTATGACTGGTATAAAAAAAACACACAAATAACTACACTTGAGTGTATCTTAGATTAACCAGACCACTGAGCTAGTTAACAGCTCTCCTAGGACTGGCCCGAAGGATGAGATGTTTTTTTACGTGGCTAGGAACCAATTGGTTACTTAACAACGGGACCTACAGCTTATTGTGGGATCCGAACCTCATTATACCGAGACATGAATTTCTGCTCACCAGAAATAAATTCCTCAGATTCCACGTTAGCAGAGCAGAGAATCGAACTGGCGACTACCGAATTGGTAGGCGAGCCCATAACGTACTCGTCCAACGATGAACAAGGCTAACTATACATAACTATAATAAAGAAATAAATCAATGAATATTAAATAAAATAAAGAAAAAAAATAATAAAAGTAATGAAAATCCCGAATTTAAGACCATTTTTTCTACATCCCAAAATTTCAATAATATTTCGTGGACACAGGCATGGATGGACACAACTACCTTCCATCAGGCGATAAATATCGTAGTGCCTGCGTATGTATGTATGTATAGGTATGTATATATGCATATATACACACACACATATATATATGGTATATATATATATAATTATATATATATATATATATATATATATATATATATATATATATATATGATGTTTATCACATCACCGTGATTCATTAAGCTACAAATGTCCTTTAATACCCTATATAGCTCTACCTCGGAATTAATATATGTCATATATGTTAACCGGAGGGGAATTTTTTAGTTGATAATAATTTCGTTCTCTCGTAGATTCGATCCTGAGCACAGAGGAGAAATCAGGACTTCATGACGTCTTTACCGACTTGTTGGCTGAGTCGGTAATGACGTCACTGAAGTCTTCATTTCTCTTCTGTGGGCTGGTTCGAATCCATGAGGGGACGAAATTATTATCAACTGGAAAATTCCCCTTCGGTTAACATATATGAAAATATAATTCCGAGGTAGAGCGATTAGTTTAAAGGACGATTGTAGGTCAATGCATACATACATACACATACATACATACATACATACATACATACATCATACATACATACCATATAACATACACACACACACACACATGTATATATATATATATACATATGTGTGTGTGTGTGTGTGTGCGTGTGTGTATGGCTGGGGTACTAAACATCAAAGTGCCTGACACTATATAGTGAGCTACCAGTTTTAAGTGGTAAACACGTACCCACTTATACGGCGACACGTAAGTATATTCAAATGGAACCTGAACTTCTCTATGGCGCCGGTGAGTACTCTTTAAAGTTTGGATTTGTAACCCTTTTTAGAGGAAAAAGAAAATCCATTAGCGTTTCCTGGAAGTTACGCACTCTGTATTGCCCTAAACTTTATTCTCAACACTGGCCTGGAAGGCAAAACACGCCTTTCAGCTTGTTTATATGTTTGTTTGTCACGCACATGTATTTACCGGGGAAGTGACGTACTTTTACCTGGTTTATATTCGGTTAGGCAAACTCGCTATCTAAACTTTATCGTTCTTGCAGACGGTATGAGAACATCAATCATGTAAATTCAAATTGACATCCCACGTATACAGATTCAATACTCAATCTAATATGAAAGGTGCAAACGCTGTATCACCGACGCTGTAATCTATAAGTAATCTATATTAAGACATCCTGGAAATTGTGAATGAATTGAATGTCCCAAAAAATGAGTACTTTTGCTAAAACGTTGCTGAAAATTTGGTATGGATCCCGAATCTACTCTATACAATATGAAAGAAATTAATCAACAGCTTTCCGGGACATCTTGTGAACAGACAAGCAGACAGGAGCAAAAAACTAAATACAAACACGGGTCAGCACATAACTGCTGCCCAACTCCTTTGGCAGAGGTAAATAACCATTGTGAAAGATGAACTAAGGAGAGAATAAACTAAGCTGAGCTTATGACTCCGGGGCTTAGCAGCAAGATCTCCGAAGATCTGAAAGTTAAAATATTGGTCGGTTTTCTTCTGCCTCTATGTCTTTGTCCTGCTTCTTCTTTTCCGGCCAACTTCTAATTGGGCATATCCACATGGGACCCCGTGCACCACCACACCACAAAACCCCCTCCCGTTCCCTTTCTAGCACCCTCGACCCCAAACAAAGATTATTGGTGCTGTCGTGAATAAGGTAAAACATATTTCCCCTTAGCCTGTGTGTAAATTTCCTTGTTGTTTCAATGTTATTAGGCTTGTGGACCTGAAATTCGTTTATGCGAAAGAAATCGAATGATCTGACATTTATAGTTTTTTAACGGCGGGTGGATAAATACCCCTGAAAAAGAAAATCATACAATTATAATTTGACTAAATCGACTATCCATCTGTATAAGCGCCGAAATTTTCAAGCAAATCTTGATCATTACTATAGGTGCATGTGTACATGCTCTCTCTCTCTCTATCCTCGTCCTCTCTCTCTCTCTCTCTCAATACACACACACGTACATATATATATCTATATATATATATATATATATATATATATATATATATATATATATATATATAATATATATATATAATATATATAATTATATATATATATATATATTTATATAAACCTACACACATACATTCATACATATATGTATATATTTAAACATACACGCATACATATATATATATATATATATATATATATATATATATATATATATATACATATGCAATATATAACCTATATATCATGAGGATGTGTGCGTTTGTGTTCAGACACAAACATACGTTTTTGCTGTTAAAGAACTGCCTTCAGGCAATAAACATCCGGTTCTCAGGAAATCTTTTGAAGTTACTAGTCCCATGATTACCAACACCTGGCTACGGCTCAGCACAGTCGAATAACTGCCAGGTACCTTCTTCATTGCTATTTCCATTAAGGGACAACCATTTTTTTAAAGGAAGGATTTTTGAAATAATTCTCCTTACTCAGGATTCCGCTACTGAGGCGAGGCTGATATGCGTGCATGTTTGATTGTGCATGCTTGTTAGCGTCTAAGTATGCATGTTAGAATATAATATAGAATTTAGGCAAAAAGCCAAAAGCGTTCGACCTATGGCAGTTGCATTATGAAACAATTGCTGGGAGAGGGTAGAAAGTCACACGAAAGAAAGAAAATATGAAATGAGGTGCAGTAAAAGGAATGAAAAAGGTTGCATCTAGGGGCCGAAGGGACGTCGCAACGTCGCAAAGAACCTTAAGTAAAGCCTACAGTACACCCTGTGAGCATGCACGTTACCGAGAGAGAAATATTTGTAGCCAACCAAACGGCGACTTGGAGAGAGACCCCAGAAATTTCCCGCCGCATTGTTCAGCAACTGGAACACCGAGAACCTCGAATAATATATTGTTGAACTTCGCCCTTGTGTAAAGGAAGCTCAATGACATTCTTTCTCGTAAATCTCCCGCATCTCGGATAATCTTATTCCCCGCAAACATATTTCTGCCAGCAAACCCTTTTTGCTCCGTTTAAGAAATTGGTGCTATCAAACCAAGGCGTTTATACTTCGTCGTAAGTAATGCATGGGCCTTTGTGCCTGAAAAATTTATTGAAAGGGCTTTTTGGTGCTGTTTTTTCTGGTTCTGGATCGAAGGAATTGAAGAAAATTGTTGTAGTGGAACAGTACTTACTACTGCAGTCAGAGCGCCATTCACGGGCAAAGAGAATATTAACAAATGCAACAACATAGTAATTATACACGTGTTGCCAACTAACAAAAAATCTGAGCACACACACACACAAAAGGGAAGTCGAAGAAAAAAAGAGGAGGAGGAGGAGAGCTAATAAGGCTAACCGAAAATCTGACATAAGATCTGAATACACAAAAAAAAGAAGAAGAAGAAGAAGAAGAAGAGGAGGAGGAGGAGGAGGAGGAGGAGGAGATTTCCTGGGGCCAACCGAAATTCCCTTCTTGGGGGTCCATGGGAGCAAAAGGAAATCTAATTTCCTGCCTCATATTCCAACAGAAGAAGTTGGTCGAGCATTCACTTCGATTCTCGTTAGGTTGTTACACCACAGCGGAAGGAAGGATATTTCGTGCTTTGAGGGGCGTTCACAGTTTCGGAAAGGAAAGAGTTGGTTTAAACGTTGTCCTCTGAAGTTCTAAATGGAAATCTTTGCCTATACTCTACGATATGAATGTTCAACTACAAAGTGAGTAACTAGCGACTCTGGGTTTAGCCAGTTATGGGATGATAACCACAAAAGAAAGGCAGACGACGCTGGCAATTGAACCCCTCTGGCCAACTGTGAATTCAGAGGCCCAAAACATCATCTCTAAATTTTTTTATCATAAAATGTGACAGACTTTTACCAGACTGATGTGTGCGGCCATAGGTCAATATGAGTCCCAAGATATAATGTTACACGAGTTCTTGGACAATCATATTCTATTCATTATCTTGACAGTCACAGATGTGTTCATGCCCATCTCTCTCTCTCTCTCTCTCTCTCTCTCTCTCTCTCTCTACACGCACACACACACACACACATATATATAATACTATATATCTATATATATATATATATATATATACATACATCTACAATACATAAATACATATATACGTATGTATAATATATATATATATATATATATATATATATATACATATGTGAGTGTATTTTGTGAAGTTAATAAATGTAAACATGTTGGAGTGTATGGTGCCGATGCAGAGAGAAAACCGATCCGCTAAATTGCAGAGCGGCAACCGTATACATTACCGCATTCATGTAAATTGCATTCTATGTAAAAATTTATTTCGGTAGGCGCAACCGCAATGGACACGTAATTAATATTCATCCAGGCAGCGATGAAACGGTGGAATTACATAAATTTTAATTTGTGGATTCCATAAATTTTGGTTTGTCCCAGCACGCACCTTTTACGACTCATAAACGGACTTTGAAAGTGGTGTCCGTTCAGATTCCTTATGTAGTTTATATATGGTTTCGAAGTGCCCGTTTACTGTAAAACAAGAAAGCATTCCTAACAAAGTTACTGTTAATGAAGCACAGTACAATTTAATAAGATCTAAGCTCCTTCGTCACAGCTTTCGTTTCATTTGTTTTTTATATTTTATTTTTTGAATAATTTAAAGAAATATCATTAGAAAAGACAATAATTTATTTTCACTCATAAGAAATTCATGTTAACCTGTGACAAGCAAGCGGATCCATCAGCTATACTATGAAAATAACGTAGGAGACTCAAGTTACTGAGAAATTTAGCTCACCTACTAGTTATTTATATACTACATACACATACGTTTCTATTTAAAGACATCCTCCTTAGATATGCATACATTCATGTACCGGTACAAAGGAATTCCCTAAAAACTAATACAACGTCCTTCACCTTTCTGCATATTAAGCGGGTTCGTAAAGAGAGAGAGAGAGAGAGAGATGAGAGAGAGAGAACATTAGGCTCTTTTACGTTTCTATTGTTATCACTTACAAATCTCAGCCTAATGTACTCACGTGAAAGACTCATTTCAACTTGGGGACTGTGGACCTGTGTATTAGTGTGTGCGGTGTCTAGAGGGTTACTACAAAGAACCAGGGGCAAAAATAGTGACAGAAAATAAAAGTTTGGAGTAAATATTTCAGAATGTCTTTCTCTCTTGATCCACATGGCAAAAGTACAGACCAGATGGTAAGGATACAAGACCTACAAGACCAGATGATGGCAAAGGCACAGGACTACATGGCAAGGTTACAGGACCAGAAGCAGGACGGAAGCAAATATACAGTACAAACGCTAAGGAATCCATCATGGGACCAACCCATAATATCAAAAAGGGATCTTAAAAACAATCTAGTAGCCAAACATAAGTATCACAAAAACGAAAAAAAGATACTAAAATTACCTGCAGACTTTACCGGTATGTTGCTAATCAAATGAGGTCACACGGAGCAAAAATCCATGGGATTTGTCAAAAACCGGCCACAAAATACCAGGGAGTTAAGAGTGACGTGACATTGAAATATATCTGCAAGATTCTAGTTTAGATAACAAAATGATTGTAAGATTGTAAGAGAGTGGACGTAATGTTATTGATAAATTACACAATTAAGAGGAACGATAGGTAAATTGTATTAGAACCACACGAATTCAGACATCCGACAAATAAAGAATGGAAAAATGTGAAAGTACGTAAAACAAAATCTAAAGCCAAACAACGGAAGAAGAAGAGGCACAGTTATTACCGCGAAACATCGGATATGAGCTTGTCCTCTGAGGTATTTCTCAAATTGGAAACTCATTCCGACCAAAAATGTTGAAGTGTTATTTCACTCGAAAATTGACCATTTACCTTCCGAGCTGTCTCCGGTCAGATAAATTTTTTCTCTCTCTCTCTCTCTCTCTCTCTCTCTCTCTCTCTCTCTCTC
>NC_087204.1:71147547-71152547 GCF_015104395.2 Macrobrachium nipponense
AAGGAAAAAAGTTTATCCAGTTACGTCTGAGAAATTATCAATGATTTTTGTTTATTCGTTTGTTTGTTTGTTTTGAAAAGCTATCTACTGACTGATAACTACTGCAGTTAAAATAAAGCTAAATATTTCGGAAGAGAAAACTGTATGCAGTCTTACTGAACTGGGTGAGTTTAAATAAACAAACAAGTAAATAAAATAAATACCGGTAGCCATGATTATCAAGACCCTTTGTTTTGAGTCTGTCTTCTTGGAAAGGTTGAATGACTAGAGGTTCTCTGACTGGGGATAGCCAAAACAAACCCCGACCACACCTTACTCAACCCAAAACCCACATGAGAAGGAGCAAAGGCGAGGGTGGAGGTGGGGGTTTGTCGAAAGTGAGTCTTCGAGGTACACTTCGACATTTTGAGAAACATTATTGAAATTTGGTGTGTGTGTTGTGTGTGATCGCAGTGACAGTTAAACACGTAAATTTATGAGGAATTTGCTATCAAATTCATAATTTTCTAACCCACAGTCATGATTAATGGAGAAATAGGTCAATAGTCGGATTCTCCTGGGTTGCCCAGTGGGGTTACTTCATTACACAATTATTCATTCATACCGGAGCATAAATTTCGTCAAGTTCTGAAACTTCTAAGCTACTTTTGAAACTTCTGGCTAAAAAAAGTAATAATAGAATAAGATGGTTATGTACGCTGGAGAAGGGAAAGTTATGGATTTTGTTTAAGAAGTTAACGGTGACGAGGAATGCATGTATTAATTTACCATAAATTAAATTCTCTGCATTATGTACTGTTCTAAGAGCATCGGCGCCTTTCAAATCGATTTCTGAAAATTCAGTACGATTACATTTACCCTTTGAGCTTCAGGTCAGATCTGATTACTGCTTATCTCTTTCATTCACGTCAACCTAAAGGCGATTTTGAGCAAATTCAGGGTGAGATTTAATGCTTGACTTTACTAATACTATCGATAAAAATAATCCTCCTATCTTAGATATAATTACAAAAGACTATTCGAAAGGTGAATTTCTCTTCTTTCTATTGTTATTATTATGATTTAAAATCTATAAGAAGCACGACCTCTAGACCCCTACACTGCAAAGAAAAAAAAAAATCCCACAAAACTTACTGCAGATGCGTGAAAAATGAGAAAATGAACGAAGGGAATAACTCGTCATAAAAAAATACGAAGTACCGCATAAACAAACAAATACAAGCATATACAACGATATATATAAAAAAAAAAAGGGTAACGCTGCATAACATTTTAGCAGTATTAAAACTTCTCAAACTTACGATCACCAGCACCAAAAACATTTCCAGGAGGACCAGTTCCGAAGCTTGGCGTCAAGGGAATAAGAGAGACCATTTAAATGTAGTTTATGAGCGCGTCCGAATCCAAGACGATGTCGAGGGAGGATCCGAACACCGACACCGCACTCATAATAATAATGTTTTCAGAAAGATAGGTTTTTTGTTTGCATATGAACACTTTTTAAATTATACTTATCTGGAGAATATCTAATCGCAAAAAGTCTTTGAGAACAGAATAGAATATAGAAATTAGGCTACAGAACAAGTGCTAGGACCTATGAGGTCATTCATCGCTGAAACTAAATTTGACGGTAAAAAGTTTTGGAAGGTACAACAGGGTGAAAACATAAAAATTGCACTGTGGATCAATGGCTAGGAAAGGGTGGAAAGTAAGAAGAAAGAAACTATGAACAGAGGTACAATAAAAGATATGAAAGAGGTCGCAGCTAGGGGCCGAAGAGACGCTGCAAAGAACCTTTAGTAATGCTTACAGGGCACCGCATGAGGTGCACTGACAGCGCTATACCAACCGAGAGCAAAAATCTCTACAACACATTGATTTTATTCTTTATTTAACCGAACGCTGAAATTTTTTATGAGAATACTTATGGTTTAGACCAACACGGATTTAGTAGTCACACAATATTCCAGTAGTTTCTCCCAGTCATATTGCGTCTTCTAACTTTAAATTCTGATCATAAATAGTCTAGCATGCACACGTTCACACACGCCCATACTATGCGTACCTACACACATAAATGCTACACACACACACACACACACACACACACACACACACTATATATATATATATATATATATATATATATATATATATATATTGTAACGTTTTATCAGAGAAAAAATTGCTTTCCATCTAGTGCATTGTACCAACAATTCGTGGATGAGCCCCCTATAGAGAAAGTTCCACATTAAGCACACTATGCAAGCGTGTGACGCAAAGAAATAATTGTAATTATATATATATCATATATATATATATAATATATAATAATATATATATATACTATGTATATATATTCATATATATATATAATATATATATATATATATATATATACATATATATATATATAGTATTTCAGAGAGTTTCGTGATACACCTTAGTAGACATCATAGTTTATTCAAGAAACGTTTCGCACACAAAAAACACGGTGCATCATCAGTCTGTGGAAATGAAAACAATTACATTATAAAAGGAACTCAAAAAAAAATACTAAAAATATTACATCATTAAAATACCGTTAATGATTTGAGAACTACATCTTTAGGATAAGAATTTCTCTGAAAAAAAGTTAATAAAAATTCTATTTCATTATGGAAAATGGACAGTTAGAAGAGTATTTCAATGCTCTATGCACTAGGGTGAAATAGTGTTTAATGAAATAGAATTTTTATTAAAACTTTTTTCAGAGAAATTCTTATCCTAAAGATGTAGTTCTCAAAATCATTAACGTAGTATTAACCAAATTTCTCTAGCCACCTATAGCCAATTTCGATGTTCCAAAAAAGCTGGTTTTTGCACCCATCCCATATGTTTTTGATACCAAGTTCTCACGCAGACTCACGCAAATCATAGAACAGGAAATTCCATGCCTTCAACTCAAACTTATTTCTAACAATCCATGCAGAAGAGGCTCATTTTTTAACTTTAAAGATCGCCTGCAGGCCTTCATGAGATTGAAAGTTGTTTACAAATTCACATGCCCTGGATGTCCGGGCTCTTACGTTGGATCAACACGTAGGTTACTGCAGGTGAGATATTTCAGTCACATGGGTTACAGTTTTCGTACAGGTCAGAGAATTAAGCCAACCAGAATTCTCAAATATTAAAAATCATGCAGCAAAATGTAAATAGAAGTCTTGAAACAGCACTTCTCCATTATTGGTTATACGAGGGACCCAGAGCACTTAACTACCTTAGAGTCCTTACTCATTAAAAGGCTGGTTCCTTCATTGAAACAGTAACTCTACGGCTTCACCTTTGTATCTGGCATAGCTGTCATTTTGTTTGGAACACCAAAGTTTGCCATTCCTTCTCTGTCTCTTATCCTGGATGGTTGGTGTGTTTAGTTCTCTCTCTCTCCTTGGTTCTTTTGCCTTGTTTTAAAGTCTTTAACTTTTAGCTTTTGCGGTATTTTAATGATGTAATATTTTTAGTATTCATTTGAGCTCCTTTTATAATGTAATTGTTTTTATTTCCACAGACTGATGATGCACCGTGTTTTTTTGTGTGCGAAACGTTTCTTAAATAAACTATGATGTCTACTAACGATGTATCACGAAACCCTCTGAAAATACTGTGATATTGCTGACTGGAGATTCTATATATATATATATATTTATATATATATATATATATATATATATATATATATATATATATATATATATATACACATACATATATATATATAATAATAATAATAATAATAATAATCAATAATAATAATAATAATAATAATAATAATAATAATAATATAAGGAGCCCATGAAAACGACAAAATGTATTACGGAGGGCAACGGTCTTCTTCAGGCATGTGTTGAATGAGATAAGTGTTACAGAAACGTTTTACATTGTGAAGTGGTATATGTGCTTCTTTGAATTTGTAACAGAAATCTTCAGAATGTTTAATGTGACTGGGAGAAAATGTGCCTTAAAATTGGGAAAGGAGGCCAGCTAACCACTTAGAAATTTTGTTTTATAATTTCTATAAAAATAGTTCTGAATGGGAGATTATCTTATGAGTTTTGGGAAGGCCATAAAAGTAAGGTAGTTTTGGGTTAGTGATTTTGAATTTCTCCAGTAGTTCAATGCTCTTTTGCTCTTGTTAATTAATCTTTTTCTCAAAAAAAAAAAATAGGATAAAACATTGAGCGGATGTTTTTTGGGGCGAATTTTCGTTAATTTTTCATAAGTGCTTGTGTCACTAAGTTGTTTGACTCTGTCGAGGTAAAAGTCTTTGTCGATGATCATGATTTTGCCGTCTTTATTGGATCTACTTATTCCGTCGAATTTTTGTATACAAAAACCCTTGTCTCGGCTGTGACCAATCCTACATCGGTTTTAAAGGTAAATCACTCCCCCAGAGATTGATACAACATAAAATTTCAGTTAGATATGGCCAACAGAGCTCAGCAATTTTTAAAAACTTAAATAACCAAAATTACAGAATAAACAGGAATTTGTTACATATAATTTATAGCAGCAATTATCAGTTCAAAGGCCAGTTGGTAGAATCAGCATTGATTAAATAAAAAAAATACGACGAACCTCTCAAGAGGAGCCTGGGACTCAGACATTGTAAATAAAGCTTCCTCCAACCAGCAATTAAGAAGATTAAGGAGAAATTGTCAACTGGAGTAACGTAACGGCTGACCCTCTGCAATCTTGGTATAATTACCGCTTGGCTGTAATACTGATCTCATTCACTACCTGCCTGAAGAGGGAGACAAGCTGCTCTCCGAAATATAGCATTAAATTTCTGTTTCAGAGTTTTTATGGGCTCCTTTTATTAGATGGAATTTTGTTAACAGAAAATATTCACAGTTATGTATATAATCCAGCAGCTTTCATTTCTAAATGCGATTGTTAATTTCCTGGAAACAATTGAAGCAAATCACAGACGTCACTTCGTACAACGGCACAAGCACGATACG
>NC_087204.1:71157547-71162547 GCF_015104395.2 Macrobrachium nipponense
ATATTACATGCAGTATAGGTTAAAATTCTTGCAAATTATTATTATTATTATTATTATTATTATTATTATTATTATTATTATTTATTATTATTATTATTATGAGGAAAAAAGTGATTACTGAATACCAAAACGGTCTCAAAAATATAATGCTTAAATGTTAAAATTAACGAAGGGAAGAACAGCATATTATAAACTAATAAATAATAATTATTTACAAATAAGTAAAACTCATGCATGCGCATAAACATTCCCCCCGACACGTAAAAGTGTTTGTATACGTAAATTACAAGACCACAAAATATAATCTACATATTACAAATAAAAAAAAAAGGAGGCATATGGTGCTCCATCTTAACCAAACACGCAAACACACTCCCACCAGAAATGCAATTATCTTGGAGCCAGAGTCGAAAGAGAATGTAAACAAAGAAATCCACTTAAGTGGCGAGACAGGGAGAGCGAAGAAGAAGAAGAATCAGAATGGTGGCAAACTCCAAAGGCGATTTGTGAATTTGTTTACCAAAACCAGCAAGAGGCTGGAGTCGAATGTGGACCCACGCACAGGCTGTGTGTCTCTGAGTACGCGTTCCTTCATAAAAGAAGAAGAAGCAGAAGAAGAAAATAAAGTAAAAAAAGGGAAAAGAAAAAAAAGGTCTTTATCTTTTATCATCCTGGAAATGGAATCTTGATGCACCGAGATTTGCTTGGAAACGTTTGCAAATTCGGTTTACCCGCCCCGTCGCGCTTTACCTCTTGAGACACCAAGATGCATCTGACAACTTGTGCAGTGTGATCAAGAAGGGAAATCACGTACATATTTTTAATTTGCTGCTTTCTTTTCCTTAGAAGAAAATAGATGGCTTCATTCAGGAAACATGTTACGGGTTACATCTTAATTTACAGAACAAAATAAAATTTTTCGAGAAGCTATTTTTTTTTTTTTTGCATTATAAATAACTGATTCAAGAGGTTCAAGTTAGGCCTCTTGCACTCCTTACGCCTCCTACGGGCAAATGGCCAACTTTATCTAAACCAAACAGCTGCAACCGAGTCCTTTAATTCTCCTCAAGGGCCACTTCTAAGATGTGAGCAACAGGTGAAACATTGGTTTTCACAGCATTTTCTTACAATTTTTGTAAACAGTTTTCCATGACAGTAACCGAAGCTAGTGTTTTTTTACGCTTATGTCGAAGAAACATTCAAAAGGCAGAACTGCAATCTATCTTATTACTCGGTCTGCTGCTAACAGTTCTTTTTGTTTATGTTTACGGAAACATAAAGGCATTTCTTCATTGCTTACCGCCTGCCAGTCGTTTGCTTTCCTTGGACAAACATCTGCGTCATAAGATCAATTAAACACCATACCTCTGCCTCTGTTGTTACCAGTATCATGTCTGATCTCATCGTAGGTCAGACATTCATCTCGCAATACGGTCTCTCGCTGATCTATAGGAGGGGCGATGGAACATAAAAAACTCTTCCGCATTTCGATGACCCTGTGGTATCCCTTCGTGCCTTTATTCGCGTAAGTTATAATCCTCTGCCAGAATGCACCTTCCCATAAGCTCATGGCAACATCAGGAAGGTCATGACAAAAGACTGCGACGGAGTGTGATCGAATTTATCTGCATCTCTTCACCGCCTCCAGACTTCGTCTCTTCATCATCATCGGTCCAAAGTTATGCCGGTCATACTTTAAGGAGTAATGCCCCGCGAGGGCTGATAACTGACAAGAATGGAGAGTTCGGATTCTGCTGCGAAGGGAAAAGAGAAAATTGTTTCCGTTTGTCTGTATTCCATAGCTACAGTTTTCTTCTTTTTCTTCTTCTTCTTCTTCTTCTTCTTCTTTTCTTCTTCTTCTTCTTTGAGAGATAAAACTGCGACCATATGTCTAAAATTTAATGTAAATTTTTTATCCGATTCTATAACGTGAAGATGACAGTCTTGAAACTTATATAAAGAATAAACTTATATAAAGAATAGCTTCCATGTTCAACACAGAGCTATTCGGCATCTCTGAATGACAGTTAGGTAATCGGAAACTTTATACAATTTTCAATAAATTACACTTTAGTACTTGCATTGTATACATTAGGGATTGCAACATAATAAACGGGAATTCTTAAAAGAACAATGGGAAGGTACTGAATATAGATATAAATTACTACACTTTCAAAGATGCTGAAAAAAAATTCTCGGAGATATATATATACTTATTATTTGGATAAATGTGACCCATTCTCCTGAATGATGACACCAAATTTCGCCTAAGTGTTACCACTTTATTCTAAGATAATCCGCTACGTTCAGGGGATGTAATATTTCAAAATCAGCAAAAAAGAAAAAAAAAACTACAATCTTTCAGGAACCACCGAGATCGTATTTTTTAAATAAAGAGCTGGCTTAAAAGGAAATCTAATCCCTGCCCGGAAGAAATAAGAAAATTAAATAAGCAAAATTTACAAAGGTGGATTTCACCTCCTGAAAGATAGAAATTATAAGGGAAAACTGAAGCAGCAACAGAACTAAAGTAAAAAAAAAAATAATTACCAAACCATGTGATTTGAGAATTTTTTTTTTACATCCATAAAAAAAAATCCGGGAAATACTATCAAACTGATGGGGAAAATGTCGTCGAGTGATGTGAAAAAGTACGTGGATTCCTTCCAATAAGGTGGCTTTGGAATTCGCCCCTTTTCTCAGCTCGACCTAAATCCTGCATCCTCAGTCTCTTGAGTCGTGGGTGTATCGCTGACTTATTTCCTAAGAATATTTTGACTAGTAAAGGATGCTGGTTTGCTTATCCCTTTGGTCTGCATCTAGCCTTCTATTTTGTCTCTCGTATACGACGTATTAATATTAATTAGGAAGGAACGTAAAAGAAAACTGCATGTAAAGTACACACGACATAACATCCACTGCTTGTATGACAGCGTTTGGCGTTTGCGACCTTCGCAATTGTGACACCAGATATTCTCCATCTATCACATTAACTGTCATACAATAAATGACCAAATTTCACTTTTTTGAATATCTATAATTCATGGCTATTTAAACTTACTGGGCAAATCATTATCAAGAAATACTTAGCAAACCTACTCAAATAATAAAGATCGATCACTCTTTAAATCTAAGTCAACATATCTTATTATGCAACGTGTTTCAGGAAATCACAAAACATTATTTCATCAGTTAAATTGTCAGGTTTTCATGCAAGTGCATAATTCTAACCTGTGAGTCTTCGCAAGTTTTTATGTTCCATAAACTTAAATTGAACAAGATTTACATCACTCCCTGGATACTGGTCGTCGCTACTTACAAGCAACTCTTGTACAAAATTCAAATGAGAAGTGCAAGTAAATTACGAATGATTATCAAGATTGAAATTAGTGCGCTATCATTCTGTATTTGCTTTCGTCTCTTATTCATTTTGTCATATTACTGCTGTTATGATTATATTAGTTACATGACCAACATCCAAATAATATTCTAAGTAATTATAGTAGTTGTTACCACAACTTACCAAAAATAAGAGCAGAGGTCCTTTATATTAACAAAGTATTAAGATTTTCGCTCTACGTGTACACTTTCCACATCCGATCCAAGAACAAACACAAGCCAACAAACTTGTCATATTTTACCGATTTGACTTAAAACACGTAAGAATGAGATGCAGAAGCCAATTATACTGAGTTTAAGCTGATCTTTTTATGGTGAAAAGGCCAACAGTGACGGTTAAGATGCACAATATTTTTCGTTATATTCCACTAATTAGACCAAACATTCCTTGGAAATATTTAGAAAACCGACTGCAAACATCACCGATGACGTCACCTAGCTCTAAAGCTGAAGTACATCTGGACCCGTACACTGCTTCAAGAATCACCAAACGCATACCTAAGGCCAATTACAACTTAGACCCGAGGTTGTTTATGCTATGTATGTATATATAAGCATATATATATAATATATATATATATATATATATATATATATATATATATATATATATATATATACTATATATACATACATACATACATACATACATAATATTCATACATACATATAAATGTGACGTAACCAAAAATTTTAACGTGTATGCGTATAAACTTACTCCCTGTAGGAAATCCGAACCGCTTGACTGATCTAGGCAAAATTTTGCAAGCGGCTGGCATTTGACCCAATGAAGGTTTTCGCGTATGTTTGAAACCAGTATACCCCTCCTTCCGGGGCACCTCATTGACTGCGGGTCGCGGCAAAGACCACTTCCTAAGTGAATTTCAGTATCACTGTTCCTAACACAAGAAATTAATCAGCACATAACAAAGTCAAAGCAATAGACATATGCAGGAAAAATATCTCTATCAGCATCAAGATGTGGGTTTAACTAAACATTGAGAATTTGTAGAATATTTGCACATGGGCTTTGATAGGAATAAATATGAACTCAATTTATCTACCTCAGATGAAAAGTATTATTCAGAAAAAACATATGGAAGGGATTGTTCAGCACTCAAAGACTTTCCCGCTCTTAAAAAGGAAAGATGCTTCCTGTTCCAGAATTCAGTCCATTTCGTTGGTCTGTAGCCCAGCTTTCCTCAAAATTCCTTGAAATCCAACAAATTAGGAACTCAATTCCAGTTTCGTTGGTTGAGGAAACAACTGAATAAATTTGCAAAAAACTAGAGTAAAATTAATTCATACTTTAAATTAAGATGAGCGTAATTTACTCACATGTACTTTCTCATTGAAAGAAAAACCATGGAAATAAAAATCATCTGAACTATTCTTAAAAGAAAGAAGTCTACAGTATTAGACCGGCAGCCCGGACCATTGAGATACAACGATCGAGATACCGATTGTAACCACTACCGGTATTTAGGAGTAGACTGTAAACTGTGAAACTGACCGTCTGCCGAAAATATATGGGTGGCTTACTTAACAACGCACACTAATGCTTGTTAGAATTTGGGTCTAGATCCAATATATGAGATACC
>NC_087204.1:71165047-71190047 GCF_015104395.2 Macrobrachium nipponense
CTATGACGAGGATTTATCTCACACCTGCCACAATTACAACTAGATGATGATCTGAAGTAAATACTAATTGCCTTATATTTTGTATTTTGGAAATTCAGGAGTATTTTTGCTATTTGATTTAAATGCAATGTAGTAATTTATTTTAATCATCAATGTGCCAACTTACCCCATAATGTGTACCAACTTACCCCGTGGGGCAAAAGTTGGCACGAAAAGTTATTTTTTTCTAAAGCTTATTGTTATCTTATGTTGAAAGCAAACAACAATTATTTTGCTCTATGATAAAGACGAATGTTAATATTTTTCAATGGTGGTAAGAATTTTGCAAAAAGTTTGTTTATATTCGCAATAACCAAAACTGTAAAAAAGTGTGCCAAACTAGCCCGGTCTCCCCTACTTGCTTTAGCTTTGTTTACGAGATGAAAATTAATGTGGCGGTGGTTGGAAGACTGGCACTATAAAGTAGCATATAAGTTCTTATCATTACTAGAGTTATTGCTGTAAAATGTCTATGTACATAACATTTGATAAATAGAGTAATACGCACCCATTAAATAGATAGTAATACATATGTAATATATACGCTATAGTCAGGGTACAGATCATAATAATTGTGCTACAGCCTATCGGTTTGTTTTATCGAAGCAGGACTACCTTCCTTTGGTTTCAACAAATGACTTTCATGCTAATGAAATCATGGAAACATTTTTGTATTATCAGTTTTATGAATGAATAGTATTGTTACTATAGTCGATTTTTTTTTCGGCTGGTGTAAAATTCGTCAGATATAATACACTTGGGTGAGGAAGGGCACAGAGGATCTCTGTTTTTTAAATAATCTCTCTACACACCAAGTTATTTCGAACATTTCCATTCTTTCAAGAAGATTATGAATAAATACAAGAGCAAACTAGACCAAAAAAAAAAATAATCACCTAGCATTAATGTAAAGAAAACAAGAGAAATTAAAATTAGTGCGATTGTCGATTTTTTCTATCGTTAATGTTTAAGAGTCAGTGTTTAGCGAATTGTTAGGGTTTAGTGAGTAAGCGTTTAGTGAATTTTTATAAGTAAGTGTTTGATGAATGTTAAGGGTTTAGTGACTGTTTAATGTGTCAGCATTCAGTGAATGTTTACTGAGTCTTTAGGGTTTAGTGAATGTTTTGTGAATGTTATTGAATGTTTATTGTGTAAGTATTCAGTGAATGTTTTGTCTTTAGGGTTTTATTAAATTTTTGTGAATGTTAAGTGAACGTTTAGTGAATGTCTTGTGAATGGTAGTGTTTAGTGAATATTAGTGTGTAAGTATTCAGTGAGTGTTTAGGGTTTTAGTGAAAGTTTTGCGAATTTTAAGTGAGCGTTTAGTGAATGTCTTGTGAATGTTAGTGTCTAGCAAATGTTTAGTATGCAAGTGTTCATTATGTTTTTAATGAGTGGATGTTCATTCCCTGTTAGTATTTAATAAGTATTTAGGGTTTGGTAAACATTTAGTAATTAAAGAGTGCTTAGGGTTTAGTGAATGTTTAGTGTTTAATTAATGTTTAGGATTAAGTGAGTGTTTAGTGAATGTTTACCGGGTGTTTGGGGTATAATGAGTATTTAGTAAATTTAGTGTTTTAAGTGTTTAGTGAGCATTTAATGTATAGTGAGTGCCTAGTGAGTGTTGGGTATTCAGAGTGTTTCGTGTTATTGAGAGTATGTGTGAGTGTATGTTAAGTGTGTGTGTGTGTGTGTGTATGAGTGTGTGTGTGTGTATAGTGAATGTATGCAAGTGTGAGTGCTTACTGAGTAAGTGCATTGTGAGTTTTGGTGTTTAGTGATTGTACTACATTACTGTTTATTTAGTGCTTCGCTACCATATGCAAAGAAAGTCCTGTATTTACACAAACCATTTATGCTTTACACTGCTTAAATCCAAGAGCAGTTTCTTAGGCCTGACCATAATGGTTGGAGTGCTTGGGTGTGTTTTCGTAAGGTAATTTTTCTCTGTGAAATTGGGTCGAATAATGATAATAATAATAATAATAATAATAATAATAATAATTAAAAAAGTAATAGTAATAAAATATAGTACTAAGAGCTGGACCGAGAACTTTCAATATGGCCTTCCGAAGTCACTCTCGGCGGGAGGGAGATCGCTACTCCAGTGATTGATGCCCTATGCCTTGCACACAGCGACATATTTGCACATTCGGTTGTCCAATTTTTATGACTGTTGGAGACGCATTATAAATCATATTAACAATGGTAAATACATTGAACAGACGTGAGGATATAATATGATGTTAGTGCCTGTCTACTGGATATAATGAACAAATAAAGAAAAAAATATTACTAGGGAGAAAATTAGCGGAATAATGGTCGTCAAAGCCAGCTTCTATAAAATGCATTGAAACACATTACATAGGCTGCCTGTGGTGCGTGCCGGCGGGAAGTTAAGAGACAAACGCACTCAGCTGGCTTTAAACATCAAACTGCGTATCATTTTTATTCGAGTTTTGATTTCTTCCCTGAATATATATAGTACTGATACTTGGTGATAGTGTACAGATCAATTTGAGTGAAGCAGCCGAAAATAAGTGGACTGACTATTAGATAATTGACATGATATTATAGGCCAGCTTAATTTGGGAGTCAGGAGCTCCAAGTTGTATGATCGTCAACTTCGGGAGGGGGAATAAAATGGGGGGAAATGTTTTGATCTTTATAGTTAGCTTATCCTGAACAATTCATTCACATTTCCGTTTCCAGTAATTATTTGTTTTGTGATACAACATCTCTTGGTGAATGTGCTGGTGTCAAAAGGGCTCTCTATGATGGGAGTTTGGTCTTAATATCAATCGAACTCCCATATCCGATAAAAACTTTCATTTCATCCACACGAACCAACAGCAACTAAAGAAAACAATTCAGTTATGGTAAGACACGTTGGGCTACGAACCTCGACATGGCTGCAGTGTCCTAACTATAGGCAAGAAAGCACGCTATTAAAACGAGAATACTTATCTTACATTTCTTTTTTTAGAGGAATTGAAAGTGGCACCTTATGACTAGTTTAATTATTCAAAAATGGCTCAGCACACATACTTTTAGCTGTTGCCAATTGTGACCCCCTCCCATTCAGATAAAATACTTTGTGTGAAGTAATAACTCCAAACCAAAGGATAGTGCTAATATTATTATAGTGTATATATGATTTATATATATATATATATATATATATATATATATATATATATATATATATATATTATAATATTTAGCAAGACTCACACTAGTAAGTCTCGCATATAGTATTTATATAGATGTGATGGAATTAATGAAGTGAAATATTCCATAACTTCAATAGGAATTTTTAAAAAATAACTCCGGCAGTAATTCTTATCCTGAAACATCACAATATTTCTTGAATTTTTTGCTTTTAACATTTTATCAGGCTCACGATTTTCAAATACTTATACCATATTTCTAATATTAATATTGCCTATGATAGATTTTGAAATATTTCAAGGTGTCCCATCTCTCCTTCCAATCGTAGGTTATGTCTGTGAAGGGCTAACCACGCACTAAAATGGCTGGCATTACCATGACAGCTTTCTAGGATGTGCCAGTGCTATTGTAGTACAAATTTTACTTGGTATATCCAATGTTGGATGCAGATCCTGTCTCCCCCCCTCCCTCCCCCCTCCCCTCCCCACTCGTTGTTGGGTGTCTGCCAGAGGGTAACCACCCACAAAATGTCTGTCATTACCACCATAGTACTCTAGGATGTGCAGTGCTATTGTATTACAAATTTTACTTGGTATCTCCAATGTTGGATGCAGTTCCTGGCTCCCCCTCCCCCCACCCCACTCGTTGTGGGGTGTCTGTTAGGGGGTAACTACCCACTAGAATATCTGTCATTACCACTGCAGTACTCAAGGAAGTGCAGTGCTATTGTAGTACAAATTTTACCTGGTATCTCCGATGTTGGAGGGAGATCCTGTCTCCCCTCCCTTTCCCCCTTCCCCCCACTCGTTGTGGGTGTCTCTCAGGGGGGTAACTCCCCACTAAAATGTCTGGCATTACCATCACAGCATTCTCGGATGTGCAGTGCAATTGTATTACAAATTTTACTTGGTATCTCCAATGTTGGATGCAGATTCTGTCTCCCCCTCCCCACTCGTTGTGGGGCGTCTGTCAGGGGGTAACCACCACTAAAAACGTCTGTCATTACCACCACAGTATTCTAGGATGTGCAGTGCTATTGTAGTGTAAATTTTACTCGGGTATCTCCTAAGTTGGATCTAGATCCAATTAACCCCCCCTTTTCAGTGCGTGTCGTCAGGGGGAACCCACCCTCCAAAATGTCTGTCACTGGTCATCTATAATCAGTAGAGTCTGCAGATATATTATATATTAGTTTCATCTGGTATCTCATATATTGGATCTAGACCCAAAATCTAACGAGCAATTAGTGTGTTGTTAAGTAAGCCACCCATTATATTTTCGGCAGACGGTCAGTTTCACAGTTTACAAGTCTACTCCTAAATACCGGTAGGGGTTACAGTCGGTATCTCGTTGTTTTTTTTTTTTTCGTTGTATCTCAACCGGTCCGGGCTGCCGCTCTATATATGACGAGTGACTTTTCTTCCACAATTTAGAAACGTCTTCATCAATTGCCTCTCTCTTGAGTCAAAATGAGAATTGAACCTACATCTGGAAGCTGGCAGGGTGGCCAGGTCGTTCTTAAAGAGCGGAAATAACGAAAGACCACAAACTCTGTACCAACAAACGCCTTCCCCGCCCATTCAAGAAATCTAAGACCATTTCCCCCATTCGAGGAATTTAAGACCGTTCAAAGAGAAAGGGGGCAGAAAATACTGGACTTTACTTCCAAGTCTGGAGGTCCTCTGAAGAGCATTTCCTCATCTTAACTACACGCGATACATTCGAAAATGCGTATGTAACAATTTTATTCATAACATGCACAATGATATCAATACATGCATGCATACATGCACATATATATATATATATATATATATATATATATATATATATATATATATACTATATAACTAATATATATAATCTATATATATATAGTTATATATATATATATATATATATATATATATATATATCTATATATATATCTAGATATATAGTATATATATATATATATATATATATATATATATATATATATATATATATATATATATATATATATATATATATATATATATATATATATATATATATATAGATATATATATATAATATATATATATATATTATATATATATATATATATATATATATATATATAGTTATATATATATATATATATATATATATATATATATATATATATATATATATATATATATATATATATATATTATATAAATACACGGACCTAAATTATGGATTTAATTCAGTGTTTCATACATTCAGTCCTTTTCATATAAAAGGGACCAATTTCTTTTTGAATTCCAAATCTCTGCTAGAGTTGCACTTTCATTGTTTCTTTGTTGCATCTCGTTTTCTGATAATATATTTTTTTTTTTGGTGAAAGAAATCTACGTGCCTGGTTGGTTTGTCCATCCGCCTAAGATTTTCAAAACTACTGAGGCTAGAGGGCTGCAAATGTTGATCATCCGCTCTCCAGTCATCTTGCAGCCCTCTAGTTGCATAATCGTACTTCCGGCAGCGCGGGCGGGCACACGATAAGTACCAAACTCATAGTCCACACCGGACAGTGGCTGAGTTTCATTGGCCGTGGTAAGAGTTATGTGGGCAGTACGACATGAATTTCCATTTCTCTCCTGAACGTGAGAGACGTAAGCTACAAAGCACTTAAAATTAAGTAAACCTCCAACAGCGAGCCACTCTCCTACTACCAATTTCAATGAATTCCATTGACAAAATCTGGAGAAACTTTATTGGACAGATTAACACGATTGAATGAGTTCCGTTGTCAAACTGCCATGACGAAGGTAATACAACAGGGAATCTTCACGACAGAACTCGTAGAAATCTCACATTTTCAGCTATTAACGAATTAAAATAAAAATGAGTTTACATTTCCTCGAGATTAATAGATATATGTAAAACAAATCATCTTTAGTCTAAGGACGTAGTTGGCCGATCAAAACATTGTCAAACAAGAGCACCGGCTTCTATCTCAATTGCCTGATTGATGGTATAGGGTCAGGCTGGACGGTGTGAGCGAGAGGGCCTTTGTCACAGCTGCCATTTCGTGGCATTTATCAATAAATGACGATGTATGTGGCCAACCAATCGACTGAAGGTCATTTGCCTTTGTGGCCAGATTTTCATGAGTCAGATTTGAGAGACGATCACCATCAAGTGATGGACCTCTGACCGCAAAATTCAAATCCAATTGTAATATTTTGGTCTTTCCTTACTGCGTAACAGTTAGTATTGCTTAAAATCTAAGCATTCCTTTCTATCATCTTTGATCTCTCTGAGGTTTGAAAATCTTCGCAGTTCTTTGGATTCTTTAGTCCTTGCAGTCCGAGGTGGACTTTCATCTCGACATTGTGAAAATGTACATCGCATAAAGACTTGACATTTTTCAACGAATGGCTTTTTCATTCTCCTTCACAGACCGTGAAGTGACTTCTGCTCCAGTGGCTCTCTAGAGAAAAACGACCGAATGATGCTTCTGCAGCGATTCTGCCCCAAAGCATTATTGGTTTGGCTTAGTTTTTCATACAAGGTTTAAATTAAGTCTCTCTCTCTCTCTCTCTCTCTCTCTCTCTCTCTCTCTCTCTCTTTCTCTCTCTCTCTCATGAAAATTAAGGAGAGAGAGCGAAAATTTCTACGCTGTTCATGTCCATGTCTATTTTGATTAACTGTTCGCTGTCAAAATGATAAAAAAAAAAAAATTATTCACTCATGATGTAATAAGACCTCGTTCCGTATAAAACTCAAATATAAACATTCCCATAGAGTCAAACTAATTCTCTTTGCTTAGCATAATGCTAGACAAATAATAGAGTACCTTCTATTTACTGCCATTCATTGCATTCCAAAGGATAAATGAGTCACTCAGTAAATAAATAAGAAAAAAAGATTCACAGGAGTCTCAGCATTCCCATCTTTCTGTTTCCTGAACCATAAGCGGGCCTTATTTCAGAAGCAGAACTACCATCATCTATACCATTGTTTCCCAACCCGGGGCAAATTACCCAAGCGGGGTAATGGAACCATATTTTTAGTTGTAATGAATGTTCTGATCAGACGTGTTGGAAAGGGAATTGTTGCACAATTTCCTACAATGGATGCCTTCCTTGATCAGGTAAATTCTGAAGATATCCTCAACCACATGAAGACAGACAATAGAGATCACCTGACCGGCCTCTTGGAAAGCATTGCATAAGTACTTTCTAGATTGAATAGTAACAACAATGAATGGGTAAGAAATCTTTCGAGTGAAGATATCATTCCCGATGAGGACTGTCCAGCAAAAGAAGAATTTATCACACTCAGGACAAAACTAACGTTTACGAACACTACCCTCTCAACCAGTACACATTCTCATAGGATTTTCTACCACTTATCTCTCCAAGCAAGCTTTCTCTACTGTCCTTAGAACGAAGATCAAGAAACGTAACAGACGTTACATGTCATCTGACCGCCCTTTACCCTTTTCTGTAACCAAGCCCAGAATAGAAAAAAACAAAATTGCACAGGCAATGCAAGCTCAACTCTCACACTGAAGAACCAGAGCAAACAGAAAGCGATCATTGAATAATATCTATTATTATCGTTGTTTTGAAATAAATGCAGTCAAAGACGGACTATAGACTTGTGGAGTTCATCAGGTGACTGCGAAAAAAAAAAAAAATCGGATATCACAGGGTATATGTTCAATGGGTAATTGATAACTGCCAAATTGAATTTAGGGGCAATCATTTCGAAAAGGTTGAGAAAAACTATACGAAAGGAAATACCTCGTTCATATTCTTTCCGTGCATGACTTTGGCATCTATGTCTTCTTAGTATCTGCTCAAAAGAGATAAATATGACGACCATTCTTTGGCTAAGTTTCACTACCATACAAGCAGTAGATACATTCATAAGTCTAAGAACATAACTTATTCTGCCATAACATATATGTTTAACCAAAATAATCAATGCTAGTCACTGAAACGTAAATAAGAAAATTAATTTACCTTGAGTAGATTCAACAAAAATGTTTTGAAAATGTCCATATTATTCATCAGAAAAAAAACGAGTCAATGAATGTACCAGACATTTAACGAATTCCTGCTTTTTGTTTTGTTTCCAGATTGGTCTTTATGCTGCGGAGGGGGAAGAAGTGGGGCCGGAAATACAGGAGGAGGGGGAGGAGGAGGAGGACCAAGCGGCGGCCCGAAACTGACCGGCGTCCAGTCTGGGAACGTGACGGTCATCCGGACGTCAGCCACATCAGTCTGCGTGACGTGGTCACGTCACGGCCACGGGGGCAAGAGCTTCAAATATGAGGTCACATATAAACCCATTAATGCCAAGTAAGTGTCTTGGACAAAGATGATCTACTTGTCCCATTCTCCGGATATGTTCTTGTTTCGAATATGTAGGAATCACTTTGGACATCATAATAAGAGAGAGAGAGAGGAGAGAGAGAGAGAGAGAGAGAGAGGACTGGGGCACGATTTTCCTTTAAACTAAACAAAGCGATAGGACGTGAGGCCAAATTAGGACGTGAGGAAATATAAGATATTTTTATCTATTACTAATCTTCGCCTGTCACAGAATTTGTGGTATAGAGAGAGAGAGAGAGAGAGAGAGAGAGAGGAGAGAGAGAGAGAGTGAGATTGAGAGAGAGAGAGAGAGAGAGAGACGCGGTTTCTTGAAATGCAGAGCTATATGCATAAGAAAATAAAAAAAAAAATATTTATAATAATCTGAATGTTATAGAATTAGTAGTGATTATGAGGAGAGAGAGAGAGAGAGAGAGAGAGAGAGAGAGAGAACAGAAGTGTTAAGGCGTAAAAATACGTGTTATGTCACAGGGAAAGCCTCTTCCACACGAGTATGAAAGACACGACGGACACTCGGATTTACCCGCAATTTTCTCGCTTTTGAACAGTGTTGCCAAATCAAGCAGTCAAGGAAGGCAGTAGGCACAGGCAGCGAGTCTATGACTTGCACCACACTCGCCATACCATCATTCAAATAAAATTGGTAACAGCGTTCTGCCATCGTGCATTTACCCCTCACGTGGAAGAGGCTTTAGTCAAATTACATCCTTCCTATTAAAATGTTAGTAAAAATTAATGTGATATAAAGTTTTTGTAAGATCAAAAAAAATGCAAAAACAATATTATACACGTGATGCAAACAAATTAGGAAGAGTCAAACTCTGCTGAATTTGAATAGTGAACTGTGCTTGGGAGAATATACCTTTGATTACTGAGGATCCGCCACATTAAGGCTTTGTATGTATCCCGACTTATCAAAAAAGTTCTACATCTAAAACAATTTGTATTATACCGTAAAAATCTAAAAAAATCTACATCACTTTGAATAAATGCAGCAAATGCTACACCAAACCGATTAACTAAATTTTATATCACCCACGACCGGTCAAAAATCTACATCGCTCTTAGTTATTGCTTTGCATATCACCTCATTAAAGCATCCTTTCATATTCATTTCATCTCCCTTGCAATGTTTTCTTTAATCTAAATTCAATTTATTCTTCGACCGCATTCCTTATGTTCCTCGGTGTGGGGGGTTTCCGGTGTCGTTGGAATCATGTATTATTCAGCGCCGATACTTACACAAAGGCGGAATATAGTAGGGTTATGCATAATTCATAAAATTCAAATTGTGTTCCACCAACTAACCGGTCCGCTCCCCCACCCCCAATAATATACTCTATATAATATAATAGTATATATATATAATATAATACTCAATATAGTATATATGATATATAATACTAATATGTACATAACATTACCTTATATGTACATACTGATTAATAGGTTATATTAGGTATATTTATATGGCTATTTAATAACATTAACACTAAACTATCTATTATATATATATATATTATTATTAGCGTATATTATATAGGGTATATATAATATAATATTATATATGATATATAATAATTTATATAGCTTTGTATATATATATATATAATTGAATTTATATATATATATATATATATATATATATATATATATAATAAATATAAATAATAAATATATAGTTTATAGTCTATATTATATATATATATCAATTATATATATATATATATATATATATATTTCAAACATGCTTTTAAAAACATTTGCCAGATTTGCTCGTTGGACTGTAAGGAGTTCACCAATGAATTAATTTAGTATTGAAAAGAGTACAGTAGAAACAGTGACCGTTTATTTGGGATATGAATAAGAATATAATCAATCTGGAATGGTTTCGATTCCAGTGGCATACACAATGAGGGGAAGCTCTTTTGGTTTTTTTTTTTTCTTTTTTTTTTGGGAAAAAGAACCATAAACAGCAGAAAATACAATTGTGTACAGTTAGAGCAAGACAATCTGTAATGTTTTATGTATTAGTGGATTATACATACATACATAGAGATACATATAATATGCTATATATATATAATTAATATATTATAATCTATATATTATAATTAATTTATTTATATATCAATAATATGTATATAAGTCCTATTATATATATATTACTAATTTATATTTATATATATAATATAAATTAAATATATATGATAATTATATATATATTAAAATAAAGTAACATATATTATATTACTATATATATTAATAATATATATATATATACTATTATATAATATTAATACTTTATATATATCATTATCTTATATATATATATAAATATAAATATATATTATGATATATACTAATCTATATATTATTATTAATATATTACTATATCATTAATATATCTATATCTATATATCGTATATATTACTTATTTATAATAGACAGACAGATAGATAGATAGGATAGATAGAACTCGCTATTAATACCAATGTAGCACGAAGAAAACACGTACTTGCGAAATTATCCTTAAATCCAACGGTAGAAAGATAAGTCAAAACAGGGACTTGGAACACGTACTTTCGTAGTATATTCTACATTTTCAAGTTCCACACGTGAATAGTTAAAGAAAAGCTGGACAGACCTTTATATACAAAAACAAAAAGAAAAAAGAGGGCGGGGGGTTACAGATTCATGAAATAACTGTTAAACCCCGCCTCCATCTTTCTGCGTTCTTGCATATTAAAAAGGCCTGTCAAACTTCTTTTATGGTTCAGTATGTGAAATTTGCAAAATTGTTAGAAATAAGAATACCCAAAAGTTACTGTTCCAAGGACCCTTTTGTTTCACTTACCGTTCTACCGGGTGGATTTAAGGATATATATATACATAATATATATATATATATATTATATATATTATATATATATATATATCTAATATATTCTATATAATATATATATATATACACAGGCGGTTGATGGGTGATGGAATTTTAAAGGTGAGGTAGGTTAAGAAGCACAAATTGAGAAAGAGATTTAGAATTAATTAAAGGGTTTTGGGACCCTAAACGGTGTAAAATCCCCGGGGGTGGGGAGCCAATTTTAGGAGGGCTGGTGAGGAGAGAGATGGCTGAAAAAAGGGGGTTGTAAAATTTGGACAGGGGTAACCAGAGTTGAAAATATCTGGGCGGCAGGACAAGAGAGAAATGTGTGGGGGAGGCAGAGAAACTGGTGGGCGAAAGAAGCCAGCTAGATTATGGAGATAGGTTTAGTGTGAGTGGAGATGGAGGTGCAAGAATCAATTAAAAACGGAAATCAAAAAAGCATTTAAGGATTGGCGAAAGTAAAGCATGCACAGGGTGCAGGAGGGAATGTTACAGAGATGAAGAAAGATATGCAAGAAGGCAGGGTGGGTGGGTATGGCTAATTGGAAAATGCAAGCTTTTAGGAGCAGGTTGAATGAGACGTAGAAAAAGAAAAAAGAAGGAAGGAAAGAAAAGGGAATTATCTATATCCGATTTCAAACTTGAGGGCGAAAAGGACCCTGAGACATGATTTGGGTGTTAAATAGGGTTTCATCAAGGACAGAGATGGAAATTATAGTTGCTTAGGGATTGAAGTAACATTCCAGAAGAGATGGAGATACTAGAGAATTTTGAAACAACCTTTTAAATTTAAAATACTGGAAAAATGAAAAGACGGGAGGGTATGGGGAAACAGCCACAGAGGGTATAGCGGACTAGTGAATGGAGATACAGGATACAGAATTGAATGAGCGAGCATTTAAGTAAAATGAAGAGTGGTAAAGCAACCATGGTCCATCAGAGTTCCAAAGTTGAAATGATCCAAAATTACTAGGTACAGGAGCGGGGAGGAAATAAAAGGATGCTGGATTTATGCAAACAAAGGCTATATGGGAAGAAGAAGTAAAACACTTTTCTGGTTTAAAGCTTAAGGACTCTATTTCAGTGGAAATGACCCTCCCACCCGTTATCGACAACGGTGAATGACAGAAGTTTACAGTTAAAGCGCCTCTGTCTAGTTGCGGGTTCGGTCGGTTTGGTGGTTTTGGTAAAACTAAACTCGGTGATCGCGGATTTCGATTTCTACGGGTGCATTCATTAAGGTTTGTGAGGAAAGAGATGGTGTATTTCTGGCGCGATTAGAAGTTCACTCTCAACGTGGTTCGGAAAGTCACGTAAAAGCTGTTGGTCCTCCTTTGTTGCTAATAACCACTGGTTCCACATGCCAAACGTAAAAAAACCACCATGCAAACAAACCAAAACAAGAAGTTAAACATTGGCGAAATACTATAGTGGGATTATATGCCATTAGGTGGATGGACTGGATCACCCAATTAAAGCCGAACATTTGGTTTTGTTAATTGTCTTAATCCGTTCCATCATCATTGCCTTAAGGAACGGTTATTGGTACTATATGGTCAGTCCCAGGCTGCCATTAGGAAATGGGTTGATAATATTATTCTTGATTATCGGTGTGAAGATTTCTACCATCTGACCATTTGTATCAGCAGTGGCTTTGTTATAAAAATTCTGGGATTGAGTTGCGAATCCATGGTTTGTGATTGATTTATAGGTTTTTTTACGCAAATAATGCCAAGCACTGGGGCAAACCAAAGCCATTCAGTTGCCTTTTCCAACTCCAATGGGTATTATGGTTCGTCTTATTCATATCATGGAAAAATTGCCGAACACTAATGGTTGTCCAAATCCTAAATTGAGGCGCCTTTATGTTAAGTTTAATCTTTTCCAAAAGAGAGATTTTCCTGTGAATCCTATAGTATGATTATCAAACATCTTAGCCCCTCGGGTTATTTTAAATATTCTTTTTTTAACCCACTCTGGAAACCAAGCAGTTGTAGTTTGTGTGCTGGGATAGTGTTGTCTGGTATTATTTCTTATTACATAAAATCTAAGTAACCTTTACCACCAAATCTGCAATTCTCTTGTGACCTTTCTTTATACTTTATTACTAATTATTAAATTTACATTAACTTTTTGTTTACATGGATTTATTCATAATTCTGAAACTTTCAGTTCAGCTCTGCTTACCTTGATATTTAATTTGTATTTTTTTTTTTTTGGCGGGGAAAGGGACCCGTGAGGTGGGAGTGGGTGCAGTTGGTGGTTTACACGAGGGTTTTCTCGGCACCAAATTCACAAAAGAATGAAAATTGAATTTGGTGGGGGGGTGGTGGGGGGGTGGGGGGGGGGGGGGGGGTGGGAGCCTATGCTTAAATAAACGAATGCCTCAACTCATGATTCATCTCATGACGAAACTAGCGCTAGGAAAATCATTCAATTCAAAACTATAAAAATAACATAACAGCCAACGCTTTACTTTGCTTGTCTAGGCATCTGACGCTGCGCATTTTCAGCTGTCATTTACAGGATACCACAAAGCGAAGAAGAAGCAAAGGCCATCAATGGCCTGTGCTACCTTGGAATTGGAAAACCAGACTGTCATTATTCGACCCGCGGGTGGAAAACAAGGTGCCAATAAACAGCGCAATCGATCAGGGGTCAATGAGGGCGGACAAACACGAAGGAATGAGACACCCAGTCCCTTCGTCCAGGCGATCGCATTTTCTGTGTGCCTTTTGTTTGTTTTTATTTATTCAAGCCCATCTTGTTTTTTTCGGTCAACGAAAAAATCGAGGATTTTTTTGTTCCGTCACCCGGATTTTGTCAGGAAAAGAAAAAACGGACACGGTGACGAACGACGGGGGTTAAATAAAAAGCATTGAAAGGTTGGTCCATTATCCATTGCAACGTCAAGGGAAATTTATCAGCAAAATTTGTTTCGTGGTATCTTCGCTCCCGGCTAAAACATTTCTTCCGTCATCCCAATGGTAGTGGTAAGAAACGGTTCTCTAAAACTCTGCACGAAAAAATATTTTCCCTGAAAGTCACTTTCTCCATACACCCACACACACACCACGCACACACAACATAACACACAGAAAAGAAGAAACTTTCTTGAAAGGGATTTTACCGCCACCTTGGTTTTAGATGGAAAAGATAGTCTCTCTCTCTCTCTCAAAACGGATAGGCAGTCTAGATTCCATGGAAAGGGCATGTTTATTGCAGAGTAACGAGGTAATCGCCATGTATTGGGTTCATGTACCGTTAGGCGCCTTCTTGCCGAAGGCCTATTTGTAAAGAAATATGGGCAAATGAAACGTCCCTGGGTTTCCCATCTCGTTCGAATCGGAAGAAAATTTACTAGTTTTTCCTGTTTCTTCCCTTTCAATGAATCTTTGTCTCACTCTAAAAACTTTACTTTGCATTTTAGAACAAATGGACGTAATACTCTTTCTTAACAGTTGGGCACATGATTTTTACTTCCGGTCCCCTTCAACAAATTAGTTTTTTTTCTTTTAAAAACTTAGTTTTAGTTTGTCGTTTTTCAAAAAAGGTCAACAAAATTATTTTTTTTTGTCAACTTAGGCTTTCGTTTTTTAAAAAAAGTTCCACAAATTATTTTCTTTGAGAATATTTAGCTTTCATTTTAAAAAAGTCCACAAATTATTTTTTTCTTGTTAAAGCTTACCGTTTCGTTTTAAAAAGTTAAAAAAAAAAAGTTCTTTTTAAATCTTTAGTTTTTCGTTTTTAAAAAGAGTCAACAAATTATGGTTTTCTTTAAAAGAATTAGTTTTCCCATGAATCTCCCCCCCGGGAAAGAATATATAACTAACCAAAAATGCGCCCATTTCTTTATTGCTAGTTAAATCATTAGTTGCAATTTATTTCAACAAAACAACTTCAAAAGAAAAAAAGGTTATGTCCGATGTAAATACTTTTAAAGTGAAAGTAAATGGAAGAAAGGGACCACAACCAATAAGACTTTTGCAATCCCAAGTCCATCCCAACCCCCCCCCCCATTTTCCAAAGATTTTCTAATACAGTAAGGACCTTCAAAAATCTGTCTCGACTAAGTACTAGAGGAAAAACTCCGAAGTCCATGCCCAATTTTACTTTTTTCTTAAAAGAAACCATAGGGTGTTGAGGTGTTTCCTGGTCAAGAAAAATCTAAGTTCCAGGGATTCGTTGAGTTCCCCCATTTTTGCTCTGACAGAAGTTCCAGCCTCTCGGAAAAACAAAAAAAAAAAACAAAAACATTTCCATGAGACACGTAACTTTCCAAACTTCTGCACGTCATGAATACCCATGCTGATATTTTGTCCAAAAGATGCTCGAATGAAAACACATTCTTTCTTTCATGATTGATGAAGCGTTGCGTTTCTTCAATTTCTTTTGTTGAATATTCAACAGATTATTAGTTATCATAAAATTACAAATTAAACGGTGAACCTCTAGAATTCCATTTACTCGCAAAAGAGCAGCTTTATGGAATACAATGATTATACACTCACACACACACACACACACACACACACACATCATATATATATATATATATATATATATATATATATATAGATATATATATATATATATATATATATATATATGTGAATAAATTCTTCTGTTAAAACAGGATACGTCTCAAGTATAGAATGCCCTTTAAAACCCTCTGGTTTAAAGCCAAAGACTATATATCGGTGGACTGACTTCCACCCTTATCTTTAGTGAGACTAACACGTAATCTACAAATACTTTATTCTTGTCTATGGATTTCTTCTATAGCTAATATTTCATATACTAATTTATTGAATGGAAAACTGGAAAAAAAACTGTCCCTTTTGTTGCAATAAAAAAACAAGTTTACTCTGAAAAACACAAACATTACTATGAGGTATGTTAAAACGACTGTCTCAAAAATTGCAAAACTTGCAAGACTACCATGAGCTCAGGAAGTTAGACGAAAAGAGACTGATCATCAAAGGAAAATCAGAAACCACTCAGAGAACGCGCACCTTTGCCAAATGTGAAAAGAAAACATAAACACAATCCTAAACCCTCACGGATCCATCTTAAAATCCAATCAACTCCTCCTTAGAAAAACAGCAGACCACCTCCTAATACAATTCTCCATCCCACAAAAAATTTCATTGACGTTAGTCGATAACCTTTTTTTTATATATCGGATGGACAAACGATCATACAAGTTGATACAGATGAAAATATAACATCAGTCAAACTTCATGAACGGCGGAGGAAAATGTGCAAGGAAACAAATGCTACTAAGAGGAACAGCGAGGCATCTCATATAGAAACAAACGACATCTTATATTCATAAGAGAAAGTTACGTATATCTTAGTTTTACCAGACCACACTGAGCTGATTAACGGTCCTCTATGGCTGGCCCGAAGGATTAGATATTTTACGTACCTACTAACGTTTCCAGAGGCCGTGTAATAGTGTTTTTTTTAAATAACTCCTAAAATAACTGATGGATTTCCATGATATCAAAGCAGGGAGCGCTCATACAATGGCTTAATTTTGGGAAATACTGTGCATTGCCAATTACGTTTCATTAACTTTTTTACTTAAGAAAATGAGGCTAAAGCAGTCTTAGCCACCACACATTCGCAAAAGTGATGACGTCTCAGTGACGTTGGTATAACGTTTCTTCCCCTGTACCTCCCATCCCCCGAATTGTTAAACGCCTGTTTAACTCCATAGATAATTGTCATATGACCTACCCCAAGCAATACGAAATTCTTTGTCAGTAAAAGTCAGCATACCTGGTAATGTGATTCATGACTTTAGACTTTACCTAAACACAAGACCAACCTTTTATATCTTACCCACTCACTTACATTGAAGATCAAGAATGAGACTTATGACAGGAGACGAAAGAAGCCATGCTAACCTACACTTCGCACTTCAAGCGAGTGTTCGTTAAAGCAATAGAAAATATCGTTTTCTTTAGGTTAAGCCGTAGGACTCATTCTACATAAAACGCAGGTTTACTCGATACATCAATTGACCAGGAAGCAAAATGACAGAGAGCATTGTTTGATATAATTTATCATATCAATTTGCACCAGAGAGAGTAGCTTGAATTCCTTAGAATGGTAGACTTCTAAAAGATGTCTCATATAAGGGCATTGACATCGGCCATTTGATAAATTTTGAAATCATATATATATATATATATATATATATATATATATATATATATATATATAATATATGTGTGTGTGTGTGTGTGTGTGTGTGTGTGTGTGTGTGTGTGTGTGTTCATACTACATAAGATTTATTATATTTCAACCTATAGTTTTATATATTAATTACGTTATAAGTACCAGTACCTATTTTTGTTACTTAAAAGGTATGTGACAAATATCATAGCGACTTTGTCACTGGAATTATACCATACTTCAATTAATGAACCAATCAACCTTACTTTGAGAAATCCATTGACATTGTCTACATGTCAAGCTGATATACTCGTATCAAATTATTCATTAGCTTTGCTTTTCCAAAATAATGTTATCACCAATGCTGGAAAGCATAGATATATGAGGGATGAAAAAAAAAAAAAAACAAGTATGGACACTTATACATTTTTACTCATCATCACTCTCAAGGAAAGATCGTTTTCCTCGTCACTATCAATGTTGATGATGGACCGGATCTATACTGTCTTGGAATATATCTGAAAGCCATTGTAATCATCTTCAAAATATCTTGATCTGACAGCGCCAGCCCACGTCTCCCCTGTTACAGCAAGGCTGGCCTCTTCAAGCCTGGCAAAGAGATCAGCACGGGTAAACCGCTGCAACGAGGAGTGCACCTGTCGTTTCATACAGCCCCACACCTGCTCGATGGCGTTTGAGCTCAGGATGGGCAGGGGGCAAGCGAACCACTTCATGGCCCCATTCACGGATTTTATTATCCACAATGTAAACTGGTTTCGGTCGGTTGCCCCTGCATATCTTTAGAAGCTCAGGGCGTGTTGCGTGAGCTGGATACTGTATTTTTCGAGACCTGAGCCAGTTAACCAAATCCTGCTTTTTTGTAGCTGTTGTTGGGGCATCGGCTATCTCCTGTCAATTGGCTATGGCATGGGGGCGTTGTCTAGCACCAGCACTGAAGGATCCTCAAGCGACGGCAGGAGCTGTGATGTTAGACCGATAAATATCAAATATCTCTGAATTAATTTTGCTCCATGGTAGTCGCCGGTTTTATTTTTCGCAGGGAAGCATTAAAAATGAAATTTTCTACAAAACCTTTAGCTGTACACCTGCTACCACCACAAACCTCTCTCCTCTCCTGGTGGCACCTGCCGGCTGTAGGTGGCACTGGTGACAGATTGAGAGGTGTCCACCTACTCCTTGCTATGTTGCATTCTCGTCGTAAACCAAGTCTCATCGACATACACTACTTCTCTTCCTTCATCATGATGTTGCTGGAGGGATCGTAGAGCATCAACTCGGCGGCAAACGACGTCCAAAGTTTCTTTCCTTAGGTACATTTTCCGCTGGGATGTTTTATATGGAAACCCATGTTATGGAGGATTCGCCATACTGCCTTCTCAGATGTTTCTTCAGGAATGATATTTAACATTTTAAGTTCTTCCGCTAAAGTGGCAATAGTGAAAAATCGCTTAGCAGCAAATATGCTGTGCACATGTCTCCTAATGGAACCAACGGTGAAGTTGTCAAAGACCAGAGGCGACGTATTTGATGATGCAAGTGGTGTTTCAGGTGAATGAGGATTCTTTCCACGGCTCACCAACACTCGGACAGCGTTCGGAGTCATCCCATAGCATCAGCAACTCGTTCACATGGCCTGTAGAAAAAAAAAACATTTAAATAAACAAATATATATACATATATATTATATATATATATATATATATATATATATATATATATATATATATATATATATATATATATATATGGCTAGCAGTATATGTAATATATCATGTACTTATTAAAGTATACTTTTCTTACCGATTATACAAATTTTCAGGCGGTTTCTTTCTTTCTCTCTGTTGTAAATGGTGAAGAGTTTCAGCGCAATTGTAGTTTTGCAATGGCGAGGACAAAGCAACATTTTGCATGACTAAAGTCGAATCTATATGAAATAGTTCAGAGCTACTACTACAACTGCTGCCGATGATTACCTTGGATGTACTAACAGGGCTCTGAGGTAGGAGTCGAAGTCGGTGAAAATTATTTTTGAAATCCTGAATCCGCTCCAGTTTCTTGCCCCAATAACATCATTCCAATATAAAACTCTCTCAAGGAAAATTTTTTTTTTTCTATTTTCTACTACTGTTTTTATTTTATTTTATTTATTTATTTATTTATTTTTTTAGTCGCAAATCTAAAATTTGTAGGAGTCCGAGTAGAATATCTCTCAGTGCGATTCCACACCCTGTTTTTAACCTCTTCTATTATGTTCGATAATTGTGTTAACCATCTAATCATTATCTACCACCATAAAACATTTTATTGCTCTTCCGGCTCATTTTATATGTGCAGTACACAGTCTTTCCTAACAGGGATCTACTCGGTAGCCTAATAACAATGGGAATGAAGGAAAGAAGGCAAGAAGGAAGGGTGGGGGGGGGGGGGGGGGGGTGGGGGGGGGGGAAAAGTACTAGGATAGCCATAGGTGTAAACACCGAAGGAGGTGGGGGAACCTCTGCGTCACAGTTACGTCATTAAGTACCACTTCTTCGAAACGCTCTGGAGGAGGGAAGAAGTTCCTCTTTTTTCTAAGAGTAAACAAGTTAATTAAGCACATCTGTCAATTCATTGTACCACCAAAAATTAGGCCAATGTTTTGAAACATTCATTGCTGTAGTTTCATGAAATTCATAATCCGGTTTGTTAGATATTTGAGAAAAACATATTACACCGGCCTCTGGAAACGATAGTAGGAACCAATTGGTCACTTAGCAACGGGACCTACGGCTTTTTGTGGGATCCGAACCACATTTCATCGAGAAATGAATTTCTATTACCAGAAAATACATTCCTCTGATTCCACGTTGGCCGCCGGATTGGTAGCCGAGCGTGAAAACCACTCGTCCAACGAGGAACATATACTCATGGAGAGACAAACATGAAAACATGAGAACGTGACATCTACCAAACTTCATGAGCGGACAGGAAAACATGAAAACATGACTCCAGTCAAACTTCATGAGTGAAGGTAAAAATAGATATGGAAACAAAATCATCAAAATTGCTTCTAAGAGGAAACGAGGTAGTTGCGTTATTTGAGGGCATAAATATTCACTATAAATACGTACCTGTCTTTTAACCTCTTCTATTTCTATTTTGGGACATATCTGTACAACTGGCTTCCGTCGTCAGATAAATGTCACGGTGAAAGGGTAGAAACACTTAACTTAATGTGTCTGACGTTCCCAGTGACACGGCTAATATTCTAACAGCGCAAAGCGCGGGCAATGGTGACGGGCCTGCACTATGTCTTTTGATAGCTCCGACGAAAAGCTATAAATTTTCGTGCGACGCTGTAAAGAAAAATTCTTTAAATTAATTTTTAGCTGCGACTTTCTTTATTAAGCATGACTTAGCAGGATGTCTGACGGTTTTTCTGTCATCTCAGCTAACCTGACGAGGAAAGAAAATCTGGGATTTTATATATGAATATAGATACACACACACACACACACACACACACACACACACACACACACATATAATAATAATAATAATAATAATAATAATAATAATAATAATAATAATGAATATATATATGGAAGCGTCGCACTTTACATTATGTTTGTTTATGGCTATGAAATATAGCTTTGTGAAAAATTTTAAGTATATATTTTTCTCATGGTAAATTCAATGTGAATGAAAATTTCACGGGTCTCGAACCAAAATTTTTCAATGCAATTACTAGAAATAGAGGTGAATGAAAAGAAAAAAAAACTTACAAAAAGTATTTTGTCCTAATGTCACTGATGACCTGTTAAAGTAGCTAGCTAATACCCAACTTACGACAAGGACTTATTCAGATCAATACATGTAATAACAAGTAATGTACATGAATTCTGATCATCAGGCAATAATTATAAATACTGTGCGATTACATACGCACACTGAAAAATGAGGGGCCGTTACAGAGGTAATGCACCAGTTGGCTGACCATTTTGCCGAGCTTTCATTTTGACAAATCAGGAACGATAGGGCCCATGAAACTATGCTCTACCATTACTTGGAAGTCCCATGTAACAATGGCTTGGTTTTTAAATTGAATAGCTGTTTATAAATATACAGTGTTATTATACTTTAGTTAATCTGTATTTGTAAATCTCTCTTCTGCCATGTTTTTTTTTTTTTCCACGTAGGGATATTCTGTTCTGCTGGACCTTTCTATGAAATATAATGACTTTGAAGTCTTTGTTGATAGAAATGTTTGTTTGTATCTTAAATAACAATAGCAATAATCATCATCCACTGCAATCAGGTCCGTGCAACATAAGATGTCTTTACGAAATTCCCCCAAAGCGTCTCTTTCCAGTTTTTACTTCCACAAATGCCACTCACCTCCTCCCTCCAGCCTCATAATTCTCTTCCAAGTGGCTTTAGGTACTTCATCTCTGGTGCCCTCAGGAGCACACGATCACCCATTTGATTATCCTAGCTGATGAGAAAAACATCTCCCTTCATCATTATCCCACCTATATATATGGAACTTCTCCATTGGTAACATTTCTCACTATCCTATCATCTGATGACAACCTCATTGTAATAATGATAAACTCATGGCTACTTTTTTGTTTTTAAATCAAGAGCCTAATTCGTTGGCGCAGCAAGCAAATGGTCTGATATACACAGATTCTCGTCTGCTGTTCTTTAATTTTGCTCTCTTCTCCCTCAACATAGCTAAAACTTCCTGCTACTCTTTATCATCCGAGGGACAGTCCTTATACTTTCCAGCGTTAGCTAACTGACTTGTAACTTTATAATTCCATCCATTTGTACGATAGTTACCCAATGCCTGGTTACTAATCATTGGCTTCATAAGTGTTGCAAACTTGAGCGATGAACTTCGTCTCAAGAAGCTTCGATAGTAGTTATACTTGTCTAAAGTTCTTGGAAAGAATATATTTGCTTTTGCTACTCATATGCCTATACTTCCTGTAAAAACTTCCCTTCACCAACTTGAGATGCAATTTTTGTTTATTTTTTGTCTTTTTATCAGATTTATGTATCTATTTTACCTTTAATACGATCTTATTTACTAAAGAACTCTTCCATTTTTGCTTATGTTAACTTTCTTTTGGATATAAATATGTAATAACTTGGACATTATGTCATGTTTAATGTTGAACGCCTTATTTTCTTTCCCAACATTATTTACTTTACTGCCTCTCTGTCATGAACGTAAATTAATAAATGTTCTACAATACGTGGTATGTACAGCAGTTCCTATTATTCCATTGTGTGCGTAAAATTTGCATAAAATTTTTAAACACGATTCCTTCACATAATTTCGATCGACATATTAAAATCAAAAGCAGACGAGGACTGTTTCTATTAAAACAAAACACCACTGCAATTCTTAACGTCTGCATCAAATTATTTCAACAGACTTGATTACAATACATTTCAAAACGCGGCTTCCATTCGAAACTGCCAGAAGTATAATAAGCTCGGTGTCGAATGTATTATATTTCAAAAGCATAATTTTGCTTAAACACAAAAGCGTATTTGTTCATCCATATATACATGCGAGTATGCACACCACTCTGAGGCATATTCTGCACTTGAATAAAATTTGCAAAACTTAATTTTCTCCATTACTTTATTTCCGAAAATTCCATTTCAGCGTTTCAGATGGGCCTCAGTATGCATGACCGACCTAACAAATTCATCTGATATAATCCGGTTCTCATCTGTTCTCAGTTTCTTTCCCCTTTCTGCTACACCCACTTTCCCCCTCATCCAGGTTCTTCTGCAGGATTCGTCATTTTATAGGCAGGTCTAACATCTCAATTACCTCGGCGTTCAGATATCGAACGTTCCATTCACATTAATAAAAAAAAGTGTCCAAATGAATAAAGAATAAAAACAAATAACCCATTTAAAGTTCCAGTTAAACATAAATGCCAGACTGAATTTATTTTAAGAAAATGTCCTAGTTGTATTATAATTATAAATAACAACCAAAAACACCCGGCTGTTTTATTTTAAGAAATACCATATTACTGAGTTATTATAATAAAAATAACGCCCTAGTCGTCGTAGCAATGACATAATCATTCCTATTCAACTCTTTCAAAGTTCTTTTAAACGCAGTGCCAAGTCCAGAGGGAACGAAGGCAGACCGCGATTTCGGAAAATTCCAAAAATAAAATTTAAATCCTAAAAGAAAAAATTTGGAATCCCTAAAAAATTAAATAAACAAATTCAGGAATCTTTCCCTTTGCTCCTTCGGGTTGTTCGTTATCTCGGGCTCTTCTGTCGGAGAAACAGCATCAGCAACCGGCTCCGAAATCTCGGAGTGGTGCTGCGACCATAGATACATGGATGGCTGGGGCTCCACCCGGCAGGAATTTCCCCAGCGGGTGGACTCGGAATTGCGAATTTCCCATTCGAATGAATGATGCAGAAAATATTTTACTGAATAGCCACTGCAGTATTTCTTCTTCTTTTTACTTTCATTATTATTACTATTATTATTATTATTATTATTATTATTATTATTATTATTATTATTATTATTATTATTATTATTGTTGTTGTTGTTGTTGTTGTTGTTGTTTTCATTAGCAATAGTATTAACAACAGTAAATTTTCATTTGGCGAAAAAGTATTTAATTTCAAGTCATTTCGACAATATATTTCCAAAAATTGCGCTCTACAGGAAATATGTTAAAAAGTCTTTTAAAAGTTCTGTTTTGAATTTACAAGTAACTTTTTCCTTTTTCCTTATTCCCGTCCTCATTACACTTATGGAATAATAAATGTAACATGTAGGTATAAAATAAAGGTGCAATTACGAGGAAAGAGAAATAGAACATTCATTTTATATTCATATTACGAAAAATTAGTATCTTAATGGCCCTGAGTATTTCAAAATAACGTCCAATTGACTTCATCATAATAAAAATACCAAGCCACAGTTACGAGAAATAGAGAATAAGTTACAAAACATGTATTCTTTACAAGTGGATAGTGAGCCTCTAATGACATAAATGTGTCTCTCCCATATAAAGCAGTATTGTAATTGCTCCAAAATTCCTGAAACGGAGAGTCTGTCAGTAAATACGACAGAATTTTTAAATTCACCCATGAATAACAAAATTCACATCTCATAATTTATGAAACTTCTGACACTAGCTACCTTTCGAATGGACCAACCATCGACCCCACACCATCGTCAACCTGACACTGGTCATTGACAGGTTATAAATTAAGAAGCTTCATTACAAAATGGTGCTCGAACTTTAATTAATGTGTTGCTGCTGCTGTGTATTCGGTTTGCAGTTTATTTCATTAATAACGG
>NC_087204.1:71197547-71217547 GCF_015104395.2 Macrobrachium nipponense
GTTTAGGCAAATTATTTTATGATCAAAGGACAAAATTAATTTAATTAAACATCGTTTTCAAAGAATGTTAACGCCGTGATGTATTATTTTATCGGCTGTAGGAGACGAAATAACAACACCCCAGTGCGTACGATAAGTTGAGTCAAGACTCGAGCGGCAGGAAAGCCAACTTCAAATTCTTCGGTATGCTGTCACGAAGCTAGAGTTGAGAATAAAATTAGAAATCGTGACCCATCGGTATATATTTTCCTCACTTTGCAAAATGATTATCTTTAATACGTTGAATCAAGTCTACTCAATTCTAATGTAATTTATTTCAAGTATCGCACCTTTGAAAGGATATTTTTTTATTGTTAAGTAAATAATCTGGCACCTTGCATATGGCAATATTTCCATAATGAACAATGAATTAAGAAACTACGCCAATTCTTCGTTGGCCGTCTGTACGTATGCAGTTTTTGTGAGTGGGTGGGACAAGGCAAAAGTACTCGTCCTTCAAATGAATTAATCCTTCTGGAAACGATTAATACCTAGGAAGATGACGTCATCCGTCGAATCTGGAAAAAATATCCTTTCATGGTGCGTTCTATTAATAAAGGAATGATTGGTCGTAGACATTTCAATTTGGATGTACGTACACACACACACACACACACACGCGCACGCACACACACACACACACACACACACACACACACACATATATATATATATATATATATATATATATATATTATATATATTATATATATATATATATATTATAATATATATAATATGGACTGACCACACCCAAAGCTGCTTAATTTCAGAATTAGGCCAGAGGATTTAGAGGTAACTATTGGGTAAAGGTAGGTTAAACTTTTTTACTTGACTAACATGTTATTGTCAACTACTTCATCAATCATTTACCGAGATCAGCGGAGTCCTATCTTCATGTCCATCTCGTGTCAGACGCACACACAAACACATATAAAAAGGAGTTCTAATCGTACAGTCACGAAGCCTATGAGCCAAATGTGAGAACGAAAGGATGAAGATAGAAAAGGTTAGAAAAAAAAGAAAGTGTCGTGTTAGTAGTGAACGGATGAATCATCCAGCATAGGCAAGGATGCCACTCCCCAACATACATTACTTCCATAAATAAACATTTTTTTAACACATGACACGAAGTGCCTCGCCTCAAGCCCGAGAATCGTTATTTTTATTCTTATATCTGGCGTAACACAAAAAACGGCAGTGTGGCATAACCATTACCAAAGATTTAGAGCGACGAGTACCATGTGGTTCGAAACATTTGCCAGATGGACGACGTATATCGTCGGGAAGGTTCCACTGTGGTTTTCCTATTTTAAGGCAGCTGTCAAAGACGGTAGCAGTCGAATGAATAAAAAAGGTGGTAGATAATAATCATCCCTTGAATTAGCGTTTTTTTTTTTTACTGTGATTTATCAGCTTTCACTCGTGTAAAACGCGCAAGGCTTTTATTTCACAGTACACATTTGCGAAAGATATAACGAGAGCAACCTCGACGAGCATTATCCCCCTCATCCGAATGGAATCCTACAGGGTTGAGGAATGTTTACAGCATACACAAGATTGATTTTTCCATAGTCCGGCTCCCGATCCACCTTAAAATCAAATCAACTCTTCTTTGGCCCGTCACTCGCTCTCCCCCCTACAAAAGTATTTCAATGAATAATATTTGGAGATACGTAACCGACAGACACAAGACTCAAACAGACATTACTAAATACATGAAGTCCGCCCACTTCAATGGTGAGGGAATACTTTTCTCAACATCTGATCAAAGATCACAGACGACTGCAGAGTGCCAGGTCGTCCTTCAAATGCCACGCATTGTTGGTTAGATTAATTAAATGGAGGAGGGTCAGGTAATTGGAATGCCTGTGAAATAACTGTTTGTTCTCGCAAGGGTTGGCTGCCTAACCACCCAATCCCTCATTTCAGGAGAAACGAGGATCACACGAATAATTGGAATTCTCGAAATGATGTGATGTTGATGGCTTTTCTTGATTCTGACGAACACTTCGAGAGTTGAGGTGAGAGAATACAGCCTCGAAACTGTCTGCTAAACATACAACAACAACAACAACAACAACGACAACAACAACAATAATAATAATAATAATAATAATATATAATAACAATAATAATAATAATAAAATGATCTAGGAAAATGAAACGTTCATTCCTAAAATTATTAAGAACTAATAAGTGTTTTCTAGTTCTTGACAATTTTAGAATGAACATTCATTGCTAGACCATTCATTATTATTGTTATTATACCTTAGAAATCGAAATTATCGTGTCTCAAAGTTGTCAGGCTTTGGCCTTCGGAAAATCTAAACTAGATTTCGGAAATTTTTCGGGCGCTCTTCTGCAGAACTGCTATTATGCGCTCGTAAAATATGTTCGGCAACTAACATACGAGTGGATATCCGAAACAAAATAGGAAAGTTATATTTGTTGAGTTTCAGTGCCAAAGGTTGTTTCTTAATAACTTTGCTCTTGTGGGGAAAAGGCGGTAATCACATAGGTGGCGCTTTGCAACTTTCGTAATCCCATTATGGTCCCATTGTGTTCCCATTTCCTTAGCTCTGCCTTGATAATGATCAAAATTAAAAGTCAAAGTCGGGTGAATGACAAAAATGGGAATATAAGCAACAGCAATATGAATCCATGATGGAATCAGAGCTAATTGGATGATTATCACCGAAGTGAATGAAACTTAAAAAAGTTAAAATTTAACTCACAATGATCAAGAACACACAATAATAACACCTCTCAACCTATGCAGATTACAATATTGTTGAGCTGAAACTACCATTAGTCAAAAGGGCACCAGATAATCCAAGGTTATTGACCCTCCCCCCTCTCCCCTTACCCTCCCATGCATCATGCTACCCGGTGCCACACAGAACATACTGGTTAATGTTTGACGAGGTGGTCTTCAGTAAACTCACTCCGTGGTCCTTACCACGCCTCAGGTTTTATCAGAAGAAGCTGGGTTACCTCACTCTTGGCAGTGTTACGGGTAAACACGGGGTGGGTGCTGGTTAGTCTTCAACCAAACCTTCACAAGTGACTTAGATTTGTTGCTTCAAATGACATAGGCGTCGAAATGGAGAGATTTCATGGGCTTCTGTTGAGCTTTTGGAGATTTAGATCCAAATTCATGTGTAAGAAAGTAAAATTTATTTACCTATTTTCTCAGACATAAAGGTGTATTTTTATAATATACACAGACTGACGTTCTAACTAATTATATATACATGCATACACACATACACACATATATATAGATATATATTTATAATATTATATATATACATACACATTTACATGTAATTAAACAGTAAGCTGTTTTCCGTAATCAGAGGTAATTCCCGAGAAAAAACAAGACATCAGTTACTACAGCTTCCATATCCTGACAGCTGAAAGCAAGACCAACACCTCTTGCATAAAACTCTTATACTAAACATACAAAAAGGTCCCATTCACTTCATTGGATGTGTTCGCGCTTCCTCCTTCATTCAACTTATAAAAATATCTTCGCCATCCTATCGTCATTTTTTAAAAAAATTCAATGACGATTCATCTCTTCCGCATATGCTAAGTTGTTTTCTTATCTCACAGTACAAGAGCTACGATTATATTGTTGCACTTTTTGTTGACCTCTCGCCATCTATCTGTTATTCGCTTGTAATTCTTCCGTTTCTGGTTTTCATTTCTGCTTTCCATTTTAATATATGTGCCATATTGTGGAAACCCTAACGTTTTAAGTTAACACTTTTGACTTATGACTTATATGATTGTCGCGGTTCTTGCTGACTGAAAATATTAAGAAACATAAAATCAATAAAGGCTTGATTAGTTCTCGAAGATACGAAACGCAAATCTACCTTTTATGGACTATTTATTTAAAATACAATAAAATTTTTGTTATTAAAATGAGTACGGTGTATTTGGGCCCTCTTTTGTATTCCCTCTGCATGATTTCAGCGTGATGCTTTGCTTTAAGAAAAGGTACGAAAGGCGTTTTGTCTTTTGCAATGTTATAAATATAAAGAAAAGATATATGACAACTAGTTACCTAATACGCCAGAAACCCCCAAAACAGTTCCGTATAATGGCATCCGGAGTCCTCTACAGACGCCATAATATTTATCATCTCCGCCTGGCGGCTTCACAGTTTCAACACCCTTTGTGCTATAAAACCCTCACCGTTTTGACTTGGTTAGTTCCAAACACTCTTCTTCTCTTTGTTTACCTCATTAGTATTTTCACTTTTCTCAAACCTCAGATCAAAGGCTCTAAACTTTTTTTATATAATAAGTCTTCCCCGTGTTAAACAAGAACCCTTGACTGGTCTTGACTACTGTTCTATATCAAATTAATTCTCCGCTGAATATACAATGGCTAATTCAATAAACGGTCCTGTGTTACCATCATTTCAAGTCAACTAGTTGAAATTGTAATAAACGTATTAAGCATTCATTCATTAAAATCACAATGAACGTATATTATGCTACTAATCAAAGGTGAAATTACGTTAGTTTAAGAGTATCCCCTTGGGGGATTCCTCTAAGGCGTATGCTGACTCCCAGCAAAGAACTTCTGTTCAAAGTATATTTACTTCTTTCTAATTTCCATAAAACGTTTTCTCATTTCCTCCTTTTTCGTCTCGATAATTCTTCTCCATTTACATCCCACTATTCCTCAATATCTCTCATCCCTCATTTAATACGCCTACACGAACTCTCCTTCAAATCACCCTTCCTTTACCTCAACGTGGATGAAATCCGGCCTCATTGAAAATATCGTTTTCGTCCCTGAGAGATGATTTCGCCCTGCAGCGTGTCATGATAATAGGGCGTCACAGGCACTCTGCCCCGCTGACGAACATGGCATGCACATAATTGGAATCGCCTTTCAATCACGTTGAGAACAGCTGCAAAGCTCGCAAGGTCTCGCTGCTGAGCGATAATAAAATCAAATTTGATTACTTTATCATTCTTTCTTTGCATTCTGGGGTGGTATATATATAATGGAACACCAAATGAAGGTATTTATATTAACAAGTTCATGTGATTGCTTCCATTAACCTGTACTTACAAACAAACGCACATACTAATGTACATACATGCATAACTACATCATTACGTGCACGTTTATCCGTGCATGAGGATAAAATGCACCTAAAATAAACTGAATTTAGTTGCAAATCCTCTGCTACACGACTTTATAGTTTACCGTATACTGATGTCGCCTCTGGGTCACCCTGGGTCAAGGTGTGAAACCGGTAAGCTAACAACCTCCCTAATGTGCATTCCACTGCCTTGTGGAAGACTTTTTTTTTTTTTTTTTTTTTTAAAGGTGCAAAAACTTATAAAAAATGTCGGAAAAGAAATAGCAATTCCATCTTGATTAAAGAAAATTAGTAACAGTCCCGAAAAAGTTTATTATGGCATTGGCTTTACAAATGTAAAATGGGCTTTAATAAGAAACAAAACTGTCCAGTTGAATATCATGGATCTTGTCAATAATATTTCAACCAAAGCAAAAGTATCACAGAAAGTAGTTTTTTTTTGTTGTATAACGCAGAAATAAAAAAAAAACGCGTTTTCGTAATTCAACAACCCAATTCGTTTACGGAAACGTTAAACATTTCCTGACAAGTTACACTAAAAGCTTTATGGAAGCCATCAAACCATCTTTCCGGGTTATTCAGACAGGCAGTTACGGTCAGTTTGAAAGCGATTTGAGTATATAATATTAATTATTTATGTTGCTAAAACGCCTTAATTTAAGACAAACGCACTCGAGCTACAACATAACACTATATTGCAAAAAAAGATCTTGCGTTCTATGCTCTTCCTTTTTTACTTTGCTAAAAAACACAGGTATCAAAAGAGGGACCTGAACAAGTGATTTAGCATCAATAAAACAAGTAAAACCAGACTTTTTTTTGTTTTTGTATACTTACTTTTATTTTTTTTAGTAGACACCAAAGGAGCACATCAATTCTCAAAATTAAAGGAAACAAATCCAAAGCTGGATTTATTTCAAAACCTAACTGACAAAACCTTGGCCTAAGAAATCCCTTTATATAACTTGAAGACAGCTTCTGGAGAAAATAGAGGTAGTAAACAGAAGCCGGTAAATACATAGCTTCAAAATAAATTTGTTAGAAAAGATAATAATAAGTATTTGTACAAACAGGCAAAGGTAGCAAAAAAGTTTAAATTTAGCCTAATTAAATATACACCCCCACCTTTTTGACTATTGGATTTATTATGTTCATGATTTTATTTTCCATGCTGATGGATTTAGATTTTTTTTCGTCTTACTAACAACATGAAGGCCATTTTCGCTTACTGTGGAATCAATCATCGGACAAGAAAGCTTACGGCGATGATTTAAGGCGATGATAATAATCAGCAGATTCCAGAGTTTCGATGATTAGAGCATTTGGGGTTCTCTCTAGAGCATCTGGATACCGGAGCAATTCAATAGATGCTAAGATGGGTGACTCTGGTAGTCGGGTTAAAAGTGCCAACCGGGGCATGTATTTCAACAAAAATAGGCATATCATATTAAGTCCTTACTGAGCGAACTAATACCTAAATCACTTTTGAGAAAATGCACAGAATAATTTTGTACATTTGCTCAACCACGTAAATATTCCGAAAATATTATAGTGGTTAGATGTAAATACAGTATGAAAGACATATTTAATGCAAATATATAATCTAAGAGAATATAACAATGATAAAAGCAGACATAAGAACCTCCTCGTGCGCCTTATGTCAACGTATGCACAGCGCATGTGAACTGAATAACCCTATAGCGCATACATTAAAGCAAACGGTCACAATCGCCTGATATTCCATCTCCCCTACCATCAGTGGGAATCGTTTTTATGAATATTGAATAGTTCCTCTGAATCGTGTGTCAACAGGGCGCATATTTGTTTTGCTGTCCTCCAGACAACACGTCAGTTTCGAGCGACGTTCTCAAAGGGCAGGAGCCTCAATTTACCTTGCAACTATGCATGCAATTGAGTCGTTGAAAGCGATGGCAAGGAAAAAGTCAATAGCTCCGGGACTAATCGACAATGAGAGAGAGAGAGAGATGAGAGAGAGAGAGAGAGAGAGAGAGAGAGAGAGAGAGTAAGTAGGATGTGAGGATGGGTGGGTTAATGGGCTTTCTAAGTTCCAATTGAGCTTATTCACGCGTCAGCCAATTAGCGGATAAATATTCCGTTATTGCCCCGATTACTTTTCTCAATAAATGAATGAAGGAATATATGACTGTTATTCTAAATATTGGACAGTTTCGAAAGGAGAGACATATCTGGAATCGGTCTCGGTTTCAGTTTGTTTACGAATTGGAATTATCGGCCGTAATTCGCTCTGTTTGGTCTGACGATATCCATCTCTTAGCTCGAGTCTACAACGTATCGCTGGTGTCAGCCCGGAGTCTGATATAAGGCGTTGGACAATACAATTCTTTGATGTTGGAACTACTGAAATATATTACAATAAAACAATATTTTACAGAAACAAAACAAAAAACAGCGGTATTTGTTGCGAATGATTAAAATAAATTGGTACGATTCTTCAAATAGAATACGACCTTGTGTTTTTATTTCACTTTGCTGAGACCATTCCCTTTACTGGCTACGTTGTGAACGCTCGTTACCATAACATTTTCAAATGACCAAATATGATTATGAAAGCTCGCGAAGAGAATTGGAGGAATTCTTCACAACTAGGCATGCAATTTTAATATTGAAGTATGCGTATTTGTGTGGTGGGTGTGTGTGTGTGTGTGTGTGTGTGTGTGTGTGTGTGAGAGAGAGAGAGAGAGAGAGAGAGAGAGAGAGAGAGAGAGAGAGAGAGAGAGAATTTCCAACTTTAGGATGCCATTATAACAGCAATCCTTTCAAGAAATTTACATATATAGCCCATAAATGGGACTAATATATCTAAATTGAGCCTCTATAATTCCACTGTTATTGAGAGATTCTTTCATCTACGACTCTTAACGTATTGTCCTAAACTAACAACTTCCAAAACTGAACTGACACTTTTTGAGATATACTATGCAGCCTACTTATATAAGAGGCGTACATGCTTTGAAGCAGTAAAACTTATTCTTTTTTAATTTTTCTGGGCCCTATCTACCTGAAATATATATATATATATATATATGTATATATATATATATATATATATATATATACTATATATATATATATAATTATATATATATCTATATATTATATATATATGATATATATATATATATTTGTATATATATGCTTAAAAATCACAGTAGATACACGTGACTTCATTAATTAAGCGAATACCATAGGAAAATGATAGTCAGAAATCCAAGCTCCTTGACAATGGCTTATTAAAGACGAAAGCGCTTGGATTTCTGACTATCATTTTCCTGTGGTATTCGCTTATATATATATATATATATATATATATATATATATATATATATATATATATATATATATATATATATATGTACACATATATATATATGTATATATATATATATATATATATATATATATATATATATATATATATATATATATTAGCGAATCCCACAGGAAATGATAGTCAGAAATCCAAGCGCTTTCGTCTTTACTCAGACATTGTCAAGGAGTTAATGAAGTACAATTGGAGAGAAAGGTCTCAGGTACAAAACAAGATCAAGAAAACCAGATGGTTAATTGTCAAAAGGGTAAAAATAAAGAGATAATCCAGGATTATCGAATATCACACGGTCACAAACCTAACCGAAATTACAAAGTACCTTTACAGTCCAAAACATGTTAAAACTGAATATATTAATTTTGTTGCTTATCTACAACTTTTTTCATAATGAAAAGCATCAAGTTTAAATAAACCAAGACTTAAATTTAGAACATTTCTATTGTTTGACTTGATGAAAAAAGATTCAGTGATATTCCTTTTAACTGTGTCATTACATTGGGATTAAGGCTCTTGCTGACTCCAGTAATAGGATGGTCTAAAATCTCTCATATGAACGAATAATGCATTCGATATTTGCCCAGTTTCCTCACAGAATATTGGATGTGTTTGAGAAGTTGTGAAAGAGATTTATTGGTTTGTCCGTAATAGATCTTTAGGATTTTTAATTTTTTATTGATTAAACTCTTGGCATTAATATTACTGAAAACAACATTTATGTTAAAAAGCTTTACAATTCTCTAGGAATATCTAAAAACCTTTCATCATAGGGTAATTTAGAATGTTATGCTTACTAAATTCAAGATTGTCATTAGTTGAATAAAATGATTTTCTAGCTCTTTTCCATGCCACATCTATAAAAGTCCTTGGGTATTTAAGTTTCAATGCAATATCATAAATCATTTTAATTTCAGCGTCAATAAACTGCGGGCTACAGACACGTAAAGCCCTTAGGAACATCCAGAAAAAAACAGAGAATTTAACATTTTGATGGTGATTAGAGTAGTAATGAACAAAAGAGGCAATATTAGTTGATTTTCGAAAGACTGAAAAGGTGAAATTTCTATCATTTCTATGGACAGTTACATCAAGAAAATTCAAATTACAATTTCCTTCTTTCTCTACAGTAAATTTTATAGAAGGGACTAAATTATTGAGATTATTAAGGAATTCCTGGAGATTTTCGTGAACTCGCCAAATACCGAAGATATCATCCACATGTCTAAACAAATAACTTTTTGGGCAAAATTCTTGTAAGAGTTTTGTGTCAAAAAACTTCCATGTAAATATTGCTAAGACCAGGAGCTAAGGGATTACCCATAGCCATGCCAAACTTTTGTACAAAAGTTACCCCATTAAAATAAAATTACTATCTTTGATACATAACCTTATGAGATTAATGAGGTTTGCTACACTTAAAGGAATGTCATGACGTTCTAATTCCTCCTCCAAATAGGCACTTTTGTAAATAAAGAGACAACATCAAAACTAACCATATTAAAATCAAAATTCAAATTTAAACTATTCAATTTGTTAATAAAATCAACATTGTTTATAACATTCGTGTTAGAAATGTCCTACCAAGGAGTAATAATTTTTACAAGCCATTTAGATAAATTATACGTAACTGAGCCCACTGAACTAATGATTGGTCTGATAGGGTTATTGATTTAAGTGTCTTGACTAACATACATATAAGGTAGGGAGGCGCATTGCGGTGTAAACTGTTTAATTAAATGGTCAAAGCCCTTCAAAATGGATTTAATTTGTTTATTAAAATGCAGTTCACTGTCTGTGTAGGGTCAGACCTCAGTTTCGTATAAGTATCAGTATCATTTAGCAATGTCATTATTTTTACTTATATTAGTCACTTTTATTCATTATTACCACTGCATTAGATTTATCTGCTTTTGTCCCTTTCACTGTTTCGTCTTCTTTAATTTTCTTAAAAGCCTGGAGAAATCTCACGGGTACATTAGGGGGAGAAGGTTTACTCATAGCACCATACACAATACCTTTACAAATATTGATATCATCAGGGCATAGGTTTTGATTAAATTTTTCTAAATAACAAAAGGATTTAGAGATGTCGACACAGTCCAGGTTACCATTAAATACACCAAAGCTTAACCCATATCCCAAAGCCTCTGTCGTAGCACATCCACTGGTTTGTCTGATAAATTAATCATGAGTCCACGTTGGCATGCTTAGTCCAGTCGCTTTCAGCAATAAGATTTTTCAACTTGTCTTGAAGCTTCATTTCAAGACGGTTGCAGCACTTTCTCAATTTTCCTTTGCAATAATCCAGCATCCGATTCTTCCAATCGACAGGAACCGTCTGATTAAAGCCATACTATCTGCTTCCAAGTGATGTCGATGTGTTTCTGAAGTATGAAGCGTTGAAATTTTCTTGATGTAACTGTCCATAGAAATGATAGAAATTTCACCTTTTCAGTCTTTCGAAAATCAACTAACATTGCCTCTTTTGTTCATTACTACTCCAATCACCATCAAAATGTTAAATTCTCTGTTTTCTGGGAGGGATGTTCCTAAGGGCTTTACGTCTCTGTAGCCCGCAGTTTATGACGCTGAAATTAAAATGATTTATGATATTGCATTGAAACTTAATACCCAGGACTTTTATAGATGTGGCATGGAAAAGAGCTAGAAAAACATTTTATTCAACTAATGACAAACTTGAATTTAGTAAGCATAACATTCTAAAATTACCCTATGATGAAAGGTTTTTAGATATTCCTAGAATTTTAAAGCTTTTTAACATAATTGTTGTTTTCAGTAATATTAATGTCAAGAGTTTAATAATAAAAAATTCTCCTAAAGATCTTCCAGGCTGCATATATGAAATTCCCTGCAAAAAGTGTGATAAAGTCTAATACGGACAAACCAATAAATCTCTTTCACAACGTCTCGAACAACATCAATATTCTGTGAGAACTGGGCAAATATCGAATGCATTATTCGTACATATGAGAGATTTAGACCATCCTATTACTGGAGTCAAGCAGAGCCTTAATCCCATGTAATGACACAGTTAAAAGGAATATCATTGAATCTTGCTTCAAGTCAAATTATAGAAATGTTCTAAATTTAAGTCTTGGTTTACTTAAACTTGATGCTTTCATTATGAAAAAAAGTTGTAGATAAATATAAGCAACAAAATTAATATATTCAGTTTTGACATGTTTTGGACTGTAAAGGTACTTTTTTATTTCGGTTAGGTTTGTGACCGTATGATATCCGATAATCCTGGATTATCTCTTTTAATTTTTAACCCTTTGACAATTAACCATCAGTTTTCTTGATCTTGTTTTGTACCTGAGACCTTTCTCTCCAATTGTACTTCATTAAACTCCTTGACGATGTCTGAGTAAAGACGAAAGCGCTTGGATTTCTGACTATCAATTTCCTGTGGGATTCGGTTATTTATGAAGTCACTGCATCTACAGTGATTTTTTAAGTAGTATATATATATATATATATATATATATATATATATATATATATATATATATTTAGCCATTTCTGTTAACATGGGGTGGCTCCTGAAGAAAGAAATGACTATGATTATTGCAACATTCATACTTATGGGGGCAAATGCTTTGCTGCCTGCCTTCATACAATTTTAGCTCGTTGTCAAGAACCTATCTAGACTACATTGTGAAAACTCTTTACGTTGCTTCTATCAATTCTTGCATAAGCTTTTCCTAGGTCTATGTATGACATGTACAGAGTTTTCCCTTTGTTTTCAAACTTCTTACTTAACTATATCATGACACTTGTTCCACAAACCCACAGATCCTCAATGTTCTTCTATAAATACTGCTACTAACTGTTTTAATTTTTTAAGCTGAATTCTACCATATGCCTTCCCTAGTATGCTAGGTAACATTATTTCCTTCTCATTCTGACCTTAATGCAAAGAAAAATTTATCCCCCCCCCCTCACCCAATCCTTCATAACGTATGCCCTCCCTCATACAAAACTTTCAAACTCTGACTAGCAATTATTCATACTATCACCGACATGCAGGATCTCTTGTGTATCACAACAGATAAGTGGATTTGGTGGATTGAATTGTCATGTTTTTATGCTAGAACTAAATTTTATTGTATACTATTTGATTTCCATATATTTAATGACAATAATAAAAACTCTGGCCTGCTAACGACTTTCTATAATAACAAATAAAAGGTTTTCTGAAAATGTATTCAGTCGAATCACAAATAGCGTTTTCGTTTGTTATTTCAAATTAGTTCATTTCATAACTAAGAAAACTCATTTGTTCAGAGAGTATCTGAGTTGAGTGCATTTTAGAGGGGGAGATAAACCTGATTCCTTGTCATGCCAGAACAGATAAAAAAAAAAAAAAAAAACAAAAAAAAGAAAAAAAAAAAAAAAAAAAAAAAAAAAAAAAACAAAAAAAAGACTCGAGTGAAGACGCATTTTTTTTCCCTTGAGAGCGGACAGACCGCGCCGTCCTCCTGGGTTCCGCTTCTAACAACGACCAATCATCCATTCTGGCTTCATGTTTTCTGCGTCGTTAGGCAAGCTGGGAGGAGAAAAATGAAGTTTCGAAGAATGCCTTTGAGAGGCAACTATCTAATGGCTTGAGTTACTCAAAGCAGCGGGCTTTCAGAATACGAGTCCAAAGGCTTTTAGTCCAATTTGATGTGGGGGGGGGGGGGGGGGGGGGGGGGGGGGGGGGGGTGAGGGGGAGAGGCAGTTTATGCTCGGGACAGGTTTTCGCTTAGTAGCGAATGTGTTAACTTTATATTTCTTCGGTTCGCAATGGAGAGTTTGCACGTCGGAAACCGAGCAGATATTCTTTGAGCTTTCATCCACTAAGGATTTAGGCTTACTAATACAAGTATTGGTGAGATAATTTTGTTAAATTCATATTGGACAGGTATTAGTGTTTCTTTTATTCATACTAGGGGTATCTTTAAAAAAATCTTATAACTGAATGCATATCTGGATACTTTACATAAAAGCATTCCTTTACGACTGCTTATTTATTTCTCAAACAGGTATTAATGTAAACTGTCTGTGAATGGTTCCCGGTTAAATTCGAAAAGAATACATATTCCACAGCATTTTTTTTCAAATCGCCATTTTCATAACTCAAGGTTTTATCTTTTCAAATAACAATTCGCCACATAAGATATATTCCAAAGCAATCTTTTTAAAACTGCCATTTTTTTTATACAATTCGAGGTTATATTTTTTCGTCTGGCATTTTGGCCATATATATCTAAAACTCAACTCGTAATATATTTATAATTCCCGTAATTTCAGGAAGAACAAGAGCGATCTGAAATTCCAAACGCCTAGAGAAAATTGACAATTTCCTTTCAAAGTTTGTCCTTGAGCAATGTGTGTTCAGAAATCAGTTACGGTCACATTTTTGTTGGATTTTATATAATATATATATTATATATATATATATATATATATATGGGATATATATATAGTATATATATATACATAAAACCATATATATTATTTATATATATATATATATATATATATATTATATATATTATATATATTATATATATATATTGTTGGTTAGCATTCTACGTTTGTATAAATGTAAGATTTTACAATAAAATAAACTTCGAACTGATATTCAAAATACAGTGTATGAGAAGAAAGATCTTTGTTTGGGACCAGATTTAATAGCTGTCATCGCTAGCGATACCAGAGTTGATTGATCTAGTATGATTGTGCCTTAGTACGATATGGGGGGGGGGAGGGGGGACTCGCTCTTCGTTTAGTTTTTTAAACATGTCAGTCAAACGATTAGCCACGTGCTGTACTGAACGCGTATGGTTCGCCTTTGTTTTTTATCCAAAGCACATGGCAATTGCACAATGTTTCGTAAGATCGCATCTGGTAGTTTCTGAATGTGGTTAAAGCTGGAAGTCCTGATTTCTACTCTGGGCGCTGGTTCGAATCCACGAGAGGACGAAATTACTGTCAGCTAAAAAATTCCCCTTCGGTTAACTTACTATATGAAAATATATTAATTCCGAGGTAGAGCGATTGGGATATTGTCTCCTTAACGTCAAGATGACGTATTCATGCAGTAACGCAAACAATTGCAATTTGTTGATTAAAAATGCTATTTCCCTTGGACTATCCCCACAAACAGTCGCCTAACTTCCAGGTAATCAACTCTACTGCATAGGTCAGCAGTACCACGCTGGCTTTTTAACAAACCGAGCTCGTCCGATCGTCCTCGACCGAGCATCGAACCTGCTTGCCTTACTCGGTAGCCTAGAATGTTAGTCATCACACCAATTGTTTTTTCTACAATATCTCACTTATATATTACACGACTCTTTGATATTCTACATGGACAGGATTTGATTATAATTTTAAGCCATTGTCATAATTAGTATGTTACCTATAATACTGTGCATTTGTTCAAAAAATCAATCATCAAAATCACCTATTTCCTATCCAAGCGTAGTCAGGCTGAGATTTATTGATTTAATTTCAGTCTTTACAGATCCTAGATGGTCCTTCCTTTACATACTCATTATTATTATTATTATTATTATTATTATTATTATTATTATTATTATTATTATTATTATTATTATTCAAGAAGGTAATCCCATGTACATATGGAACAAGTCCAATAAGGTCTATTGGCTTGACATTCAATCTTCCGAAGAATATGGTGTTCATTGGAAAGAAGTACCAAAAGATGATAGGAAATACAGAAGCAAGAGATCAGTTATTTAAAATGAAGAAAAACAAATGGATAAAATAATAATAATAATAATATATATATATATATATATATATATATATATATATATATATATATATAATATATATATATATATATATATATATAAATGTAAGTAAATGATAAAAGCACAAGGTGAAATTTTAGAGTAGTAATGCACTGCATCTTCCGCTTGAATTTTTGGGAGCCATGTCTCCTTGGCAATATCAACATTTACGTTAATTTCCATTGAAAGTCTGAATGTCACCACAACACTGTACGAATATCTTCGACGCTCTTCAGAGAACGGGACGGGAATTCTGATCAGCACGCCCCCAGTTTTGGATCCCGATGTCAGCATCGGCAGCCCCAACGGCTCCACCAGTCCGATCCAGCAGGAGGGACACGTCAGGGTAAGGGCGGAGGAGGTGGGCATCGTTCTACTCGTCCTGGCTGTCTGGATGTTCGCCATCGCATTGTTCTTTAATAGGTGAGGTGCTCAGTATAATCTTATTTTTAGTAATAAACTGGGTGAGGATTACTACGCTTAATATAATCTAAAAAATCATTGGTATTCAAAATCATATTTCATAAACACCAACGAAAAAATATATCCTGAAAGGTTGTCAAGATCCTCTATAGTATTCTAATACAAATCTATCATTCTAACTTAACTATCAGGTCATTTCTGCATACAGAGATTGCCAGTGAGAACGATATTTTCTGTAAGACAAAAATTTCATAACTAGTACTCTGCATGGATAAAAATATCAAGTTTTTAGCGTCAGGCAGGTTTGACAGTGAAGCTATCAACTCACTTTTCCCTGCGAAATTTAGAAGCGTTCTGAAGGCTAATCATACTAAACCATCTAATAAAATCAAAGTGAGTTCGACTCTTGGTGAATAATCAGCATAAATTCTAAAACAACTAGAGTTATTAAGAGACGTCAACTATGCAACTTATTTCTGACAATGCACAGTTGAAATGAATACAAAACCTATAACCTATCCCGAAGATTGCAATATCATGAAATTTACCTTGCTATTCTACTCGCACAAAACATATTGTTAATCAGATGATAGGGAAATTGAGGGTCGGAATGTCTTCATCATTTAATAAGAATAGTTTCTTTGTTTATAAGAGAGATAATCAGTGTAACACAATGTGTGTGTATATATACACATATAAAATACACACACACGCAAACACTATAATTATTCTATGAATAACTTGATCACGAAATATGTAAAACGTGATGCTATGTATAAATAAAGGTGATGCCACAGAGGAAAATGAAAACAAGAACTGCCGAGATCTTCCGGTCTTAACGACCCTTTACTTAAGGCAAGACTGATCAGAACAGAGAAAAACACAGTACAAGCAGGTATAGTATACAAACTGAAATTTAAAGTAAATGGACCTTATGTTAATCGTGTACTGCCCGTTTGTTTACTATACCTACTTGTACTGTGTTTTTCTCTGTTCTGATCAGTCCTGCCTCAAGTAAAGGGTCGTTAAGACCGAAAGATCTCGGCAGTTTTCGTGTTTTCATTTTCCTCTGTGGCATCACCTTTATTACACACACACACACACACACACACACACACACACACACATATATATATATATATATATATATATATATATTTATATATATATCTATATATATATATATATATATATATATATATATATATATATATATATAAATTACTTCTAGGGCACAATTTTTCACGGATACAACATTCATTGAATAGAATGGCTTTCTCACTGTTTTACCAGCTTTTTTGAAATTGCTTCATATTTTCTAAATATTTTCTTTACTTCATTGTTCAGGTTACTAATGGACACATAATGGGGTTCTTCCATTTACTCCAGTATTTTTACACGCGACAGCTGTTTCGTCACCTATACGTATTGACGTTTTCAAGCGTACTGATACAAATATGAGCCTACATGCGTTTTGTGACGTCATGAGGACGGAAAGGTAGTACAATTGCCAGATACCTAGTTTTAAGTATTTACAAAAGACTATAGTGAAACTTAAAATAAGACAAATAAATAAATATGTTAACAACAGAAATTAAATAAAAAAGTTGAAAGTAAGTTATTATACATTATACTTAAATATATATTAATTACATATATGTTTAATTCACTGAAGAAAGTCAGTGTGCGCTCCTGTCCGCGTGTGGGGGCTTTGTTCCACGCGTGAAGGACTGCCTCCTACACGAGGGCAAGGATCGGTCTGCCTCACGTTGGATGTTAAGGCTGGGACGTTGCATTGCGATGCTGACTGCTTCTGATATCAATAAACGATTGTAGTTGCCTTCCTTGTGTATTATTTTGGTGTTTGTGAGAAGTTCTTGTAATGATGGTTTTTTATTGTGGGTATCCACAAAGTGCTGATGAATGGCTCCTTGGTTTCTGTGGGCCTGCATGCGACGTTTGAGTGTGGTGGTTGTGTGTCCGATATAGCATTTTTGGGGGGACTGACATTGCTCGTCAGCACAGACAAACTTGTATACTATATCAGATTTAACCTCTTTCTCCGTCGATGGGGCCGTACTATTTTTCATTACCAAAGAGGCCGTAAGGTTTGGTTTGCAGTAAATCCTTGCTGTTATTTTGTTATATGGCGCTACGGGGGTGGTTCCTCTTCGCAGTATACCAAGGATGGCTTTCCTTTCATCTTCGTGGTGTTTGTTGTTGTTACAAGAACTTCTCACAAACACCAAAATAATACACAAGGAAGGCAACTACAATCGTTTATTGATATCAGAAGCAGTCAGCATCGCAATGCAACGTCCAGCCTTAACATCCACGTGAGGCAGACCGATCCTTGCCCTCGTGTAGGAGGCAGTCCTTCACCGCGTGGAACAAAGCCCCCACACGCGGACAGGAGCGCACACTGACTTTCAGTGAATTAAACATATGTAATTAATATATATTTTAAGTATAATGTGTATATAATAACTTACTTTCAACTTTTTTATTTAATTTCTGTGTTAACATATTTTATTTATTTATTTTGTCTTATTTTAAGTTTCACTATAGTCTTTTGTAAATACTTAAAACTAGGTATCTGGCAATTGTACTACCTTTCCGTCCTCATGACGTCACAAAACGCATGTAGGCTCATATTTGTATCAGTACGCTTGAAAACGTCAATACGTATAGGTTGACGAAACAGCTGTCGCGTGTAAAAATACTGGAGTAAATGGAAGAACCCCATTATGTGTCCATTAGTAACCTGAACAATGAAGTAAAGAAAATATTTAGAAAATATGAAGCAATTTCAAAAAAGCTGGTAAACAGTGAGAAAGCCATTCTATTCAATGAATGATATATATATATATATATATATATATATATATATATATATATATATATATATATATATATGTATAATGAACTCCAAGCCCGAACTTGCCGTCGCTCAGTCCACAGCAAGCCCCTCTCATCTCTTGCTCCCTATTTGAAGTACACATAATGAGAGTGGATACAGAGGACAAGTATCCGTCTCTAGGGCGGAGACTTGCCGTCTGCATCCACTCTCATGTTGGTCAAGTTTGGTGGTATGGGTGCACTAGTATAAACTAAAACTACGTTATGTAGTATATGGATCATATACAATATAACTAAATCCGAGTACATATTTCATGTTTATCCGCCTGGATGGGGGCGGGGTAGGTAGGGTATCAGGAGGGAAGGGGAGACATGGCACATCCGCCCCCCTCCTGCAAAAGCGGATGTCGCCCGAGAGGGAGCTGGATAGGTAGGGGATTGAGAAAATAGGGGAGACATGACAAATCCCCCCTACTCCTGCAAACCTGTTTGTCCACCCCTGGTTGTGGCGGGGTAGATAGGGGATTGGGAGGATAGGGGAGACATGACGGGCAGTGACGTTTTCTAGCGCAGCGTAGCGTACACCATCAAGCTTGTTTCCAATAATGCAAGGGCGCCTATACACGATAGCGGAAAATTTTGGTCCTGATTTCGTTGTCTAAGCCGAAGTCTCGCATAATTAATTATTGTTGACGTTCACGTTCTGATGTTTTTGCGATGAATTACGCGCTGCTGCTTGTTTTCCAAAACTCTGCTGATAACGTTCCATAGTTGCGTGGATCATTTTTCAGCTCTATGAAATAATTACCCAGAGTAGTAAATAATTATTTTTCAAAAAGTAGCATATTGTTATCCGGAGGAGCAGAAAGTAAATGACCATAAAAACGAAGGTCATTTTTTCAAGGGCCCTGTAGTTCATAATCAAGAAGAGCCAAAGATCATTCTTGAAAAAAAAAATCTATCCACAAGCCGTATTACAAGCAAAACGGTGGATCACCTTCGACTACAATCGTAATCCTTCTCCACTAGTCCTTTTCCTAAGGAAAACAGACCATTCTCCTGGGGAGTTATAGATTTTTCTTTTCCCTGCAGCAACGAGGGTCATTCCCTACAGGAGCATAAATCATGTACCAGACGAGCCTAAATCTTTTTCCAGTCGCAGCCCAGAACATTTTCCAGAAAAACCAGTGGTTAATATTCCAGAAAAACCCGTGGTTCACTTTCCAGAAAAGGTAGATCATTTCTCGGTAGAGAGTTGGTCACTGAGAAAATATTACCTCACGTAGCCATTCCGTCGGAAAATAAGGGTGATAAAATCAAGGGTTGAGACAGCATGTCACTACCCTAAAGG
>NC_087204.1:71227369-71239869 GCF_015104395.2 Macrobrachium nipponense
GCTTATATATCTCCCAACACCCGAAAGTAAATACATGAATGAATAGATAAATAAATCAATTAATAAATAAAGAATACTTCACGTGGATCGCAAACCAAATTTACCCCAATATCTAGTATAATCTTTAGTGGCTTATAGCCCAGTATTGAAATTCAGACATCAGTGTTAATCGAGATATCGTCGACAAACCAGCAAACGAGAAACAAACAGATAACCAAACGTTGATGCATTGTCTTTATCCTTTTGTTAACGGAGACAAAAATGACTGATGTGTGTATGCAGATGTTCCCATATGAAGTTTCTGACACGAATTTAGAAATGTATGAGAGTTTCGGGTGGAGGTTTATTCTTGCGTCCAAAACCACTATTTTGAAGAGAAATTTTATATTCACTAAAAAAACTATATGCACAATGATATATACACACGTATATGTATATATTTATGACAGATGAAGCGTGTCTTATCTTTGTATATATTTGTAAATATAGAGTCAAATATTAATAATGCCATATCACAGCAAAAAGATATCAGGTATCATAAGACAAAAAAAATGCAACAGAATAGAGCGCCGACCAGTATGCAATAAAGCTTTTGGAAATGTGATCAATGTTTTTGCTTTAAAAAGAAAAAAAACTGTCCTCAAAGTTAGGAGAGGCATTAAAAGTTTGGTCGACTAGTCTTTTTTTAGTTTGAGTGATCTTTTTCATGAATTCCTCGCAACATAAATCATGAGAAAAACAAAGAATTCAGTTTGTTTTCCGGGTAATTTGGATGCATCTTAAGCAATAAAGACACTGGAAACCAATAATTCAGTACATTGAGCATACGAACAGGGTGAATTTATCTGCATTGCCGACTTAGTAACAGCCCATAGGGGAATGAAGTCTCTTTGGTGCATGGAAAGTTTGGATTTTTTTACAGGGCAATAAACCGCCATGCGTGGAGCCATCAGGTCCCTCAATTTCAGTGGATAGCCATATCAATAGGAATTCAACGGTCCCTGATGGAATAACCATAGAAGGAAGTGGGGCAGAAAACTGGTACTTGTACGCTATCTTCGGAGTAATTGCTTCCCTTTCCTCGAATGCTGTTTTGTCACATTCGAGCTCAAGAAGGGAGCACAGGTTTGATCTCGGAGTGATGAATGGCATTGGCTTCAATTTAGGTTCAGACGTTTTCTCTAAAGGTTTATTGTATCTTTGCCAAATTCTTAAAAGAATTAAATGTAATTTTGCCTACGGCATACATTTGTATTACTTAATTTTTTGGTGCTACCAGTAGTATGTGGCACGCTATGATGTATTATGAATGAATGTATTTTTTTGTTTTTGATACATGGGATATTACCCAAGGTGCAGTGCCTAATGTGAGGTTCTCTAGGCCCTGATTTGAACAGGAATCTTATGCATGGAAACGTGAGTATTACTCAGATATCTTATATGAACCCAGAGATATCACTCGAAAAATGGTTTCGAAGGGTAATTATACCCTTCGAAACCATCGCGTCCTCTGTGGGCACTCCATCAGTCTTGGATTAACCCATGATAGTGGGATTGGTTGTTGTTTACTTAGAAGATGAAATAGAGTGGACGTCATTAATTCCCAAAGAAGAAGAAAGAGCAGAAGAAGAAGAAGAAAATGAGAAGGAGGAAGAGGAGGAGAATAAGAAGAAGTAGGATGAGGAGACGGATTCCTTAGTCGGAATCCACCACCCTCTCCTGTCCTCCGTCAGGCCCTAAGCTCCTCCATTTTTTTTTTTTTTTTTTTTTTTTTTGCTCAGTAGCCCTCGCCATAAATCTAAATTTCCAGCCATTAGTATTCTGATCACGACTCTTTATGGTAAGAATACAAGATTAGTGACTCCTCCAGTGCGTGGTCTCTTTTCAGTTAATAGGAACTCTTACGGTTACCAAAAAGCTTTGTTGCGTTACCGGAAGACCTGTATATTACTCGAAGTTTTCATCACCAGAATTCTTTTTCAAGCACTATAGTAGTTACTTGCCGTTATCAGGATCCAGTGTGAGTTATCCAGTCTTTTTTTTTTTTTTTTTTTTTTTTTTTTTACTAAGGCCTATAAAAGACACTTTGAGTCACTTGAAGACGTTTAAGATCCAGGGAACCCTTTGAGAAGCCAGGGGCCACTTTGAGTTAGCTTTTTTGAATTGCTATAGGTCCTTGAGATGCCAGAAGTCTTGAGTTATCAAGGGCTTTTGTTTTCAGTGGTCATTTCATCTCCCAGAGGTCATTTGGAAACTACCTGTTAAACTGAATGATTCTTTCTATATATGATTTTTTTCTTTCATTAAGAAATGATTCACAGGTTCTGTATTTACGAGAAGTGTAATTTTATACGCTCTGTAGTCCTTTATCCATGCATTTGCTAACATTAACATGATCCACTTAGAAATCACCCCCCACTCTCTCTCTCTCTCTCTCTCTCTCTCTCTCGCCTTCCTCCTCTTCCCTCCCCCCACCTCTCCTCTCTTCTCTCTCTCTCTCTCTCTCCCTTACTAGTAGGTAGAATTTCAGTGTCCAGTTAGCAGAGAGAACCATTTCACAGTTATAATGAGTACGAATTTCTTTAGCTTTATCACGGAAATGTATTATATTTGCATGGATTATTAGGGTTACATGTACTGTTGTCTTTGAAAAATGCTCCATTACATCATATTTGTTCTAAAATTGCACCAAATACTCCAGCAATAACCTCGCACACAACAAACTGATTGATTGGCATATTTATTAAACATTTTGTAAATGGTTCAGTAACATCGTAAATATTTGGAAAACACCAATGACGCTATAACGAAAGACGCAAAATTAATCATTTTTATTGATAGTTGACATGAGCCTGCATCATTTTTCATATTTGTTGAAACGAGTGACAAATTAGTGGAATATAAATTAGGCCTTTTGTGTAGTAATCTGTTACTCCTCCTTGTTTCTGTTTATTCATTTTCGTAATAAATGAAGCTGTCTGTTTGTTGAGCTGCCTGCTCGCCAATATATAGGAAACTTACATACGGGATTTTTTAAAACGTATTGGAGGGATTATTTCTGATCTAAGGAAGAGTTAATATGATTTAATCTGGATCTTGACCTGAATGCAGATCCATGAATTCTTTATAGTTGTTCAGTGATCCATCGATTCATGAGGCAAGTTTGTGGCATTTGTGCTTTTATTTCTTCTACTCGATTTGAAATCCCATCATTACTTTATCATATCGGGCAAGAACATGGATTTATTTTTGTAGGAATAATAATATGAATATTTGTATAAATATAGGTATACAATAAAGAAATCATGTACGTATCCATGTAGCATTTCAGTTTTGTTTAAGTCTGGCTTCTGTATGAGCTAAATGTTTTAAGTTGTTGCCTACATTTAAACCCAGTAAGAGTATTATTTTCATAAGCCTTAACAACGATATTGTCATAATAAATATATTAGACGTGAGAGCTTTTAAGTTTGACGTTCGTTTAGCACAGCTCTTAATCTTTTCCGCCAACTAAGTGCTGCCGAGTTAACACTAATCATGTTCAGATAGAAGACTATGACCTTGCAATTTAATTCTGTAATTCATTATGGATTTGCAACACAGGTTTCTTTAGTTGGGTACCTTGTAATATGTTTATTATATAGTGGTGATAATTAACATCTCTAGCAAAGGTTATGATTGCACTCAGGGATGAAACCGAAATCACTTTCTAATGTACCCTTTGACATTTCCCATGAGAGAACAGGTTGAGAACATCGGGCTTAGAGGGAAACCTCCTCCCGGGCAGGAGCCACCACAAGGGTCCGTTTACTCTTCCCCGCCGTGAAGTTTCACGGCTCCCGGGGACCACCGGAGAAGCTGAGGCAAACAGGGGCGGAGAGCCAAAAATACCTAATGAAGTGTAAACGAATCGTAATACAAGAAAAACACCTCTGGCGGGGGTCGAATGTTTGTTCGGGCATATCGACTGTTGAATAATTAAATCGCCCAGCTGGCTGCTGCCCTTCGCATGCAAGGACGACGCGAGGGACGGCACTTTTGTTTCTGCGTTTTGTTCAGGTTTAAAAATATTCAGTTGAATCTCTTATCATTTTATAGTAGGGTTTGGGTGTTTGCATTGGTTTTTGCATAGTGTTGCATATCAATAAAAATTTATTCTTGTACAATTTTGTGAAAAGGCTTCGGTTCCAGATTTTTCATTTCATGAAAATGAATAACAGCTCCCAAGGGATCTTGTTTGATTTCTCAGCTACAATAGTCATTTATTGTCGTTGCGAAAAGAAGACGTTCATTTTCATTCAATTCATTCCTTTCAAACGACGAAAAGTATACTTTTCTGGGCCTTGATATAACAACATTGCTCATGTGTAGTTTGGTCATTTCCTACCCGTATTGGGCGGAATGGCTGACAACGACAATACATCAAGAGTCAAACCGAAGAATATCCAGTGGCATTGATCGCCTCATCAACTCTTGTCTCAATATTTGGGAATGAGACGAGGAGCAAAGGACTCTTTTTCCGGTCTGGCTCTTCTGATGAGAGTTCATTAGTATGCTGTGCGTGCAAATGAAGCACTACTTTTTAGGCCGAGTCAAGTGCTTTCGGTAAAATTGTGTTTTTGTGCATAACATTTTTTTTTTTTTTTTTTTTTTTTTTTTTTTTTTTTTTTTTTGCGGGGATAGTGGCATTTTCTTGACGTGATAATATTTTTGAAATTCAAAATATTCTGACAGTTTTACAACATATTGTTTTCTTTTGTTCTAGGAGTGTTTTTCATACTTATTTGTTTTTGGCCGGTGGGAGGGAGGTGGTGGTGTGGTGAGTTGGTAAATTTTAGAGCATAAATCGCGTGTATGAAAGACACTATAAGTATCTTTTTGCCCTTTGTCTGTCCTGTGAGAATTTCGTTTTTGTCGAGTATTCTTGATAAAAATCAAAGTATGATAGGAAGTCTAGACATTACTTTGCCATTTTCATATTTGGAAAATGCTGGTGTTTTTGCCCCTTGATGTTTTGATGAAAACAAAAGTATTACTCGACATTCGTATTCGAGCATAAATTATTAATTGCCTGTTTTGCGCTAGATAGTGCTATTACTGTGGTGTTGAAATATCGGAGAAATTCATGGTATTTTTTATGGGAGCATCACGTTTTACATTTTTCGGGTGAAGCGACATTTCTTTTCATTCCCTCTGATTTTTTCATATTTCTGACGTTTTGGTTTTGATAAGGCAGACGGACAAGAAAATATGAAAAGCTCTTCGTTATTCTAAAATTTCTTTAGACCATTTTGAAAAGCTCTTCGTTATTTTAACATTTCTTTAGACCATTTTGAAAAGCTCTTCGTTATTTTAAAAATATGTGGGTATTTTGGGCTTACATTTAATTGGGAATGCAATCGAAAACATCTCCCTATAACCTTCCCTCCTTTGAGAGGTCGGTTTATCGCTTCTTTCGTGTTTAAGCCCTATTTTATTCTATCTCTCTCTCCCCCTCTCTGTTTCTGGGCTAGGTAGGGGCACTTGGTTGGTCCTACGGTTGGGCATTAAAAAAATGAGCTAAAGAACAAGGCCGATGGGGAGTTGACTAAAAGCGTCAAGTGCCAGGGAAAGAAGCGTCCCCTGACGTTGGACGTTGTAGTGGGTTTCTCGAATTTAGCTGTAATTTTGTGATCACTAAGAATTACAGTCCGCTTAACCTTTTTCTTACTAAAACCTCGTGAGTCATCGAACCAAGCTTGCCCGTAACCTCATCGCTCGGAAACTGAATATGGAACTCTGTGATTTGGTATTTCTAGCTCACTGCACATTGGCAATACAATGCTTCATCAAGTGACTGAAATTATCAACAATTATACTTGCAGGCAGTTATCATTTTAAAAGTTATGCAACTTCACATTAACAAAATAATCGTAGTCATTTCAGTCAGCCACCTAAATACCATCAGCTCATCCTCTGCGAAGTCCTGGGGATTCACAGGTCAAGGTTGAGGACCCCTGATCTGCCTGGTAAAAGAGGTTTCTTTTAATTTCTATTTCCACCAGTTTTCCATACAGCAATTTTATTCTTTTTATAATAATGAGAATAATCTTCCATTCAATTTTGTGCAGAGTCCCGAAGTCGTCACCAGGCCTCCTACTCCCTTGCACACATTACCAAGTTCATGCCAAAGGCCCTTGCTAGCAAAAAGGTGGCACAATGTAAACCCACCACCAACTGATTCTGCTTGAATTTCCGAACGATAAGCTTGGTGAAGCGTATGAGGTCATTCCAGTAGAGTTTCAATTGCATCCAATTTTCTGCATACTGTAAGAGACGAAGAAAATCAGATCATCACCTCTTACCAGCTCGATAAAACCTTGAACAACCCAGAACCAAACGTCCCGCTAATATTGAGTCTTTTCACTACTAGTAATGCTACTAATAAACGTTCGGTTCTGAAACCTCTTGCGGAGCAGTTTATTGAAAATCCAATTCCTTTAATGGCGTAATTGTGCACACGTGCGCATTCACCCGATAACATGCAATATCAATGCGTACTGAGGTGAGAAAGAGGTATTACAAATTGTTGTTATAACCTTAAGAGTAAAATGACATTCATCAGACGTGAATCTATGAGTCCCGAAGACTTTGCGTGTCTTGTTCTCGTACCGTTGGAATTCTCAGAAAAAAATAAAAAAGTTGCAGAAATCTTCGTTTCATGTAAAAGAAGTAGGCTTTCATTTCGTGAGAATTTAAGTTTAAAAACTCGAGCTTTATGATTCCCCTTTCCGAACTTTTCTCAAGCTTTGATCAGCCAACTGGAGAATGCTGGAAACGGTATAGAATTTACAAGATAGACTAAATGAAAGTAACAAGCGTTGTTTTCCATCCCCTTTCACGTTCCAGTAAATAACTCTCAGTTCATGGAGTGGAAACTTTTTTTTTTTTTTGCATTTCCCAGTAATGCAAAAATAACTGGAATGTGTGTGACTTGCATTATTCGAATAAATATTTATCCTCTATTTCAAAACGGGGTCATTTGTAATTTCCTATCGATTTTTGACTGGAGTGTTAATGACTCTAATTATGGACATGCTTTTGCTTATTTAAAACAGGGATACATTGCTTATCGCATGTTTAAATTGAACGTCCGGATGTTCAGTCCAAAAGAGCCTTAGCTACAAAAACCTGTAGGCACTTGATCACTGGCTCGCTAAATGGTTTCGGGGATGTGTAGAAGATACCCACTGTATCCGAGAGAGATATATATAAAGCCCCCTATCGGTGCACATGCTTGTTTTCTGTGAGTTGCATTGTAGTGAAGTTAGTGCTCTTTCAAAAAGGAGATTTTTTTCTGACAGATAATGAAGATTTTACAATAACCATAATATTGGCAAACTTTTGGGCAATTTACGTTTGTGCACTAACAGTAGTACTATTTGAGGCTCCCACTGTTTTGTTTGTTGTTTTGGTATGACCTTCGCCAACGAAAAAAGAATGATGTTAGATATTCCCCTATTTTCATGTCTAGTTATTTGCCCTGTAATTCAAAACATTAATGGATACCGGTAAAGTTCTTTGGACGAAATGGATACAGATAAAAGTATTTTTGATATATTCAAATAATTTTATTTCTTTTTTGGCAGAGAGACATTCATACGTTACATTGATTCTCTTAATTTTAGGAATTTTATTCCAGTGAAAGTTTTTTAATGAATTTGTAAAAAAAAAAAAAAAAAAAAAAAAAAAAAAAAAAAAAAACCGGATTCGGAAACTCACCGTATTCTACGCAATAAATTATTTTAGATATTTTTCGAAAGCATTTTTTTTTTGCATGGAAAAAAATATTCGTCAGTGAACTCACCAACCATAGATTTTTGCTGATCTTTTTTTTTATTTTTTATTTTTTTTTTTTTTAGGTATTTTTCAATTCTCTTTACGTACATGGGTTTTGCCTCGAAGTTCCATAGGGCTTTGGCCGTCCTTTTGCTGCTTATTTTTTTTTATGTAGTCCAGTTCTTTTTGATGAACATAGATATATAATATATATATATATCATATATATATATATATATATATATATATATATATATATATATATATATATATATATATATATCTGAGGAGATATAAGTAAAAGCTAATTATAGTATGTGTAAAACAGACTCTCAGACGGACAGATCTTTGCATATTAAATATGAAAAACATTTGCTTATATGTCCTTCTGTTATTCATACAATTTACTTAAAGACTTGCTCTCAGTCATTAAAGTAGCTTTCTGTACAAATACTAACTCATTGCGATTCAGTCCAGACTCACAAAGTTTGCTGAGACTGTTGTTAATACTACACTCAACAATATATTAAAAGGTGAATGAACTTTGAACCCTTAAAGAAAAAGGCGAACATCTTAATTTTTCAATGTGTGTGTGTGTGTGTGTGTGTGTTTTGGAGGAGAAGCAGAACAGGAAAAAATTCGAACTAGTGTCTCCTAGGTAGTTCACAGCGCTTCAAACCTAGCCACTGGAGGTCTGCTTTTTCTTTAGTGTGTGTGGGTGTGTGTTATTTTTTTGTAATTGTAGTCGTAACGACTATAGTCTTGGTTAAATAAACATGGAAGTTCCATGTCCATGAAGTATCTGTCATGTCATGTTATGATTGATAACATTCTGTGTTACAACTCTCAAGTACCGATGATAAGAACTATCTTTTTTTTTTTTCAACTACAACGAACGTACTGTGTAGCTGTGAAAAAAAGAGAAAAGGTCCTTGCATTAACAATTTTACGGAGGTGGAATTTCCGTGTTTATTTAATCGATGACCCAGGTCGGTATAAATCCAACACAAAATCATACCTCGTGCATAAAGAAACAAATTCTAAAAATTTTGAATTGTTTTACCATTCAAATGAATAAATCAAATTAAGCTAGTAAATCTGCGAAGTAAATAATTTAAGAAGAATAATTGTATAAGATATGATAAAAAAGTGTCCTTTATATATATACTATAAATATATATATATAATCTTCTATCTATATAAATAAAAATGTAAATATTCATTTGTTCAAAATCTTAAATCTCCGAAAGTTCTTCATCGATTGCTTTGAAATTTTGAGACAACATTGCATTCGAATACGCTCGTGTTTTTGTAAAGGAGTTTCATCCTACCTCCACCCCTCCGAAGGGGGTGGGGGTGAGAAGGGATTCCCTGAAACGAAGCTGAATCTGCCTGTGACACGGGGCTGATTATGCCCGTAGACTTAGGAGGGGATTGACAGAGAGATAATGAGAGGAAGAGGAAGTGAGAGAGAGTAGATGGAGTGTTAGGGAGAAGAAAGAAGAAAAAATGACCCGGGAGAGTGTTAGGGAGAAGAAAGAAGAAAAAAGACAGGGAGGGTTAGAGAGACAGACAGACAGAGAAGAGCAGGTGTTGGGAGGAGAGAGAGAGAGAGAGAGAGAGAGAGAGTAGAGCGTGTTATAGGAGAAAGATGAAAAAGTGAGTGAGAGGAGAGACGACGAGAGATAGTTATTTTGACAGAGAAGAGCAGGTGTTGGGAGGAGAGAGAGAGAGAATTGGTATTAGTGAGAAGAAAGAGGGCAAGAGACAGGGATTGTTGGAGAGAGAGAGAGAGAGTAGAGCGTGTTAGATAGGAGAAAGATGGAAAATGTGAGTGAGAGACAGAGAGCATAGGTTATTTGAGAGAGAGAGAGAGAGAGAGAGGAGAGAGTAGAGCGTGTTAGATAGGAGAAGATGAAAAAGTGATGAGAGAGACAGAGAGCATAGGTTATATGAGAGAGAGAGAGAGAGAGAGAGAAGAGAGAGGAGCTGGCATTAGTGAGAAGAAAGAGGGAAAGAGACAGTGTGATTGGAGAGAGTAAGAGAAATGGACTTTAACCAGACTGAGCCCCCCAAGCACCGCGTGGCCGGGTACAGCTAGTATATATATGAATGGGTATCATTTTTCATATGGAACAAGGCTACAGGGGCCATTGACTGAAAAAGTATCTTAAATGCTTACATAGCAGCCGTTTGTAAACATCAGTTATTATTCCAAGCTCTGGAAAGAAGTGAAGAGAAGACAGATTTACACTTTCCCCCATTTAGAACTTTCTTTAATTTAATTTTCTTGCCTTGCTTTTCTTACGTGCATGAAGGGAACTATTGTTTGTTTGTTTGTTTGTTTGTATATGCGCTTGTTTTGTCTGTTTGTTCATCGTTAATAAGGCATCCATAACGGTAACCCTCGTCCTCAGTATTTGTAGAATTAGTTTGTCGAATTCCAAGAATTCCAAGATCTTTACAGCTATTGTATCATATATACATATATATATTTACTTATGGATCTGTACAGCTATTGTGTCATACATACATACATATATATATTTACTTATGGATCTTTACAGCTATTGTATCATACACACACACACACACACACACACACACACACACATATATATATATATATATATATATATATATATATATATATATATATATGTGTGTGTGTGTGTGTGTGTGTGTGTGTGTGTGTGTGTGGGAGTGTGTATAACTATTTATGGCATATGGTGTTAAATCCCCTCGACCTTTTGCTAAACAGTTTTTTTGTAAGTGCTTTCATAGCACCTATAAAGTCTCCGTAATTCCTCAGGGACAGAGTACAGAAGGTCTATATATTTCATCTTGAATAAAATTCCTTAAGTGTTCTTTTTATTTCCGTAAACATGTTTCAAAATCATCCGATTTCATCTTCAGTACCTAAAATTATATATTTACATTATAAAATGCAGTAAGGGCTATTATCTCATGTAAAGTAAATGTTTAAAAGTATACAAATCCAATAGCAATTAAAATTCTGCATTATTTATAAAGTCGTAGATGGTAAATGATAATAAAATAGTTCATACATTATCAACATAGTATATGAATTCTCATTAAAAATAAAAGTACATAACAATTACACATCGACCATTATAGGACCGTACCTCAAATTGTACTCTAAAAGGGCTTCATTCATGCAGCAGCCCGTATGCTAGTTTGTCACCCAAAACCGCACTCCGGTTCCTGCATTTTCCAATTAGTGAACGTATTCTTTGGGATGTTGTGTGGGAATCACTTGCATCCGGAGTTGTGCTATGTTCGAATTCCAACCAGTGCTAATCGTCAATTGGCATTCGTCTCAAAGGATCAGGATTTATACCGAATCTTTGCAAAATTATTGCCATATCTGGTATCGTATGTGGGGTGTTCTTGTGTTTTAGGTTAGTCAAGTTAGAATGTCGTGTGAGGTTTTCTACGGTAAAGGATACATCAGACAAACTGGTGTCTATTTCACTTAGATTATTTTGGTTAGGATAAATCATATCAGTCTCTATGGTTGTCTTGACTCCAATTTTGGAATTTAAGGACGTTATTAAAATGATCATATTGCTTATTCATGATTGGGTTTTCATGAATTATGATAAGTGCTTCCTTTATAGCCAGTCTTTTCCTGTCTTTGGCCTTTGCGATTATTTTGATATTTTCAGTAAGGTGCTCTCGTGATGGTTTCATATTATGGAATTCTTTAGAATGATTATGAATACTTCCATTTTACCGGTGGGATACCAGTCTCTGCGAAAAGGTGGTCTGGATAAAGCCAATGGGCATGGAAACTTATAGATGACGTTGGTTCTCTCCAAAATCCCCGGAGGTGGTGCTGGGTTATTTTTCATGACTAAAATGCAGGTTCTGGGGTTCTTATAGTATATTCTGAGCTCTAGTTTACCATTTTCACTTTTACCTTCCATGTTTGTATGTATTATATCTTTTAATATTCTTTCATCCATTTTGTAATTGGCATTATATTGGTTTTCATAGTATAGCCGGATTGTGGTGGTTTTGGGTTTAGCGGGTACTAGGGATTGCTTGTGGTTTACAAACTTTTAACATACATACATATATATATGTATATATATATATATATATATATATATATATATATATATATATTGTGTGTGTGTGTGTGTGTGTGTGTGTGTGTGTGTGTGTGTGTGTATCTCAAAATTTTTAATATAAAATGCCCATTAAAACCCTCTGGTTTAAAGCTGAGGACTATATTTCGGTGGACTCACTTCCACCCTTATAAGCTTGATAAGGGTGGAAGCTAGTCCATCGAAATATAGTCCTTAGCTTTAAACCAGAGGGTTTTTAATGGGCCTTTTATACTTGAGAGTATCCTGTTTTAACAGAAGAATTTATATATATATATATATATATATATATATATATAGTATATATATATATATATATATATATATATTATACATGCATATATAATTATCACATCACCGTGATTCACATAAACTATTCGAGCAACAAATGTCCTTTAATATCTAATTCGCTTCTACCAAACCTTCTGAAATTAATATATTTTCATATGCATAAACCGAAGGTGATTCGTAAGGTCGGAGTCGGTATAAACTTATAACCTCAATTGTTAGCCGAATCGAAAACGTCACTGTCCGCTGGGCGATGGTTCG
>NC_087204.1:71244869-71247369 GCF_015104395.2 Macrobrachium nipponense
GCGTCACTGAATGCCTGAACTACTGCATTGCAGGTCTCAAGAGACAGTGGTGGTCATTTACAATGAGCTTATAATAAGCAATCATTACAGGTAGCGTTACTTATTTCTTACCTGTGAATCAAATCGATCCCGCCTTCTAAGACGCCATTGAAGAAGATAGGACGACGTCAAACCTTTTCTAAAACGCTGGTTTCAAGATCAGCCAAGTCTTGTTAATACTTGAATGGATGGCCACTATGAAATACCAGGGATAAAGAATTAACAAACTGAACCACTCTCCATAACTCAAAAGAGAATTGTAATCGACAGACAAAGAACCATCTGGATATATCAAGAACAGTTTGGGCAAGGAAATGCTAAATGATACATGTCTTCAAGTAATAAATTTTAGGTCGAGACAGCTGAACACTCGCCTTTGGTATATTAGCAGCGACAATTGCAAATTTTCTACAATTTTTCACCTTAAATATTCGTCTCATTTTTTCTTTAATCAGTGACGTTACTTTCAGTCTCCCACCCGACTCAGTTGGTGTAGGCAGGGAGCGCATTCATGTTTTGTCTTTCCTCTTTCATTCATTTTCACCTCACATATGCGAATTATAACTATTCACTGGTGTCAATTTCTCCTTTGTGGTGGCTTAGTAAAGAAATGGATGATGAGTACACTTACACAAGTATACACGTACTGTTTCTATGGAATCCCAGGGGAACTTGGATGCACCTCTGCTAATATTTTCAGAATTCTGATTTTCCAATAGCAAAACCTTTTTTGATTTGTGGAAGACAGATTTTTTCACTTATTCTCCTGTGTTTCTTTTTGATATTGATAACAAGGGAGAAGTACTAGTGGTTGTTGGTATGTGGTGCAAACATAGGCGCTGTGAAGTTTATTTCAAAAAAATGTCATTAAGAAGTGTGCCATAGTTTTGGTATTAATATTTCTTGTGGTAGAGTGAGCTTTGTAGCGTGCTCTTTTTTATGCATTTTTCGTAACCAGCAATAATAATAATAATAATAATAATAATAATAATAATAATAATAATAATTCCAGACCTCTCCTATTTCCACTCTCGCATAGTTATGATCACTGTGCTTGTCAAATGAAAAGTCATCCTTCACATATTTTACGTCAAGAGACGAAGGATGGAGAAGAGAACGCTTTCCTTCTGACACAACCTGCAAACAATGTCAGCTAATAAATTGGAAGAGATGGCCAAGCATTGTAGTCCCATACCGACCCGATGCCCGGATAACAGGGGAAAATAGAGATGTGTGTATATGATTGACTGCATGACTGACTTTGGGGGGCGAGCGGCATATGGATGCGTAACGTCCTTAGTATTTTGTATATGTATGCTCTGATAAATATATCTCTGAAAATAGCATCTACATCGGTAATGATGATGACAGTGGTCACTGAGTAGTAACAGTAAATCTCAATGAATCACAAATTGGAGTTACTTTGCCAAGAACAAATAAAACTTACATACGGTACGTACGAACTGAATTTGGAAACCGTGAAGTGTAGATGGACGTTTGTTCACCAACAAACCCACTATAAAATATTTAGATGAAAGAGTTTGGAACTTTTGTAAGATTCATTGATCTTCTTCTTCTTCTTCTTCTTCTTCTTCTTCTTCTTCTCAGCAGTGTTGCTTAACTTGTAAGTCTGTTATACACCACCAGCCGAACCCATGCATCAATTATATACAAGCCTTTGAGATCTTGACGTACATAGGATTTATTTCAGTGGGTCACAGCTCATTAAAAATGAAGTCATAACTGCCCCTTGGAAAATCTTCCTCGCCTCAAACTTCGGTTTTGTACTCAAACGCTTCCTCTGTTCCCTCTGTTTCATGTCCACGATAAGTTTTATTGATGCCCCAGAGCTGTTAAAGTGATGAATGGAAAGCTTCCAGAAAAGGTAACTGGAGCGGTGTCTAAATCTCTCTTTCACTTAAAGGTGGTGTCACATGAGAAGCTGTCTGGATGTCTTCTAGCTTCCTCCAGTCAAGCTTTTTGTATTATACGCAAAATTGGTAATACACCTATTATTGTTGCCATCATCGTAATATACCCAATATTAATTGAGGACACGGATTTTCATTACTATACAAGCCCTCAAGGGCCACTGACTTAAAATTCAAGCGTCCAAAGAATCTGGTGCTCATTAGGAAGTAAGAGAAGGTAAAGGGAAATGCAGAGAGAAGAGATTTCGCTTATTAAAAAAGATGAAAATGCATTAAAATACAAGAGGAATAACACAAGGGTAATAATGAATTTAATCTTCGAATTTTGAATAACAAGATCTTAACTTGCTCGACTGAAATTGCGCACCGTTAACGAAAAATATTATTTGCGTGTTGAGAAGTTTGGCTGCAAGACGATAAAATATGCGAGAGAAAGAGCTCTTGTGATGCCTCGGAGGTAACGCCAGCGACTAAGTTCATACATCGAAGAGTCGATTTGGGTGAAGGATCGAAACCCACTCGAACAAAAA
>NC_087204.1:71252369-71262369 GCF_015104395.2 Macrobrachium nipponense
TGAGAACTTGGCACGTCTTATATTTTTCAGCGAATATATCTTGTGGAAATAACAAAACACTTTGTTAAAACATTTTGACGACAGGTTAACTTCAGCCAAGGTTTATAGTAAGTTTACATGAAGTTTATTTCTCTCTCTCTCTCTCTCTCTCTCTCTCTCTCTCTCTCTCTCTCGCTGGGCCTCGGAATCTCTAAAAACCTCTCTCTTCTTCTCTCTCTGTGCTTATGGGAAGGGATTTTTTAATGTGATGATTATTATATTTACTGACCTCGCCTTTTTTTTTCCTTAGGAGCTGATTGATGGCGTTAGGTTGGCAATCACATTTGCCTCGGAACCCGCACGTAAAAAAAAAATGTACGGTTTTGATAATGAGAAAATTGGGATAAAGGGGCGATAAAGATAATAAGGTGATTGATACAGAGCTAAATTTAAGCAATGATGCAATTAAGATAATGTACAGTTGGGATAAATCGACGACTTAGATAATTAGCTAATTAAGTTGATGGAACATTTTAAAAATAGAGGCTATGATTTTTAAAGCATTTGCTTATCAGGAAACTTCTGCCTGAGTAACCCATAATGAGCAAGGATTCACTATTGAAGAACCTGGACCTAAGATTCAGAGCGAAAAACGGAAACACTGTAGTTCTTCACAGCCCATAGGCAAAAATGTGTGCCTTGCAGAAATGTGATGGCCTTTGTGATTTAGGACTCAAAAGGTGTTATCATGATAGACTACTTGGAAAGGTGAAAACCTGTCATATTGAGTGTTGTGCACCAGAATCACGACAGTTAAATGAAGTAGTCAAGATAAAATATATAAACGAAAGCTGTGATCTAGGTGGCAGTGATCGAAGTGGGTAAATAAGCTTTCGGTTGTGGCCTCGTACCCTTCTTCGCCAAATCTAGTGCCTTATCTCAAACTCGAATTTTACCTGCGTCGTCAATATTTTGGAAGCATAAATTTTGCAATCCTTTGAAATGTCATTTGGAGATCCAGGCTGCGTCATTTATCCGCGACGGAATATCAGTGTACTGAAGGGGAAGACGAGACTGTTAAAGAGTATCGCAAACGTTGTCTTTCATTTGTTTTTGTTTTGACGCTTTCTTGGGTAGGAACACACACAGCCTCAACAGAACGGTGTTTTTGCAAAATTAAAAAAAAACCTTACGCTAAACCCTCTCGTTCGTCCAACTAGGGACTTGTAAGATAGAAAGAGTAAAGCCTACCACACTGAGGACTCTCGTTCGTCTAACGAGGTATTGGCAAGAATGTATAACCGCGTCCAAAATTCGTCTGATAACATTCCCCCACCAGACATTATTCTCGCAAATTAACACCAAAGGCGCCGCATAACCTCTTTAACGCCTTTCTCGCTGACCTTCCTCGCTTTTTATGCAACGATCTGCCGTCTGTCACACTCCCCTTTAATCCAGTCTCAAATAATCCTCTTTCATCTTTTTCCCTCGAAAATAGGAAGGCTGAAGAAAGGAAAAAAAATGACGGTTGTTCTGACAATAACATTGCATGTTATTGCATAACGCCGTGTTATTGTAGGTCGCTCGTTCCCCCTCGTCGAAAAATAGCGGGCGAATTCTAATCGACGTATTATCGAGTGTAAAATACCGTAACAGGGCACAACAGATGTATGCTGCAGTTGTTTCGATGTGTTCCTCTGCAGTAAACTGTGTAACTTTCAAGATTTGGTATTTTAGTTAATATTAATATTTTTAAATATCTGAAATTTTTAAGATTTATAAATATAAATATTTTAGAAAACTGGCAGTAATTAAAGCATTATTGTATTTAAATATATAGTTATTAAGGTACTTTATACTATTACGTGTTTATCATATGTATAAAAAATTAAATTAAATATATTTATATATAATATTATTATAGTATATATGTGTGTGTGTGTATAAATATAGATGTATATGTATACCAGACAAGCATGAAGGGTTTGTTTGTTTGTTTGTTTGTTTTTTTTTGGGGGGGCCTCATACCGGGTTCCTGATTAAACACTGCGACAAATCCGGAGCTGGATAAGGGACCTTTTGTCACTTGAAGGCTTGTGGGTGGGAAGTGAGGGCAGGGATTTTTAGGCTCTGCGGAGGTGTGAGGTCTCCGAACGCTTTTGTTTATTCAAGGGAATGTATGTGTACCACTGTTTGTTTTCCGACGTACTTCTGCCCAGTTTGCCTCGCCTTCTCTCCACATGAATTCTGCCTTTCCGTTCTAAAGACTGACCTTGTATTTCGTTGTGTATTACTCCAATGCGCTTTTAAAATTTTCTATTGTTGTCAAGATTAGCAATTTACGAAATAAAACTGAAAAATAAAAAAAAAAAAAAAAAAAAATAAAAAAAAAAAAATAAAAAAAAAGGAGATCGCTGTAACGCAGGAAATCTCGTGAATATTTTTTTCCCTCGGTGGGTCATGTGGGAAGCCTCGAGCAAAGCCTGATGAGTGATGAATGGCTGACGTTTCCGTGAATGAAGTGATGAATGAGAAACTTTATGCTGAAGGATCGGATTTGCCTTCTTTAGAATTTTCTCCTTCTGTCATTTTTATGTTTATAAAAAACCAGTTAATAAAATTGAAATGGTCGTAGAACTATGATAACAATGAAATGTTCGTAAAACTATAACTTGAAGAACATGACATTGTTGCTTGTTTTGTTTCAGTTCATGTGAAAATGGAAACCTTTTCCTCGGAGGAAAAATAATAGAATGTTGGATGCACAAATACGTTCAGTGACACTGAGTGTTATGGCCAGTGCACCCATTTTCATAAATGAATGCCTTTCCTGTGCAATGTACAGCAGTTACTTTAAAAATTAATTTAGAATTAAGCTAATCATTAACACCATTATCATACATTATACTTCATAAAGCCATCGTAGAAAGAGATGGCTTTATGAAGCACCCTCTTTATATTGCAGATTTAGAACCCCTTGTTAAGAGCAACTTGATAATCGCCAGAATGATTTGGGAAATAGTTCGCGTTATCCTCGAATTTTTACATTAACTTGAAACTTCGGTGAAGGACGCCCAAAACAAAAGCTAATGAAATGATTAGGCAATTACCATTCTGATGACTGGATTAACAAAGAAATTCCAGGGATAAATTTCCGCGCTAATCCGAGTTGGGTAAGAAGTGCTAAAGCTTAGTGAAAGTGGGGAAGTTCACTGGAATCCGTCGTCAGTTTAGGGAGAAGGGGAATAAACAACGAAAAGAAAAAGAGCTTTATAAAACTTTACCTTATGAGAAAACTATGAGTCCTCTGTAACATTCCAACTGTAAAACTTATATTTTGACGAGAAATTTGTGAATGAAAGAGATTGTCTTGTAATGAAAGGTTGGGAAATGAAGAGGTACTAGGCCTCCTGGCTGTGGAAACGTAACGCTTTTCCACCCATTTCGGAAATGACCAACGGTGTCACCCACATCACAATTGGAAGTTTCTATGCAATTATCTATATAGGCTGGGGTATAGCCCCACTCCAGTGCCCATGCATGGTCATTCGGCCTCATGTTCGGAAGACCAGTGGTGTATAACACACCAAATAGAAATTAAAGGGTAAATAACAGACAGTCCCTTTGCGATAAAATGCATTGTATATACGTTAACGATTAATTTTTGAAAAATAATTTAGTTGCCAATCTGGATGCCGATTCATTAGAATACTTTTAGTTAATAATTTTGTCCAGATTTCATGTTACTGTCAGTTAAGATGTAAAAATGTTGTAAATTGTAACTCGGGCATTTATAGAAGAAATGTCATTCAGGTCATTAGCAGGGAGGGGGTAGTGTGCAGGGATGACCAGGAAACATTATAGATACATACGGAAGTTATGCAACGAAATTGTCTTCCATTTTAGCAATTTCGGCCTATCCTTCCCACTGTAGTTTTTATCATGTTCCAGATTCACGGCAACGGAAAACTCTACTGTATATTTGCAGTGCTCTCTTTATGGTTATAGAGAAAGAACTAGTGCTGCTTTCAGTGTCGTCAATGACGCCTTTCATCTTCGTTAGGCCTATACAGGTATCCCTCACGGACCAGTTTTTTATGGGATTAGCTTGGAACTCCTTTCTGATTAGAAGGTAATTATCAAGTCAAATGGAGGTCCTCGTTAGTTTTCCCCCGTAGATTTCATTCGTTTTAATAATCTGATTTATGGATAGAATTAAGTTCTTCTAATCAATTAGAGGTTCATGTATGCGGCAGATGGGACAAACAGACTAATTTCCTCATCTACTTTAGGTCCGGAAAAATAGGTAAAGAATGAGAAAGAAATACATAGAGGGGTTTGAACCCAAAGGAAGCAATGGGCATATTGCAGAGAAGGAAAAATTATTGATAAAATCAGTAATGAAGAAGAAAGAATGGCTATGAGGTATAAAAGAAAGGACATAGAAATTACGTCGACTTTTATTTGTTTCACGCTCTCTCTTGATAATTTCAGTCCTCGAGAGGGTGGAAGATTTATTGCAATTGTCAGGAAAAACAACAGAGGCAGAAGGGAAATTCCAGAGCTGGGCAGCAGAGGGGATGTAACTGTCACTTAACTTGTATTTCGAGGGTTAATGAGTTATACAGTACATTTAAGGACAAATGGCCTGACTTGTGGCATAAGAATTCTTAGAGGAGGGACACTCTTTTAGCCCCACAAAAAATATAATGACCGATCCTGTTCGTTTTATTATCATGAAATATCTAGGAGTCTGTGTGGGTGTGTGAGAGAGAGAGAGAGAGAGAGAGAGAGAGAAGAATAGGTAGTATCCACGTCTGTAACTGACATATTTCTGAACGTGGACGCTGGAGATAAATTCCACACAAGTATTTTTCGGGATACCGCTCCGGCGCTGAATATGACAGAAACAATGAAATCGTATTATTACGGTCTGGAAGAGACGGCGACGGAGGAAATGGTACAGACAGTTGTTCCTGTGTGAAGCAGCTGAGATCCTCTATACAGTATATTGCGATAACTTGATATAAAGAAAACCCAGTAAGTTTTATTGTAGTAGTATATAGTATAGGGTCTCTCAAACACAAAATATATTGATGCCACCGCTTACTATTAGAGATGCAGATGCCTCCGGCATCCTGAAAAAAGCATTATGTATAGAAGAATTCCAGGGAAATCATTGACATCATATACACCGACTTATAGTATTATTTTCAAGTTCAGCAATTTCGACCTTCCAAGCTGAAAAGTATATCCTCCACAAAAGTCATTTTTAACCTCCGCTGACGCAGTTAATAGAGGGTGACACATTTCGACAATGGATTTCTAAAAGTTATGGATGGATTTCAGAAGAAAAAAGAATAGGGATAGTTAGGCTGTGCGTCATCGAAAAGTTTATTGGTTGTTGCGACGAATCCAGATCTGGATGCAAATCGAGGATGTTTATATAAATAAATAAATATGTACATAAACGTATATATATAGTATATGAGTGTGTGTGGTTATGTACTATATATATATATATTATATATATCTATGTATTATATATATATATATATTATATTCTATATATATGTGTGTGTGTGTGTGTGTGTGTGTGTGTGTGTGTGTGTGGTGTGTAGGTATATATTTATATGTATATTATAAATTATATGGTCTGTTAAATGTATATATTATAAGTGTAATGTAAATGTATATGCGTACATACATACAGACATATATATATATATATATATATATCATATATATATGTATATATATAATATATAATGTTATATACATATATGTATATATGTATATATATTATAATACAATGAAATTCTCAGAAAGCTCGAAAGTACCGACATAAATGATAAAATGAGGTAAAAAATGTTGCCGCTTCTTATAATGGAAAGCAGTCCATAAAATATATATAAAGAGTAGGTACAGAGAAAGGAAAGGCGGCGAGAAGCAGAATTTGGTGACAAAAATAAATGAACATATGGCGGAAGAATCTTTTTTCTATCATTTAATGCAATGTAACGTAATGTAAGTAAATTAGACACAAGGAAAAAATTATGGAATCTTGGATGGATGAAATATGCGAACATGTGATAGGAAAAAATTCTCATGGAAAACTGATTGGGCGAAATATGTGAACTTTTAACAGAATAAATCTATGAAATGAATTTGGAGTGGGAAAATTATGTGAATATTTGACAAGAGAAAAAAAAACAAATTGCACTTAAAACAATATTCATCTGTCGGAAAGGATGCAATAAAGATTTGGCTAAAGAAAATGAGTAAATGTTTGTCATGAAAATAAAAATGCACAGACGAAGGTTGATTCTATAAAGATAACACGTACCCCTACAAGAACAAAATAACAATATCTAAAGGAAATGGGGATATTTACCTGCAACTTCGCCCATGAAAGCTATTCACTTCCTCGACATAATGGAATGGACTTTCGGGAAAGAGGGCGAGAAACTTGTGTCATCTGTTGGATCACCGTCGTATTATAAATATTTCCCGCCCAACGCGAGGAAGTCCACGAAAGGCGAGAAAGAGACTGGTTCCAGACTCTGGGACTTGGCCGGATCACAGTTTCATTATGAACACGATACTTTCCCCACGCTCGAGAAACTTGCATGAGATAAAAGGGAGGCGGGGAGTCTGTATATATATATATATATATATATATATATATATATATATATAGATATATATATATATATATATATATATACATGTATATATATATATATATATATATATATATATATATTTATATATACGTATTTACGTATTTATAAACAGTATATGGGCTTGAGAATATGCTCTCTCACTTTTCTTTATCACTTTATTCCTTTGATAGAATTATATACACTTTCTGTATTTATCGATATGCATATATAGATATATATTTACACACACACATACACACACGCACACACTCACACATACACACACACACACACACACATATATATATATATATATATATATATATATATATATATATATATATATATATAGAGAGAGAGAGAGAGAGAGAGAGAGAGAGAGAGAGAGAGAGAGTTCGAATAGAACCGAAATATTTACGTAACGTTTTTAAAGCATAAGATTCCAACTCGGTTCGTTCCAATGGAGTGGAAACTTTTTTTAATCGTTATTGTATGAGGTAATGAAAGGACCACTTTCCTCGGGAGCTCCTTTGTTCGATGTTTAAATAAAGCTTTTCCTCGAGTAAATATTTCCCTCTTATTTCTGTGCATTTGTCCAAAAGGATCATACAAATTTAATGAAGACCAACTTTTTTTCCCAACAAGGTCTTTCAGGTCAGATGTGGCATTATCGTGGCTTTATGTGTATCATTTGTGTATACAAATTGTATACGTAATCTTTATAAGCTTTTTGTAATTTATTTCATATTCTAGTGCAACCAGGCCGTCTTAAAGGATGATGATATAAGTTCTGATAAGTCCAGTTCCGACAAGGGATGTTAGGTACAGTTTTGGAGTACGTAATAAATATATATATATATATATATATATATATATATATATATATATATAATCTATATATATATATCGAACTACAAATGTCCTTTAATATCTAATTTGCTCTACCTCGGAATTAATATATTTGCATATATGCTTAACCGAGGGGGAAATTTATTAAGCAATAATAGAATTGGCCATCGACAGGCGCGAACCAGCGACTTCCCAATCCCAGGACTGACGGTATGTCGGGGTGGTTTAAGGCTTCACTGCAAGTCCTGGGATTGGGAAGTCGCTGGTTCGCGCCTGACGATAGCCAATTCTATTATTGCTTAATAAATTCCCCCTCGGTTAAGCTATATGAAAATATATTAATTCCGAGGTAGAGCGAATTAGATATTAAAGGACATTTGTAGTTCGATATATGTATATGAATCACATTAATGTGTTAGACTTATATATATATATATATATATATATATATATATATCTATATATAATATGTAGAATCTACTGGTCACTTTTTTAACCAGAATCAAGAAATTAGGAAGGCATTGTGGCTATTACAATTTCACACACACACACACAGCACACACACACACACACACACAACACACACACACATATATATATATATATATATATATATATATATGAATATATATGTATATATAAATACATATGCACGTTTTAATAGATATTGTGATTTTTATAACCATTTACCCCTATAGGAAGGATGACCTCAGAAAAATGACATTCTACTGTGTTCATCCTCAGAAATATATTATATGTTTGTGTAACTAACGTTTATCCTGTAACGTAATGATGCAGTCTGCCTCACTTGACTTGTTAACCTTACATTACAGAATACTGAAATGATAAGACTGGTGTGATCCGACCTCCAGCGTACTCGGGACGCATGCAAGTTTTTCTCCTCATGCATAAGTTGTTAACATTATATTCCTAACTTTTAATATAAATTAAAACATGCTAAAATCTATGGTCAAATAGAGTTTTGTTTCACAATCGAAAATTAAATAAATTCGCTTCATTTTATTAGAAATAATTTTTCTGTACTGTTTAACTTGCACTTTATTCATTTTTTACATTTTCATTCCAATAAATAAATCATAAATATCCATCCATCCATTATTTCTTGTCTGGTTTTCGTTTAATGTGAAGAGTTTACTGTCTACTTTTGTTATGCCTTTCAGTATTTTGAATTTTTCTGTTAGAGTATTGGTGACCAAATCTGTACTGCATATTGCAGATGGAGTCTAACTATTGATGTGTAGAGCTGCAGCACCGTTTCATTGTTTCTGTATTTGAACTGCCTCCTTATGTATCCCACTCGTGTCTGTGCCTTCTTTTCAGCTTTTATGCAGTTTTGTGGATTTTAATAATAACTCCAAGCCCCTCTTCTTGTACTACACTATTTAATTCACTCCCAAGCCTAGGTAATTGGTTGTTTGTTTCTTTGTAACACTTTACACTTATCCAAGTTTAAAGGCATTTGCCGTCTTTTTTACCATTGTCCTGTTTTCCTTTCTTAAACTTTCCACTGTAGTTGGGTCTACTCCATTTACACCAAGTTTGGTGTCATCTACAAATTTGGCTATCCTGCTAGTTAAGCCTACATCAGTGTCATTAATGTAAATAAAAAACACTTTTGTTCAATCTGATCTTTTGCTTTTTATTACGACTGTCCGTTTTCTATTGTCAGTCTTCGATCCAGTCTGCTATTTCTCATACAATTCCTAAAGCTCTAACTTGTGTCAAGAGTTTCTTTTGTGGAACTTTGTCAATGGCCTTTTGGAAATCTAAGTATAGTATATCTACTGCTCTGCTACTGTCGTAAATACCAAGCATGTTATGAATAAAAACTCCAAGAGGTTTGATAGGCATGATTTGTTTTGTCTGAAGCCGTGTTGACGGTTTAACATCAGCTTGTTTCTGTCAATGTGAACCACAGTTTGATCTGCAATTATAGACTCAAAAAATCTTACGAGGGACTAACGTTAGACAGATTAGTCTATCATTTCTTGGCTCTACTCTTGGACATTTTTTGTAAACTTGGGGCACATTACCTAGTTTCCATCCTCTTGGTGCCTTTTGTTGTTCTGCAGATTTTTTTCTTTTTTTTAGATTTTATGTAGGTGAGGAACTAATACCCTTTTTAACTCTTTCGTTTTTCTTGGATGAATCCTATCCAGGCCAGGCGATTTGAACTTGTTCCGTTTTTCTATTTTGTTTTTAACGTCTTCTTCTGTAAATATTATTTTGTCAAGCAGTTCTGACTCTTCATATTTAATAGCTGATTCAGGGATTGAGGTGTTTTCAATCGCGAAAACACTAGTAAAAAGCTTATTCAATAACTGCTTTTTCCAAGTCTGAGTTCACTAGGTTTCCTCTATTGTCTCTTAAGGGACCTATCCTATTTTTTATTAAGGGACCTATGCTATTTTTCATTGGCTTCCTACTGTTAACAAACGCAAACAATTCTTTTGGGTTTTCCTTACAAACTGGTGCAACTCTCTTAT
>NC_087204.1:71269869-71277369 GCF_015104395.2 Macrobrachium nipponense
CTGTTTTTACCTGGTGATATCCGTAATTTAGGGATCTCATGCCTTATTGCAGCTCACGAGTGCTCTCGGTCGATGGTTGAAGTAATATGAAAAGTAATTGCATTCGATTCCGTTGAAGTTATTAAGTCTTCACTGGTTCAGTGGCTTTTATTTTAGCATCGGATATCCTGATGACTCGCACTTTCATCGATGGCTCGAAGTATACTAATTATCGAAGAAATATGCAAAAATGCATTTGGAAGTTGCATTAACACCGCCTAGAAATCACCTCTCGCCACTTTTAGCTATAAATCGTAAATACTGCGTTTGGAAAATACCATAACACTGCTAACACCGCCCCCCCCCCCCCCCCCCCCCTGTCCCCCCCCTGCCCCCCCGCCCCGACCCCTCTGTCTTTTAGGTGCTCACCATATCATCCTGATGTAACGAGAACTATATTCGTAGCCTGTCGCCCAAAGAGCCCCGAGAATTCGGTTTTCCAGTTTTCCAGTCAGATTAGTCGTTGCTTTATCGGTTACTGTCGGTGGCCTTTGGATGAAGAACATAATAACATAGGAATACTAGTGTCAAATATGACATGGAATTTGTTAATATAGTTCAGAGCTTGCCTATCTAATGGTAATGACGAAGGAACGATATTAAAATGATATATTGTTTTGCTGACCAGGAACGATTTCTTCTCATGTCAATAGTACCTTTATGTAAAGGAATAACAATAAAATAACTTCACACTGCCTCTTGGCACGCACCCCGTTCACGTTTTCCTGTTTCTGCGTTTTCATTCTCTCCTTGTCAATATTCGTAGATCTGATGACTACTGACGTACCACAAAGCTTTGATCTTTTCCTTAACATTTCAGTCTCCTCCCAATTCAATTTCAGAGCTCTTATCTCGATTTAACCCTGCGTTTATTATTCAGTTTTAAACTGACCTCCTCAAATCAAATGTTGGTTCAATTTTTCAGTTAGCTTTCGTTTTCATTCTCATTATCGCGTTTGTTTTCATTTGTCACTTAAGATGTCAAGAGTTTAGGTGACTGTGAAAACTGAATCTTCAGGAGTCGTCGTTTTCATAGGCATTTTTGACTCGCATACCAAAATAGCATCAACTATTTGGCGAGCGTTTGTTGACATATTTAAGGGAAAATGGGTGACATCTGGCGAGTGTTAGAAATTCTAAAGTGTACAAGAGACTGACTTTGCATCTCAGATATCGAGAATTTTGTTCATGTTGCCTAGGTTAGGCTACGTCACATGAATTTCTGGGCATACGCGTTCATTCGCTTTACTACCTTTGCACTGGATTTATCCAGCTTTCCCAGCCTTGAAATGGAATTATCCAGCTTTTCCAGGAACGTAGTTTCTAAGTGTCTAGGCATTAGTTTATATAAAGTCAACGAATCTGGAGATTCGGGACCGGCGTTTCTAACCTTACAAGGAATCCACTCGCTTCTGAACCACTCTGGTGGATTTCTCCGGCTCTACAGCTTTGCAAGGGACTTGTCCAGTTTTCCAGGAAACGGTTTCTGAAAAACAAGGTATACGTCGTTCGCTATATCTCCCGTAGATGATTGTTATGCGAATCATTCTTGTTAACGATGTGAACGATGCCACTGCAGATCGTCAGATCCACGTTTTCTGTTTTTAATTTTTATTTGCCATGATATCAGGAATTTTTAGTGGTATATATCTTTCATTGCATTTACTGTAAACTGCGAATTTGCTTACCTCTCTAATTTAATGAAGCTAATACTCGTAAGTTTAAGGATCTATCATATCGTTCGCTAATATCTCATGTTCTGTTAATTGCTATTGTTTTATAATTAAATGGCTTTTAATGCTTCTTCACTATGGTTATTGGTCTTTTTATTTTAAACAACAGATCAATGATCTTGGGTCACAAAAATCTCTCTCTCTCTCTCTCTCTCTCTCTCTCTCTCTCTCTCTCTCTCTCTCTCTCAGTTTTATTTTCTTCCAATTAATCAGTATGTATCATGAAATTATATCATTATTCGATCATTGAATGCGTAATATAGTAAAAAATAATATCAACGCCCCTCTACCGTTTAGAAGTCTGTTAAATGATAATATTCAATTGGTCTTTTTGATAAACAAAAAGCTCTATGTGGATTGTGTCCTCCTAACATTACGGTCTTAAACTACATGTGTTATTATTTTACCTCCATTGAGTTTTGCAGTTTTGACTGAACCCACAAACGAAGCAAGAATTAAATAATAAAAAAAAATGCTGGAAAGATGTCTTAGAACTCCTCGTTCTGTCAAGAATAATAAAGACTCGTATCCATCCAAAGAATTAATCAACCCTTCCATGGATCATAACCGACCCAACTGCAAAAATTTCATAGAAATTCATCCGTAACTGGAAACAGAAGCGACTGAAAACCTCGGTTCACCTTGTTGGGCCCGGGTTCACACAATCGACAGAAGCCAACGATGCTTATCCAGATGCAAATTGCATGCTTCAGGATTTTCTGGTCTCCTCCTCTAAAGCTGTCTTGGTCGGGGCGTTTCCGATCCGATGCCCTGCGGTGAAGACGAGGAACTGATGGTATCGGCTTTTTTTTTTTTTTTAGGAGAAGCAGAGAGCAATTTGTGCCTTCTGAGAACGAATTCTCTCTCTCTCTCTCTCTCTCTCTCTCTCTCTCTCTCTCTCTCTCTCTCTCTCTCTTTAGACTCGTTTCTCGCAGTGGTAGGCGTACACGGCTCACATACTGAGCGACTACCGTTCTACTCTCGAGACGAAGAGGAGGAATGATGGGTGGGAAAGAAGAATGAGTGGTGATGTGAAGAGAGAGAGAGAGAGAGAGAGAGAGAGAGAGAGAGAGAGAGTTCAGTGTTCCGTTAAATGTATCAAAACTGGAGCGCTTCGACGAGGTAATCTTCAACCCACCTCTAGCTGAGAGCACTCATAAGATATTCATAAAATACTCAATTTCAGGCAAATTATATTCTCACTCTCTCTCTCTCTCTCTCTCTCTCTATTCTCCTCTCTCTCTTCTGTCTCTCTCTCCTCTCTCTCTCTCTCCTCTCTCTCTCTCTCTCGTCGAATAATGCTACCATTCTTCTACCGTCCCTGTAAAGTTGCCTTCATTTTCGCTTACGAAGAACAAACTTACTCCATAAATCATAAATGACTCCCAAGTGAAATTATTTCTATAACCTTCAAATCTCTTCTTTTAAAAGATTCACGAAATGTCAGCAAATAGATGAAATTATTCAAAAGACATTTCCTCTTAAAATATAATATTCTTGTGCCACTCAAGAATACAATTAACCATTAAGTGAGGAAATTTCTCTCTCTCTCTCTCTCTCTCTCTCTCTCTCTCTCTCTCTCTCTCTCTCTCTCTCTCTCTCTAGTGATAGACTGCATTTTTAGGTCAGGTTTTTTATCTTGATTTTTTTTTTTTTTTTTTTGCTAATGTCATTTTACAATAAAAAAAAAAAACTAGTAACGACATTAGTTACAGTTTGTTTTGGTGTATCTATCACTGAATTTTGTATCTTAATCTCTTCGAAACTTAGAGGTGATATGTTTCTCCATATGTTTCTCGAAGTAATTTCCAGCACCTTATTCTAGTTAAACATTACAAGCTCCCTATTTTCGCCCTTGAGAGAGCGCTCACATCGATAAGCTTTTTTCAGTGTTAAAAATACTCTTCCTTACCGATGTTAGCTTTTAGGGTCCATTATGCCCCATTAACATTTGCTCTAAACCGCAAATGTTTGTTGCAAGTTTCAGTAATGCTTACTATTTTACCAAGAATGGGCTTAAATAGCATTTTCATCTAGATTTTATTGCGGAATAGTTATTATAAATAAAACGGTTTCTAAGTATCATTTTAGGGAGGTTACTCTCGACGATTTCCTAACTTTTATGTATTACTATTTTGTAAAGTATGGACTTAAATATCTTTTTTATATCTGGACAAAATGGAGTCATGAGTATATCATCTTGCATAGTAGAATTTAGTCTTATAAATAAAATGGCTCTTATGCATCAAAATGAACAAAAGGTACTGTGCAGAAATAGCCTGAAGTTTGATTCACTTTCATGAGAAGTCCCTTAGGAAAATATTATTTCAGCCATCAGTAAATCAGTATCATTTTTCTGACCTGCAAAATGAGGGTTAGACTTCTGAAAGAAATTGTTGTAAAACGTATATGCTATAGACATTTTCGAGGATAACCTCCGTAAAACTTAAAAAATAAAAGACAAATTAAAAAAAAATGACTGTTCTGCACGACTGTCTTTATCCTTCTTCATATAGCTAGCTGTCATTATCTCTTATTCTGTTGCATTCACACTGAGCGAAGATTCATCTTCTTGTCCTCTCTCTCTCTCTCCTCTCTCTCTCTCTCTCTCTCTCTCTCTCTCTTCTATTTTCAGTCTCAGATTTTCTATAAATTGAATTCAGACGAGGCAATTGAATTCAGAAGTTGAATCCGAAGTTTCTCAATGTTCCTTTTCCAATCTCCCAGATTAATCTTCCCTTGGGAAAGGTCATGAGAGAGAGAGAGAGAGAGAGAGGAGAGAGAGAGAGAGAGAGAGAGAGAGAGGTTATGCGGGTATTTTTGTAAGTCAGGTGTGACCTCTCGAAATTAGGGACCACAAAAACTTTAACCATTTTCACTGATTTACTTGTCATCTATCAGCTTCAGAACTCAGGGCATGTTGCGATTTTAAACTCTCTCTCTCTCTCTCTCTCTCTCTCTCTCTCTCTCTCTCTCTCTCTCTCTCTCTCTCTCTCTCGTATATTATTGTAAAAAGTTCGGCTGTAGAGTCGGTGAAATTTTTTTTCGGAAAATCCGGTGGTTCGATTTCATATTCCAAAATATTAGAGTAGATTTGGGTAGGCATAAGAGTCTCTGTATAGTTTAATGTTTATCAAGCGAAAAATGCTTTACCATTAACAGTACCTCCGACAGGGGAGGGGGTTCATGATTTTGGGTTTGTTTGTTTGTTTGTTTATTTACTATTTGTTAGTAAGTACGCAAAACGTTGAGCGTGGATTTTTAAGAAATTCGACTAAAGGTGGGACTCGTGACAGACAACAGTGATTAGATTTTGGGGAGGCTGGCTCTGGATAAGGGGACCGTCTGGGAATGGGTGGTCTGCTCAAGCATCGGTTCAAAATTACTGTCTCTGGACGCTCTCTTTTTTTTATTTCTCTCTCTCTCTCTCTCTCTCTCTCTCTCTCTCTCTCTCTCTCTGTTTATTTTTTGCACCTAGTACGTCAGTGGCATCGATCTCTTACCTCATTTTGTAAATTGCCTTGTTTTCCAGCTGTCCTCAGGGAAATTATCTCTTGACTTATTGGCGTGCTTCCAAAAATGATGCAGGAATTGATGATACTCATATCGGACATTCTATATTTCTTGTGACTTAGATTGTCAAGTATTTCCTGGCGTCACAGTAAACTACCTGACAATCTAAGTCACAAGAAATATAAAATGTCGACATCAGAAATATATCATCATAACTATGGATTAAAGTTAAGTTATCTTAGGGCCAAGGAAACAAGCAAACAGATAGGTACAGGTGAAAACAGCTTCGGTTAAACTTCGTTTGCTCTGGTAAAAGGGATAAGTAGGAAAGTAAATAGACTAAGTAATTTACCTGACACATTAGTTGTGACGACGCCAAGTGGTTTACAAACAGTAGATTAATCGCAATTCGAAAAGAGTCTCCTTTCCTTCGCAGCTAATCCCCATTCACTTTCCTTCGCTCTTCTTTTATCTATTTATCGGTTTATTGATTTATTTTTTTTTTTTAATTAGTGAGATCTCTTCTCTCTGTATTTTCTTTTACCTTCTTTTACTTCTTAATGAGCACCATATTCTTTGGAAGCTTGAATGTCAAGACAGTGGCCCCTGTGGGTTTGTTCCATATAAATAGGATTCACCTTCTGAATAATAATAATAATAATAATAATAATAATAAAATAATATAATAATAATAATAATAATAATAATAATAATAATAATAATAATTTAGAGGAGCCTTGTTTATTATAGGACACTCGGTTGCCCTTTCCATTGGATCGTGCACTTTGTAAACGCAGGTCGGGGTACGATTCTTTATAACTGACTTTGACCATAACAGACATTTTCATCTTAGCCAGAACGCGTTACGTTTCACATTCAGAGGAGTGGGGACATTTCCATCTAAATATTGTAGCGCGAAACTCTTCCGAAGAGAGAGAGAGAGAGAGAGAGAGAGAGAGAGAGAGAGAGAGAGTTGTCCTTGTACAAGACACTGAATAAAAATTCTTAGCACTAGCATATTTTTCACTGAGAGAGCGAGAGAGTGTGTGTTATCCTTGTTAAAGACACTGAATAATTCTTTTCACCTGCATACTTTCCACTGAGAGAGAGAGAGAGTTTTTGTTGTACAAGGCGCTGAATAATTCTTAGCACTTGCATGTTTTTCATGAGAGAGAGAGAGAGAGAGAGAGAGAGAGAGAGAGAGAGTTACAAGGATTAGGATGTCTCAAAGACTTATTAGATCATCCGAGAAGACATCATGTGCTCACTTATCTCTAGGAGCAGATTTTACTGTTCATTCACAGTGTCCTAAAGATCTTTCTTGTCTAGCAAGAGAGAGAGAGAGAGAGAGAGAGAGAGAGAGAGAGAGAGAGAGAGAGAATTTTCCTTGTATACGACGTTGAATGATTTTTAGCACTCGCATAGTTCTCTTTGAGAAAGAGAGAGGGAGAAAGAGGGAGAGATATATCATGACTGGTTTCATATTATGTACTTTTGTACCACTGTTAATCATAGAAAACAATTGATAAACAGTCTGGTATATCTCAACACCCGAAATACTTTCGAAGAATATTATTATTAATGAATAATAATTCCATACGCAACTTGGAATTAGCTTTTAATAACAGCTTTTGATCTCTGGCGACAAAAGCAATTACTTTTCTTCCGATGGGGAAATTTATTGGTGCTGAAACGTTTAATTATCTTTTTGCAGAAAAGTTCGGATTCTTAGACACGTTTAATGAAGTCATGAATTCATCAGTGAGTTTGTTAATGGGGAAATCATTTTATTATTTGACGTGGCAGACGCTCCGAGATTCTTCTTATTGCTCTCCCTTCTATTTTCTTATCGGTCCTTCAGCTATTTTCATGATCGATTATTTTCATTGCTTGTTCATTACAATTATTGTTGTCACAAGTAATAATAGTGGTAGTAACGATCGTAGAATAAGTGATTACAAAGGAAATGGTGAAAATATTAATATAAGATATTACAGTACTACGTTTTATATATATATATATATATATATATATATATAACGTATATATATATATATGTGTGTGTGTGTGTGTGTGTGTGTGTGTGTGTGTGTGTGGAGTCAGGAACATGGTATTCAAACATTTTCTGATACCATGATTTTTTTTACGGTATCTGTTATGGTGTTTGATAAATAGCAGAAAAGTCCTAAGTCGAAGATCTCTCTCTCTCTCTCTC
>NC_087204.1:71284869-71339869 GCF_015104395.2 Macrobrachium nipponense
TCTCTCAGTCCTCTGCAGTCTGTGACCCAGGACAGATGTCCACCGGCCAGCCACCACACTTAAGCCTATCGGCTCGGCGTACTGGCGGGCACGAACCCCAGACCTGAACAAAGTCAGGCCGCATTCTTCCACAACGATACACTGAATATTGCATCCAGGTACGTCTAAAAGTGTAAACTTCAACCCAGCACCTTTTACTACCATACGACTCTTGCTAATTTCATTTTCAAGTCTCATTTTTACCACTTCTACATCAAAAGCCCTTTGTCCTCATCGGGCCACGTGCTTCCCTTTGTGACTTGTTAAAGACCAAGCCTTCAGTGCATACCTCAGTGAAACATTAGAGTTTCCTTCCCCCAGTGTTAGAGAATAATCAGCCTTAATCAAAGCAAGAAGTCATTTTTTCTTTTATCTTGTTTAATCTGGGATTCTTTTCCAGATTCCATGAGTCACGTGCCCAGTCTCTCTGCCGCAAGTGTTGCATTTCCCAAGTTTATGAAACCAGCTTGAATTAATCCATTTTGAGCCAACTATTATCCATTTGTGAGAGATATATGTCTCTTTCTCCAGGCCAGTAAGGGCCTTTTGTAAATATATAGCTGTAAAAGTAACGAGCTGAGTTTTCTGGCGACCTATTCCTCTAAATTAATTGTCCATTATAAACCAGTTTTACGGTAAGTTAAAGCAATTTCCTCTTGAAATCCCTCAATTATTTCCGTTTACGTATATAGCCTCTCTCAAGGCCGGGCTAATACGTAACAATATATATATATATATATATATATATATATATATATATATATATATATATATATATATATATATATATATATATATATATATATATAATTATAGCGTTTGTGTGCTTATGCGCGTCCGTTTTCACCAACCACATATTCTAGGACAAGTAACGAGCCCTTGTCCAACAGCATCGATTACTGGGAGCAATGACTTCCGACCCTGTTCCCACGAAATGCTCAACCATCTCACCGAGGTCCCTGCATCCCAATTCCGTTCTCGCTTTATATTCGTCCTCCGACACGACTCGAATTCCTGTGCAGAAATCGGAAGAGGTGCTGCCATATAAAGTTCCCTCTAAAATAAGGGACGTTTCTTGAATTACAGTGGCGTCAAGAGGATACAGGTTCCCCGCCCCCCACCCCGCTTTATTTTATCCTTTGCACCTTCTCTTGTGTGTCAACCATTTCTACATTCCCGCTCTTCAGGTTTAAATCACATTCCAGCGAACTGAGCCCTCCCTGTGTCACGGCTCTTATTTCTTCTGACTCTTCTAATTTAAAGGTGTTGTTCCGGGTACATGGATCAAAGTAAATGAATAGTTTTATACATGTATATATATACGTATATATGCATACATATATATATATCTATATATATATATATATAAATATATATATTTATATCATATATTATATATATATATATATATATATAAATATATATATATATATATATATATATATATATATATATATATATATGTAACATATTAGCATTGCATTACAAATGAGGCAATATGGGTGATTATATCTACATATATATATATATATATATATATATATATATAGATATATATATACTATATATATATATATATATATATATATATATATATATGTATATATACATACATTGCTGGTAAAAATGTTCTGTTACAACAAAATACCATCTAATAAAAGGAGCCCATAAAACGCCAAAATATAGAAAGTGGAGTTTCTATATTTTGCCCTAAAGAGAGAGACAGCAGTCTCTGAAATATAGAACGTTACTTTCTATATTTTGGCGTTTTTATGGACTCCTTTTATTATATATATATAATATATATATATATATATATATATATATATATATATATATATATATATATATATATATATACTATATCCCCTCTGTTAAATAATACACATATGCATGGTTCTAGGAATCTAGTTTGCAAGTCTTATATGAAAATTCCAGTCTGGATGTGAGACATCAACATTCCCAGGGGTGAATAGATGGGAATCCTTACAACCGGGGGCGGAAACGGAAGATTTATCTCATACTGGAGGAATGAAGAAATGCTTGCGCAAGGATATTCGTTTTCGAAGCTTTCCCTGAAATTATATAATATATATATATATTATATATATATATATATATATATATATATATATATATATATATATATTGTATATATATAGTATATATATATATATATATATATATATATATATATATATATATATATATATAGTATATCACAATGAACGGCAGGATTTTGTTGATGATTGTATAACTATATATATATATATATATATATATATATATATATATATATATATATATTGTATATATATGTATATATATATATATATATATATATATATATATATATATATATATATATATATATATAGTATATCACAATGAACGGCAGGAATTTTGTGATGTTATTGTATACTACCCTGCCAACGAAGTTGGACAAGCACTGTATATTCTTCTAAATGTTTGTATTATTCCCTTTTCACAAGATTATTGTAATAATTAGCATGAGCGTGGCGCGCTATGAACAGAAGAAGAATTAATTAGATTTGTGGTATATTTAAAGTCACTTACACATCCAAGGAAGCTATATATATATAGTATATATATATATATATATATATATTATATATAATATATATATATATATATATATATATATATATATATATATATATATATATATATATATATATATATATATATATATATATATATATATATATATATATATATATATATATTTCTTCTAAAGAAATTATGAGGCTTTCAATGTCCAGTACTGGCTCTCCAGTGTGGGATGCAAACCCGTCTCCCTTGTCATTAACAAAAGTATATGCTTTGTTCATATCTCAAATCTTAGACGTCTGCCAGGCTGAATTCCTTTTGGTGGTAATGTTTGTAAGATTAAGAAAAATAACTTTTGATATAAAAGTTAAAAGTTAAACAAAAAAAAACTTTTCAGCAAACAAGTGTTCATGAGTATCAGTGTCGAAATACGTAACATTTTATTCACAAAATCCCTCACAGATAGATTGAGTTCATGAGTGAACTGAAGGAAAATTACGAACGGAGTGTAGCAATGTCGGCAAAAGCTCATGGTCACAAATGGAGTAATTTCGTGTGCAGTCAGTTTCCGTTTATGCCTCTTGACTGTACTTCCTTTTCATTCTTTCCAAGACGACCTTCCCCCTGTTGGCTCAGCATCGCATTCACTATTTTGGTTACTGTAACGCACTTCCCCATCGCTACCATCGATGCTGTAAATAATTCTCCATGTAGTGATATTAAATCTAGACTAACGTCTTCTACATTGGGAGGTAACATAGTTGTTTCATCCTAAACATCCCCTTAGTTAATAACACAGTATAGTATACTTTTCTATATAAGATCCGGAATGCAGTCTCTTCGCAGATGCAAATATCTTGTCTAGTTGTAGGAGAAACTTGGAATCCCTTGGCTCATTTAGTACCTGCCACGTGTCCTAGTTGACCTACAATCAACCGCCTTCTTTGTAATTTCTGGACCCATTCGATTCCCTGTCACCCTTAAGGTGTAAATTGCTTATTCACTTAATTTTGTGAATATACGTCAGCTAAACTAAATCTCTAGAGTTTTATGTTTTTTTCCCTACACTGCTACCGGCCCTCCACCGTAGATTTTTTCTTGTGTTTCCATTCTCTAGCAAGGCCTTTGACGAGTGCCAGTAAGTCACTTCTACAGTCTTTCAGACACCGAGAACGAGAAAACATATTAATATATATATATATATATATATATATATATATATATATATATATATATATATATATATATATATTACAACCGCTGCCATTGTGACAGTGTCCTTTCCAGTGGTGCCCGACTAATTACCTACGCCATTCCTCGGGCCCCACCAACTCCGTCCAACCCCATTCACCCCATCGTAAAAAGGAAAAAGAAAATAAACAAAAATGGAAGTTAAAATAGGTCAGTGAGAATAGGGAGCTCGTTTGTGTTGCTGCTCTTTGTGTTTCCGTGACCAACACCTTTAACGAAACCGATGGAACTGAAAGTTTTATTTATTTGGCTTTTTTCCTCTCTTTCTTTCCTTCATATTGCTCTCGTTAGTTGCTGCTCTCGATCGTTTCCATTTTTGCTTGATCGCGAAACTACACTTATTAGCGTGTGTATGTGGGTATAATGATTCAATTGTATGATATATATATATATATATATATATATATATATATATATATATATATATATATATATATATATAATTATATATATATATATATATTATAGTATGAACCGTTTCCCGTATGAGGGAGTGACAAGAATCACTGGCAACTTCATTATTAAAGTGCTGAAATTTGGAGGAAGCCCTTGTACTATTTATGTATATATATATATATATATATATATATATATATATACATATATCTATATATATATATATATATTATGTATACATATATATATATATATATATATATATATATAGATATATATTTGTGTATTACACTGAGAGAGAGAGAGAGAGAGAGAGTTCTTTTAAGGTTCATTGATACATACCAGAGGAGCCTCTGTACGCTTGCATAAATCATTCACGCTTCATGAATAATGAATACTGAGCGAGCCACCTTCATCACACATATACATATATATATATATAGTATATATATATATATATATATATATATATATATATATATATATATATATATATATATATATATATATATATATATATATATATATATATATATATATGTGTGTGTTTCATTGCGTATATGTGTGTGCGTGTGTATCAAAATACATAAAAACATTTTGCAAAAGTTCTCTTCAATTTTAATTGCTGAATAATGGATGATGTTTACACGGCCTTCGTTACCAGAAAATGAAACTTCATTTTCCTCCCGCTAAGTTTTTGTCCTCATCCATTTGAAATGCATCCCTTCCGTCTTTGATTTCCGTTGAAAATAACAATGTGTTGTGTGACGGAGCATCGTTTTGTCTTAGTATTGAACCGTAATGAATATAAAATTCACCACGTTCGAAGTACAGAGGAAGTTTTACAGAGTTTAGCAAAGCACATCTTTTTATGAGGGATTTACTGAGTCATCAACACAAAATTGAATCAAAAGTGACGTAACTTACATGAAATGTACACAATTCATGTAAGTTAATCTACTGGAGACTCGGAATTTCGACGTGATTTCTCCAAGGTGCTTACGAAATATACTCGGCCCCTATAATTTGTTTTTTCTCTATTTTTTTTTTATTGTAGTTGCTTTTGATGTTGGTTGGCTGATAATGGCGTCTCTCCTTCAGTGGGCTTTGACGTGTTATAGTTGTTATGGCTGTATACGTCTTTTGCATGCGAATGTATACATCCGTGAGAATGACATAAAACTCGGCAACTTATATATGCACGTTGAAGGCATGTCAAAGACTGTAAGTAGGGAACTAATGCTGGATAATCGTAGGAACCACTAATTAGGACTATTAATAAGTCGTCGACTTGTATTCAACCTGTTTGTGATATATGTGCGAAAAGATACCAACATGTAGTATTCGTGACATGATGAACTAGAGTGTGAACGCAATCATAGAAAGCTTTCGGAAGACGAATACCTCATCAAAAACCAATTAAAAATAGGAAGCACAGCAAGTCAGCATCCGTATCTTACATTCATCCTACGATGTAATCAACTTTTCCTTAGGCCACCGTTCCACGAATTTCTACTCAAATCTATCCATAACTGTTTGAGATCTTGAGGGCAAACAGATGTATACATACTACAAACAAAACAGATGAATAAAAACCCACCGTCTAGTTTTATGGCGGAGGTAAATATCATTACCGTTATGAAAGCTGCTTCCCTCTTTTTAATACCCCAAGAAAATTCTCGGAAACGGAAAGAAATGAGAACAGCCCAGTCAGAAGCACAACCAAAGACTATATATAGCGCAGGGAAAAGGTGAAGCTGCCCTCAGTTGCTCAGGGGAAAAAATAATAGGGCTTTCGTAAACAACTCTATCCCAAGTCTATTAACGGGTTTTTGTTTTCCATCTTTGTTTTCTCTTTTTTTTTAAGGATTTTTGGAGCCCATTGCTCATTCATTTACCCATGCCAGGGAAGATGGAAGAAGGTTCTGTACATACCATGTCTGTATATCCACTGTATATCATTAAATGTTGTATGGAAGAATGTACTGTTGGTCAAAGGAACATTTTTGTTTTTTTTATTTTTTTTTCAACGATATACTTTAAATTTATTAGTCGTAATCTGGCGTTATTCAATTTCCGAACGTTGGGTAAATAAGGAAAGGGATTGATGCATGGATGAGAATACTGAGGTGGATTATGGCAATGTCGCTGCTGGAGAGATTGGAAAATGGCGAAGAAGAGCAGGCTTAGTAAAGATTCCAGAGGTGATAAGAGAGTCACGATTGAGATGGTATGGGCATGTGTTGTGGATGGATGACGAGGAGGGAGTGAAGAGGGCTTGGAAGGAACCTGTTAGAGGAAGAAGATCGAGAGGGAGATAGAGAATTAGATGGCTAGATAAAGTGAAGGAAGATGTGGAGATAAGAGGTTTGATAGAAGGCAGTGAAGAAGGCGCATCTGGCAACCACTGACCCCTTAATGTAGGGATAACGGTGGGAAAGAAGAAGACTTTCAACCACCCCCATCCACCTTTATCGTCATCACTTTCGCTATATCTTTTTTACAACATACATGTCGACAAATCAAAAGCTACGTAATCCAAGTGCAAGCAGATACCCATGGGAAAAGGTATTCTATTTATCAGATACTTTTAAGTGTTAATTGTTTAGTGTTTGCGTTTGTTATAAATCAATAACGCACAGAAAAATTTCCCATGACCCAGCGTTTTCCCTATCTCCACGGCCAAGTATGTCAAGTATTCGCCAAGTCTCTGGAGTTTCCCATTCACTGAGTCATTTTTTTATTCAATGTTTCATTTACCTTTGTGGAAACCATCTTTCCACATCTGTGACAAGCTAGGTCAGTGATTCGTTACGTTTGATATTGCCCCTCCAATCTCTGGATAAAATTTCGTATTCACTTATTATTCTTCCCTTTACTGCCGTTTTTCTTTCACTTTTCTGCATCGTTTGCTTCTTCTTCTGTCTGAAAACTAGGTTAATTCATTCCGCATGACGCTGCTCCCTCGATCTCTGAAGGCTGCTTTTCTTCTCTTCTCCCCTTATTCCCTTACAGTTTTCGTCTCTTCTTCTTCTTCTTCTTCTTCTGTGGCAAAATAGGTCAAGGATTTACATCGTGTGGCGCTGTTCGGTCGGTATCACAGTTCCACTTTTATTCCTTCCTGGTTTGCCTACCTTCTTTACCATTTTATGAGTTTTATTTTACGTCTTCGTCCTTTGTCCATGCTTCTCCCTCTTCCTTATTTAAATCAAGGATTAACATATGTCATACATAGTGTTTTAACTGCATATCAATTACTATGAAATTCAGGGCCTCTGTAACACGGTTTTTTGGATTTTGCTCCCTATCAAAGCATCGGATGTAGCTGAAAGTTGACATATGTATATTTTACAACTACACACAAATTTTGGCAGCATTATCAATAACCTAAACCCGATAGTTTTAATTTTTATAGAGTAAAAATGATCTAGCCGACGCCATGGCCAATGATTGCGAGCCAAGAGTCGAAAAACATTCATTACGTAAGCAAGGTAAACATCGTTTTACGAAATGTTGCCCCGCCCAGCCACCAGACAGAAAAGCCCATTCATCCTTATTCCATCGGCTCTGAATCCCATAGTAGTCAAGAATGGGCTAACAGGATTTGGAATTGTCCCCGTGGTTGTAAAACTGCATTTGTTCTTACGACTTGCAACTTTTTATACAGTCCAAGAGAAAGCCCGTGGCCATACTTACTATAGTCTGAATAGGTAATTAGTCAGTTTCTAGTTTAAATCCAATGTTTATGGTCTGATTTGTATTTAGCGTAACGTGATTATAATACTTGTAATGTCATTCAGGATTTTGAAACATTTCCATTAACTATTCACTATTGCACCAAGAGAGAGAGAAAGAGAGAGATTGTATGTAAACAGTCTTTATATAAACTATTTTTGTTAAATAAGATTTTTATCCAAAGTAAATACAAAGCTTATATGTGCTAAAATCTCCAGCAGACCAACGGATCATCCGATATAATTTTTTTCTTCTTCTTTAGTCTGTACGACCATGTTGGATATAAAGACTTTATGAATGGCGGAACGATACATAGATGTGGGTGGGGTATCTGTGCTAGCGTCGTAATACTACTGTAGCAGTAGTGCCGCAAAATTAGTAATAGCAGCAATATGCATGAATTAAACTTTTAGGCCAACTGCTGGGATCCTTGAGGATCATTTAGCACTTCTTACAACTTCTCGAGAAATGAGTTTGTATAGCCAGAAGTTAGATTTTCTAATACAACATGTCCATGATAGCCTTCAGTGTTATCCTGAATTACAACGAGGCCAAAGTGGGTGGAGCCTCGTGAAGTCATCATTCTGACGATAATTATTGGTGAAGGTTTAAAGCCAAAATACGGTACGGCTATTTTTTTTTTTTTTTTTTTTTTTTTTTTTTTTGTAAATAGGTAGATAGCCGATAAATAAAAATTGCTTGACATTGGATACAGCAGTTATCAAATCAAGCTTATCTACTATGTCTGAAATTACCAACTATTCCCTACATCTTATCAATCTGAATTGTGACCTATAAAGTAGATTATCTTTTTAGAACAACTTATTTTGGGAGTTAGACTAATAATCGAAGTGTTTTTGTATTTATTAACATATTTTGTTGGTTTGTTCATTATGACAATTATCAGTGGAGAGGATTCAGAGTTCATAAAGGTGTACTGCTTTGCTTGTATTTAAATTTTTATGTCATTGTTGCTAGAGGTATAGCCTTCGTTACGTATAACCAATCATCCATCGAGAAAGAGGGAAGAATTGCTGTCATAAGTTACGTAACGAGTGTGTTCGAAACCTTATCTCTGAGTAAGTTGGACCGTTTTCAAAAAAAGTCATTTTTACATTATAAGTACCAAATTTATTCAACCTACATAATGCCAGAATACAGTCAAAATTTATGTGTAGATATAAATGTGTATTCTGAATAAGCGTTATATCTATGAAATGCATAGATAAAAAGTTATCGCCAAAAAACCGTGTTACAGAAACGCTAAATCTCATAGTAGTAAACATGCATTCAGTATATAGAACAATTTCTAATCGTTCCTGTGGACTAACGCTGCTCATAAGTTTCCAGTATCTTTCAGTTGCAAGAACCGTATTTGTCACTACTATTTCTAATAATAATAATAATAATAATAATAATAATACAGTTCCTACTACTGTAACTCTAATTCTGTCAGGTATAACTATAAGAACATTCACGCACAGTGTTGCTTCTTCAGGAAGCCTGATGAACCGTTTTATAGAACAAGACTCGTAACTGTCTGCTGTAAGTTTAAGTATCGCTTACAGGGTGTGTATGTGTTTGTGTATATGTAAATGATGCAAATGTAGGGATGGTAATTCTACGTTCAGTACTCTTCTTCATTCGCGCTTGATATCGACATGATGGATGGGAGTCCAACCCCGCCCCCACCCCTCCCAAAACTACTGAGTAGTTTTCCTTGATCTGCGAGAAGCTAAAAATTACGGTTCTTCTTACCTGCTTTGCCTTATATTTGATAAATAGAATACCTTTTCCTATGGGTATGTGCTTGTACTTAGATTACGCAGCTTTTGATTTTTCGACATATATGTTGGAAAAAAGATAAAGCTAAAGTGATTAATAATTATACAACGATAAAGGTGGATGGAGGTGGTTGAAAGTCTTCTTTTTTATTTTTATTTACATGGGCCAGACTAATATATATTTGTAAATATATTTGTAAATATATATATATATATATATATATATATATATATATATATATATATATATATATATATATATATATATATATTTATATCTATACATATATATATATATACATGCAAATTACTGTTAAAATGCGAAGAAAAACAACCCGTTGAGAATATTATTAGTAAAGTTTAGAGCTTATTGGGATTTGTTGTACAATGGCCGTATTTTCCAAACGTTACACTTCAGGCGATTTATTTTCATCTCTCTCCCACCCACCCCGCCTCTCTCTCTCTCTCTCTCTCTCTCTCTCTCTCTCTCTCGGTCATCAACAGACTTCCCAACAGTAATGACTTACAGTGTGAAATCTTCATTTGCAGTTTGCTACATTTTTCAGAGAGTGCTGCTTCGCAGTGACGAATGAGAGTAAGAGCGAAAAAGGAATAATGAGAAGAATTAGACTAGCAATTCGCAACAATTTCGAAAGTTGGCGACTTGGCCGAAAAAATGAATAGGTAAATAAAAGAACAGAAGGCCTCACAATCCTTGGTTGCAATTTTAAGTCGTTTCATTAACTTCTGCAATCTAAACTGATGGAGTCCTCTTCGAAAATGGAAAAGCACAGGACATGAGTTGCAGAAGCCTCATTGCAATTTGTCTTAGAGAAACATGAGTAATTTTATTATTATTATTATTATTATTATTATTATTATTATTATTATTATTATTATTATTCTTATTAATTATTGCGCTTTTCCTAAAAAAATATCATCGTCATTGTGGTAAAATATAAATTATTATATTTATTATTATTATTATTATTATTATTATTATTATTATTATTATTATTATTATTAATTAATTAATTAATATTAATTAATAAATGTGAATTATTATTTTTTTATCTGTCATCCTATTCGACTGGGTGGTCCTTACAGTGTGGGGTTCCGGATTGCATTCTGCCTCCTCAAGAGTCCATCACTTTTCTCACGATGTGCGCTGTTTCTAGTAGCACACTCTTCTGTATGAGTCCTGGACCTGATTCGGCATCTACTTTCTCTAGGTTCCTTTTCATGGATCTTGGATCGTGCCTAGTGTTCCTATGATTATGGGTACAATTTCCACTGGCATATCCCATATCCTTCTTATTTCTATTTCCAGGTCTTGATACTTGTCCATTTCTTCTCTTTCTGTCTCTACACTGGTGTACCATGGTATTGCGACATCGATGAGTGATACTTTCTTCTTGGTCTTGTCAATCAACGTCAAGACTGGTCTATTGGCATGTATCACCCTATCTGTTCTGATACCATAACCCCAGAGGGTCTTTGCCTGATCGTTTTTTATCACTCCTTCAGGTTGGTGTTCCTACCACTTATTACTGCAAGGTAGCTTGTGTTTCTTACAGAGGCTGTAGTATAGGGCTTTTTGTACTGGTTCTGTTCATGCGCCGGCCAATCGCTTGCTATGTAGTTGATGGTCTCGTTTTTCATATTGCACTTCCTGCATACGGGAGATATTATTTTTTTTTTTGGGGGGTGGGGTGTTTTATCACAGTCCTCCAATTCGACTGGGTGGTACTTATAGTGTGGGTTTCCGGGTTGCATCCTGCCTCCTTAGGAGTTCACTCTTCTTACTATGTGCGCCGTTTCTGGGATCACACTCTTCTGCATGAGTCCTGGAACTACTTCAGCCTCTAGTTTTCCCAGATTCCATCGTGCCTAGTGTTCCTATGATTATGGGTACAATTTCCACTGGCATATCCCATATCCTTCTTATTTCTATTTTCAGGTCTTGATACTTATCCATTTTTTCCTTTTCTTTCCCTACAATTCTAGTGTCCCATGGTATTGCGATATCAATGAGTGACACTTTCTTCTTGATTTTGTCAATCAACGTCAGTCGGTCTATTTGCACGTATCACCCTATCTGTTCTTACACCATAGTCCCAGAGGATCTTTGCCTGATCATTATTATTATTATTATTATTATTATTATTATTATTATTATTATTATTATTATTATTATTATTATTATTCACAATAGAGCAATCATTATCAATAATAGTAGTAGTAGTAGTAATAATGGAAGCTAAAGTTTTCCTTTCAATAGTTTGGGAATTTGTTTAAATGAAATTGTACTTCACTGTAAGAATAACTGGAGGTGCCAACTACGTGTAATCCTAAGTTATGACTTGAATGTACTCTCGTGAAGCACTCTTGCAAATTAGAGGTGGGTTTTGCATATGGAAGTCTCTGGTAGAGACAGACTGGTTGTCATTTTGGTGATTTCTTCTGTCTTGTTGTTGTTCGTTTATTTCCTAAATATTTTGAAAAGGAAACTTATTTGGTAGACACGACTTCAGGATGTCTTTGCTGAATCTGTAAAGTTAGAGTACGTTTGGCGACCATAACAGCCTGGCTTTTTTTTTTTTTTTTTTTTTTTTTTTTGCAATTATGCATATTGACCTGTAATTTGATTCTGGGTCCATTTCGATTTTGAGTCCCAGTATAGAAACGATCCAACTTAACCTCATGATATTCTGCAATCTGTGGTATTACATGTAACATCAATCATCATAATGAGTAGTTGCGGCGCGAATCACTATTTTGCAATTAGCGATTGATAAATGAGCAGCAATCTGCCGTGGTGGTTAATTGGTACATTGATTCACTGATACGTGGAGAGAATTTGCCATAACACTATTTATGATATGGCCAGCAATTAATTTTATGTGATTGAGGTTACCTTTTAGTTATTAATTGCATTATGGTACAACTCATCATAGTGAAAGTTTCAAGGTTTTATTATTTTTTGTTTTACAAACATTTATCAACTGTAGGTGAAGTGATTCCTTATAAGGATCTAGCGGTTCAAGTCGTTAAATCCAAATATGTCTTTAATTAAACCCCTCATTGACAACCGTTCACTCCAAAAGCTTTGTCAAATTGATTTTAACTCATCCTATGTTGAAAAGCTAGGAAGAACAATCACGTATTTTGAAGATGGTGATATTTTGAGGCCCCTTTCTTGAATATAGATCTTGGTATATTGTTGAAAGTACACTTATAAACTCTAAGCTTTACGAGAAGTAATGCCCTCATCGTCAGAGGGAATGATTGCACTCGAGAAAGGGGTACTATTTTATCCAAACATTCGTGCTATAATCAATGTACAACACACACACACACTTGTATATATATATTATATATATAATATATATATAATATATATATATCTTATATATAATTATATATATATACTTATATTATATATAATATATGTATATAAATATATATTATATATATATAGATATGATAAGATATATATATGATATAACTTGATCACGAAGAATATAAAGCGTGATTCTATGTATAAATAAAGGTTTTTTTTGCCACGAAGGAAAAAATGAAAAAGCGAATAGAGCCAAGTACTCTCCGGTCCTCTGTTTCGGACCCTTTTACTGAAAGTACTTGGCTATCTCGCTTTTTCATTTTTTCCTTTCGTGGCAAAAAAACCTTTATATATATATATATATATATATATATATATATATATATTATATATATATATATATAATAATAAGTATATATATATATACATATGTGTGTGTATATAGGTATGAGTGCGGACTTGTGTAAGTATACATGCCCTAGTTTATGGACAGGTATTTCGCCTGTGTCGTAGTATGCGTAAGAAAACTCTAACCCCGAACCCTGTCATTCTTGCGTGTTCTCTTCTTCCATGAGATTTATGGTCTTCTTCCATCGCCTACCACCACACCCCACTTATCATTTGTCTCTTCCCATGGCGGTCATTTTCTGTCTCTCCATCGTTATCGAGTTTTTGAGGTCTCTCATTTCCTGTTTCCTTGAAGAGAGAGAGAGAGAGAGAGAGAGAGAGAGAGAGAGAGGAGAGAGAGAATTTAAGGCAGATGCATTGAATTTTTTTTTTTTCCACTGAGCACAGGAACAAAGAGAGCAGATATGTGGATATGGATGGCCATAAATTGAACACATACTTGATCCTGAAAATATCCTACTTTAATGAATCTAAAAATACACTTGTAATTATTCTGTATAAGGTATATATATATGCATTGCATGAATTCCGGGACATAACATTCAAATATTCATAGAATAGGCGTCGTTGTACTGGTATATATGTGTGTGTATATATATATATATATATATATATATATATATTATATATATATATATATGTATAATGTATGTATGTATGTTTACACATTTATGTTTAGGTGGTCGGAACAATTAAATTGTTCTTAGTTTTATTAACAACTATTCTGTAGATAAGATTTTCCAAAATGCTCTCTCTCTCTCTCTCTCTCTCTCTCTCTCTCTCTCTCTCTCTCTCTCTCTCTCTCTCTCGTCTTCTTTGCTAGTTTTGCATTGTAATCCAGATAGATATTTGGTCATCTAATATACATTTATATTTATTCCAAATGTTGTCTCTAGTCTGTAGTTGCATTGTGCGATTACTTGAGATATGTTTCATATATCTGCCACCATTAAAAAAACGAAGCTCAAATGTATAAATATTCCCGGTGGAGGTTCTCGCATGTAAAGGAGAAATAAAAGCAATAAATCTGATTGGATGAAGTAATTAGGACTGTTGGGAAGGCAAATGCTTAATGATGTACCTCATTCTAAATTTTGCTTGTATAGTATTATTATTACCTTTTGTAGAGAAAAAAATTTAAAACTCAACAAAAATAAATAAATGATAAAGCTACGAAAAGATTAAGAATTCCAGGTGAGTTATCTCATGCTTTGCAAATTGTTCATAAAGATATTAAAATCCGCAATATAGAACACGAGGGAACACTCACCTCTTCGTGGTGGATAGTGCGAAGTGATCTCTATCTGTGGATTTGTGCGGATGCGGGTGCGTCGACCGAGTGGGGAATCCATGACAGGAAGACACGACCAGCGCCAACACAGTCACTGCTATTCCCAACTGCCCTCCTCCCCCTACACCACCACCAGACATCACTCCTCCACCTCCAACACTCCCTCCAGTCATTCTCGCGCCTCCAACGCCTCCCGCCGGAGACACTCGAGAGCTCCCCGAAGTGTCTTTGACGTATCTCCTCTGTCTGTTGGGAACGTTTCTTCTCCTGGGGCTCATGGAGGCGCGCGACGGCGTCTTTGTGCATTTCTTTGCCGGGATGTGACTCGCGACGACACTGGGGACAGCAGACGGCGTCGTCGTGGGGGGGAAGTCGTAAAAACCGCCGCAATCGGCCGCCATCAGCTTTCTTTTCATCAGGCGGCCCGTCCGCCCCGCGGAATAGTTGGCGCGGAGGCGGTCGTTTACTGGCAATTCCGTCGGGGAGTCACGACCGCCGCATTTCTCCGCCAACGACCCACAACGACACTTAGAGCACCTCACGAGATATTGCCCGGACGAGGAAGGGAGCGCGGGGGAGATTTCGCCCATACCTACCTTTCTCCTTCTCCTCCACCTCCTCCTCCTCCCTCCTCCTTCTCTTTCCCCCGCATTCTCTCCTCTTCCGCTTCTTTCCAGACACTAAACAGCAAAGTCTGGAACGGGCGTCCCATTCACCTAATTCCACTTTTGCCTTCCCCCTCTCTTCCCTCACTGCATCCGCCTCTCTCCCTCTCCTCAACCGCATTCGGTCGGGGCAGATGTCATTAGCACAGACGCCGCATCCTGTGAGGAGCAAAAGTCCCAGACGTTCTTCTGCAATCGACATGGCTGGAGACGCCAAGAGGTTTCCTTCACACTCTCAGCTCCATCGGCCATTCACTGCGAAGGAAATAAAACGTGTTAGAGGGAGATGCCAGGCTCTCGCTAAACACATCTCGGGAAACTAAAATTGCCGAGATATTCATGGCTCTCTCTCTCTCTCTCTCTCTCTCTCTCTCTCTCTGCTCTCCTCGTCTCATCCTATCCGGTTTGCACACATCCACACAAACAACACCAGACACACACACCCAAACACACACACACACACACACATATATATATATATATATAATATATATAATATTATATTTATAGATATATATATATATAATGATATATATAGTATTATATATCATTCCATACTCATGCAACATATATAAAAATACATATATATATATATATATATATATATATATAGTATATATATATATATATACATAGATACACACATATTATATATATATATATATATATATATATATTATTATATAATTATATAATATGTGTGTATCTATGTATGTATGTACGTATCTATGTTAAGACGCAAATGACTCATTGTATCGAATTCACTATTTGTTGAAAATATAATAGCTTGCACGGAGAGCAAATGAAATGTGGTAAGTGCTCTAATTAACCTGGGCGTAATTCGAACCACCCAAGCTTTTTGAGTTTGATATAGGAATGATAGTGACCTTCCTCTCTTGATGGCTGAATGGATAAGTCACTGTCTTTCTTAATCAAGTACAAAAGATATAGGTTGGATTACTGAAAGGGAAGGGTAGATGCTCTCATCATAATGTTATTGTATTATTCTTTGGTGTAAGTTATTACCAAGGCGAAGTGAAGTCGATATAAAAGGATATTTGTTTTCGGTTGTTGAGACTTTATACATTGACAAAACTCTGTATGTATATATATATATATATATATATATAATATATGTGTGTGTGTGTGTGTGTTGTGTGGGTGTGTGTGGTGTATATATATATATATATATATTATATATATATATATATATGTATGTATATGTATACATGTAATTAGAAATTACTAGTGTGCTTACATCTGTCGAATATCATTATGGGAGAAAGGAAATAAATACTTATACTGAGGACAATTGTTTCCTAGTGTTTGTCGACACGGGACGTTCTGTAATATTTCTCTATACAGGACGTTTGATAAATATGAATATGGCACCATCAGTCCTTTAACTAAAATAATGATAATAATAATAATAATAATAATAATAATAATAATAATAATAATAATAATAATAATAATAATAATAATTGTTAAGAAATTCATAGTCTCGTGAAAACAAATTGTTAAAAAATCCACAATCATATATCAGAATATATTTCTATGTAAAATCAAACAAAGACTTTCGAACACCGTTCTCCTTCTTCGTCATCCATTCTCAGCACATGCCCTTACCATCTTAAGCGTAGCTCTCTTATCACCTCTGTTATCTTCACTAAGCCTACCCTTCTTATTTCATCATTTCCAATCTTTCAAGCAGTGATATTCCCATAATCCACCTCAGCATTCTCATCCTCTGTTCTCTCAAGCTTTACTTCCTATTTTGTTCTTAGAGCCCATGTTTCCGATCCAAACATTAACACTGGTCTTATCACTGTGCTATAGATCTTGACTTTTAGCTTGATTGGCATTTTTTTATTCACTACTACTCCAGCTACCTCTCTCCACTTCCCCATTGCAGCTTTTATCCTGCTGTCAACTTCAGCCTCACATCCCCCCCCCCCCTCTTGGTTTACAGTAGATCCTAAGTATTTAAACTTCTCCACCTGTTTTATAATTGAGACTCTTCTTTCTTGTATCCTTATTCTGTCTCTATCTTCCCTACTGCTCACCAAAACCTCTGTTTTATTCACATTCACCTTTAAGCCACCCCTCTATAAAGACTACTGCCACTCTCCAACCCTTCTCTGTAGGTCCTCCTCATTTTCAGCAGTAATCACCAAATCATTGGCATACAGCAACTCTCACAGCTCTTCATTCCTGATATCTTCACTCACATCCATGACCACCACAAACAAATGTGGGCCTAATGCAGACCCCCGGTGTAATCCAACACTAAATTCAAAGTTTTATATTTCCCAACTGCTGTTATTACTTTTGTGCTCAATCTTTGACATATCATCTTGACCAGCCTCACCAACTTTTCTGGGACTTTCCTTTTCCTCAAACACCAAAACATCACTTCTCTTGGGATTCTATCGTATGCTTTCTCTAGGTCTCTAAATGTACAATAGAGCTCCTGGTTTCCCTTTAGCCTCTTTTCCTGTAGCTGTCTTACCGTAAAGATGGCATCCACTGTCCCTCTTGCTCTCATGAATCCACATTGCTGTTTCCCGATCTTTACAATCTCTCTTAATCTCTCATCCAATATTCTCTCAAAAAATTTCAATCCATGCTCTGTTAGTTTAATTCCCCTGCAGTTACCACAATCCATGACATCTCCTTCTGCTTTATATATATACAGTTAGATTCTCCTCCCATTCCCTTGGCATTTCTTACTCTTCACATATAGCTTTTAATAAATCCAGTATCCATTTTTTCCCCTCTATACCTAGTAATTTGATCATTTCAATTTGGAACTCCAATGGACCTGGTGCTTTACCATTCTTCATTTTCTTTAATGCTCTCTTCATTTTTGTATCCAGTATCTCCATCACTGGCCCCTCCACCCATCTCCTCTCTCTCATTTTTAGTATTTAAATGTTGTTCAAAATACTCTCAATATATTCTTAATGTCTTCACCCCTATGCAATGTATTTCCATCTCTATCCTTAAATAATAATAATAATAATAATAATAATAATAATAATAATAATAATAATAATAATAATAATAATAATAATAATAATAATAATAATAATGGCAAAGTCACATTTTAGAATCCATATTAAGATTCTTGAGCAAAGGTAATTGAAAAGTGATCTCACGAATTTACACTTAGAAAAAATTGCATTTAGATAGTTATGGCAGAGTCTGCCGTTCAGTACAACGTATAAAATCAATTAGTATTAACGGTCGTTATTTGCGTTTTCGAGGTGAACCTTATTTGTGAAGTCATTCAGTATGGGGCATTTGGTATCCCAACCACATTTAATAATTGTTGAAGCACCATAAAACATTACAGAATGTGTTCGTTTCTGAATTGTCACACATCTTTTACAGAGCTAAAAAAATGTAAATGTTTTATAAAGGTTCCTGGCAAACATAAGGTTACCAGTGTCTACGTACTTAAGTATGGAAATTTAGTCAAGTAATTTGCCGAAACCACTTTTCTGTATTTACTCGATGCCTCTCACATTATTATGTATCATACTGGGAAAATGGAATATTTATTGAGTATCATTTATCTCCATGGTTGTCATTTCTTTATTTTCAGTATGTCAGTGTGAGGGGGAAAAAACCTTTTTTATAGCAAATTAAAATATACGCTTGATGATCTTTGTGTGTTTTGTTGGTCGAAACTTTACAGAGAAATATAAATATATACTTTTTATGTGTATTAGTGAAGAGGCAGATGGGGCAGGAAACATAATATCCACGTCCTGTCAAAGCCAGGAAAAAAGATGGTGGAGAAAAAGGAAATAATAGACCTTCCTTGTATAATACTCTTACATATGTACCAAAGTTCACCCTACCAATTACTCGTATGTCTATATTTATCACAACACATCTTTTTCAAAGCAAAGTTTGACATAACTCCTACATTTTCACGACGCCTTATTGACAGACTCCTTCGATCCACGACAGGTTATGGTACAATCATATCCTTGCCACAATAAACATTGACAGGTACGAGTTTACGCCCTTCTCTTATTGATCAGTATTGATGAAATGACCTAGTCTCAAATGCCCATGATATTTCATGTCAAGTAATGCTACAGCGTATAACAATAAATAGCATCGGCGTCGTTGCTTGAATAACAAAGCTTGGAAAAATTTTACATTCTTAGCTAAAATTGCTAGTGGACAGCATATCTCTACTATGGTAAACAAAATAAAACACCCCATATTGTCATGTATTTGTCTCCAAATTTAATCATTGTTTCCTTTGTACCGTAATCCACCACTCGACAAAATTCCATTGTAATCCATTTGTGAGTTTCTTCAACAAACTCCAACTCCACTCTATTCATTGTTCTCCTTATTATCATGGCGCTCAGAGAGAAAATTTACATGTTTTTAGAATATCATTTGGATGCACAATAAGGAAAACGCAAATAGGATATGTAACTTCCATCGTAGTGAAGGTAATGCTATTCCGAGAACATCAACGCCCTGTTGTAACTCTACGGGGCGTACATATACGATTTAAATTACTTGGTGGTAAAGAAATCACGTAAAAATATTCCTGGAACTAGTCCCACATCGGATCCATCTCGGAATCTAATCAGCTCATCCTTGGCACAAAACCTCTTTGAAATCCATCAAGAACTTCTTAAGGTATATGTGGAGGAAAAAACAAACAAGCAAACACACACGTACACAAGCATATGCTAAACATCTTCCAGCATCGTTCCCGGAAGTAAGATATCAAGCTGATCAGATTTCATCGTACGGTGTCGATCCGTATTCATTATCGCCTTTTTCAGTCCTTAATCACTTTTATTTCATAGCCAAAGGAGAAAAAGTTTTTCCCCATTTCCTGAAATAGGTCAGGTCGTGGCGCAAACATTAAAATCGACAAACTTTTATGGACTTTATGGATTAAATTGGCCTCATGCCAAGTTGGCTCAGGTAAATTTCAATATTTTCCTCCAGTCATTTTGCCATAAAAGACTTTTTATACTGTATTATTCTGGTTTTTCTCTTTCTAAGTTATATTTGAGTATTCTTCTCCTGCATTTTAGATGGCGGTATATTTTGCAAAAAAGTTTATTACATTTCATAGACCGGTTCTCATTGAGATATAATTCTTTGATATAAACGTAAGAGCTAATGAATTAACAAATACTTTTGAGTATAATTCTCATTTGAGGTTTATTGTGTAAGATCAAAATATCAAGTTATGAAAAACTAAAAGAGTAAAAAATCAGTGTTAAAACACCTATGTAATTCGATGATGTAAAATCATTCCGTAAAAAAATCAGAAAAATGGAACTTCTCAAAACATCAAGAGAAATAAAAACTCGGATGATAGTACTCCGCCCTGGAATGACTTAAAAGTCTGGACCAATCCTGGAAGTTTGCACAGAGAAGAAAAGGCAAAGCGAAGGCAGCACAAACATTTCGCAAGCACAAGTCTTTCGAGCGCACTTGAGATCTAAAAGTCTGCGCAGTTTGTCGAAGGAGGAAAAACTCGGCCAATCGCACAAAATCTATAATGTCGGGGTCTCCTGAAGGAGAACTTCCTTCCGGAAAGACGAACGACCACTCCACTCATTCTTTAACTGATTATTTATCATTTTATTCGTTCGGGTTTCGTTTCCTTGTAAGCCTGGTGTGTGTCTCTTGACATATGCAGGGAATTGTGTACCTGGTTCTTATACGACTGTTGTAGAGACGCGAGTGATCATTACCCAGTCAGAAGGTATTATATCAATCACAATTAAAATGGACGGGTCTGGACGAATTCATCTTTACCCCGCCACGTTGAAACCATTCATAAGATCAAAATACCTCTCTCTCTCTCTCTCTCTCTCTCTCTCTCCTCTCTCTCTCTACTTCTTCAGCTCAGAACAAACCTTTAGCGTATGTGACTCTTAATTTGAAAAGTTTCCATTTCAGCCATTCACCAAAAGTGCTCAACTACACACGACCCTCTGCGTCTTGGGTCCCCACAGAGCCATCCCGATTCCCTGCTCCCGTGTGTTGCCTGTGGTAGAAACCATCGCATGATTCCTCCTCGTAGTTTGTGTCCCTGCAGCCTGGAACAAAGCCAAACTCATTCAGACAATGGAAGGCCTCTGTTTATCTAGCAACAATTGCATGTTTGCTCGTGATCGCTGTTTGTTTAGGAGGTTTCACCTGCCGGCGGTCCGGATTAAATTACAGTCCGCGGTCACTTTGCGGTGGATTTAAATGCGATTCTGGATTGCAAGAACAATAATGGGCCTCTTTCGAAAGGTTGTTAGTTTTTGGGTAAACTGCAGTCGTTTCAATTTTTCTGTCTTTTTTATGAATCTCTTTCAGCGATAATGATATCATGTTGTGTAATTATCTTTCTCGTTTGTTTCTGATATCGATTTCCCACATCCTGAACACTATGAAATACTTTGTGGATTTGTTTCCACTTATTAGCTTTGAATCTTTCTTTCCATTACATATTTATAGTTCTCTCTTCCCTGTCATTTATTGCAACTGAGCTCTATCATCAATTCTATCAGTTTGCTTCTCTCATTTTTTTTCTTTGGTTGTGAGGCTAAATGGTATCAATTCTATATTGTTTCAGAATGTTTTGCTTTCATTTGTTACCGACTATTGCTTTCATTTATATATAAAAATGATACATTTTTGCAGGTTGTAATTCTCCTGTTTTTATCTTTTGATGCAGTTTTGAATACCTGTCTCTCTCATAGACAAACAGCTCATTTCTTGTCCTCTTTTCGTCCTTCTTATATCGGTTATTTCATATGAAATGGGAAGCTGGTTAACTGATGAGAATGGGGTCGTTGACGGAATTTATACACAAAAACCCTAAAGGAGCCTAAAACAATTAGGTAAGTGACTAAAATGAAAAACGTTATACTTTAATCCTATTTTTAAGTTTTTAACTGATGTATATTTGCACGTTTCCTGTGTCTGTTTTGACTTACAACGTCCATGGCTGCACTAAATTTATTTATAGTTTCATACAGTGTAAGTTACAGGTGTCTTGTGCAATTTCTAAGTTTTGAAATGCAAAAACATTTCTCCTAAGAAGTTGTCTAATATTTCAAGACCTTTGGAACGGTGAATTATGTAAAGGATTATATTCTTTTTTGTTATCATGATAATTACGCGTTTCCTTAATTCTTGACCTACTTCTGTTTCTTTTCTGCTGGCTCCAAATCTTGAAAAGAATATTTTTGGGCTTCTTGGTTTGAAAAGTCTTGGTCTCTTGCCAAAATTTCTCCAAAGTTTCCTGCAGTTCGTACTATCTTCTCGTGCGTTTGGATGTGATCATTTTGCAGTTTTTTCTTTGCATTTGGTAGTTACAGCCGTTAGTCCTCCCACTTTCGCTGACGCCAGAGACTTTCTTTTTCTGGAAAAAGTTCATCTTAGGTTCTAATCCGGTAACTTCACTTTTTGAAGCTATCTTTGTCTATACTGCTCGCTTTCAAATCTCTATGAGCTATGGCTTATGGAGCGTAGAAAAGTTTTTCTCATATGATTTACTGATAAACTAGAGGCCTAATGGCTTTAATGGGTTTTGAAGTATCTTGCTTACTTTCTTATGTAATAATTTATTAAAGTCTTACGGAATGTTGATTGTCTTTTCGTATTTAGTGACATGAATATCTACTAGACCAGTGGTTTAAGAAGTATAGAAAAAATTTTCTTTGTACGGAATAATGTACTACTATTTAAATTAAAGGAGATTCTAATATATGAATATCTGAATAGAGTATAGATAACTTTTGGCTTAATGGATTTTGAAGTTTTCCATTTTTTCCCTCGTTAAAGAGTTTACTAAGAATCTTGGGGATTTGAATGACCATTTTTCTTTTCTTTTTTTTTATGAAAAGAATTACTGCTAGACGGGGGGAATCATATCTTGTTTCTTTTTAAAGGATTTTACTGCTAGATTTCATTTTTTTTAACTCTGAGTGTCTGCTTCTTAGCATTGAAACAGTTTTAATGTTAAGCGTTCGTTTTTCACCAATCTAATTGTATAAGATCGCAGAAGGATTATCTCTTGTTCCTGTTATTGAATATAAGGAGACAACGGTGTGTATTATAATATATCCAATATTCTAGTGAATTCCTCCTAGTGACCACATACGTTTGTCAAGTGTGGTAGTTATTATGCATACTACACACACATATATATTCATAATATATATATGAATTATTTATTCATATTGCCATATATCCATTATTCTATCATATATACTATATATATATATATATATATATATATATATATATATGTATATGTATATATATGTGTTGTATGTATATATATGTATGTATGTATGTTTTTTATAATGCTATATATCCATTATTTTAGTTAATGCTTCCTCTCAGCCACACATTTTTGTCAGGTCTATAAAGTAGTGTTGTGCCCCAGATAACTCTTACAGGCCTGTCTGTCACCCATCCCCTAATTTAAGGGACTACGCATTGTTGTCCTCCATTCCTTTAAAACCTTCTCTCCCATCACGACACACGCTACGCACCCTTATCGGCCTCGCAATCAAGCTAATTCCACCAAATCCACACCCCACACACACCCCACACACGCACACACACATACACACACACACACACACACACACACACATATATATATATATATATATATATATATATATATGTGTGTGTGTGTGTGTGTGTGGTATATATATATATATATATATATATATATATATATATATATATATATATATATATATATATATATATATATATAAACATTTACAGTAAACATCGACAATTACAAAAACACTGATATCGAAACTTCAAAGGTATGCTGGACGGGTCCACATTTATGTAGAGCAGGTTTTAATTTTCTATTATACTATGTATATATAACTATTATATATATTATTAATATAATATATATAGTATATATGTATATATATATATATGGATGTGTGTTAGTGAGTGAGTGTGTGATGTTCGCGCACGTGTGTCTGTAATTTTGGTCACTTTCTTAGTCTTCAAGGTTAGTTCTCAGTTACTTCCGTGGAAATCGAAGTCCTCGAGTCGGATGGTTCGGTGACTCTCAGTGACAAACGTAGCTGTGGAACTCACCTCCTCCTTCCGATTTCCATATTTATTGCTCTCCCTTCTGAAATGGGCCGGTCTTGCACTTCCCTTGAGGTCTGACCCATGATTTTTTCTCTTTTCACATTCTTATATTTTTTTTAGACCTAAGGTGTATTATATCTATCTATCTATCAATCTAGTGTATATATATACGATACACACACACACATAGATATATATATATACCATATATATATATATATATATATATATATATATATATGTATGTATGTAAATATATATATATATATATATATATATATATATATATATATATATATATTATTATAATACATATATATATTATAAATCACAGCAGATTGTTAGGTAAATATGTGTGTGTGTGATGTGGTGTGATGTGTTAAAATGATTATAGTAACTGAAATTTATTTTGTACTCCATTAACACGCCCAAACAAATTCATTTCTGGAATTGATGTGTAAATGCGCATGATATACGGGTATCTACTTTATACACACGAGCGTCGTTCATTTCACCCGCAGATACGCGTTTATATTTTCGTATTTATGTTTTAAAATTGTAGGAGGAAATTGAATATCCCAACCTTGATAAATTTCACTGCAAAATAAGTAAGATGAATACCACTGGTATTTCGAAACATGCGTAACCAGTGCTGCTTTAGTAGATATTGACAAGAGTACCGAGTACAGTATACTTCCTTCTTTCTATTGACTGATGTCGATAAAATATGCAGCTCTCGAATACCTACGAAATGCTGAGTCCTTAAAATACGAAACCTTTTTATCTTTTTATTTTTTTATTTATTATTTATTTTTTTTTTTTTTTTTTTGTCAATTCAGATTACGTCAGTGAGGTTGGACGGAGGTTACTTATTGGGTCCGTATTAGTATGTTTGTTTGTTTGTTTGTTTTTGTTTGTTTGCATGTTTACGTGCGCGATCGTGGGGTCGGTTTTCGTTTTATTTAGTTATTTAGTTAGTCATTGATTTCAGTGCGCAAGATATCTCAAAATATTCCGGATGGATTTTAATTAAATTTTGTGGAGCGCTTGGATTTGTGGCTTCAAGCAATTTATGAGATTTTAAGATAGATCTGCGGGCGAATCCAGGTTTTATTTATTTGAAAAATTTATTTGGACTCAATGGCGGGAATTTTCATAGATGTATGCAGTTTCCAAGTGATTTTATTTTTTAGCTTTTTGTTTATTGCATGATGTTCCGAGAAACTCAGTTCTATTGTAAAATATTTTAACATCTGAGGCTGCCGTTAATAACTGTAAAAGATTTATCTCATTTATTCGTAAATTCTTCATCGAAATTATAATTTATGAATGAAGCGCTTCCTCTTCTAGATCTTGTGATTACTTGTAAATCCCCTTTCCTGAGCATTAGGTTTCATGTCTTTTTATTCTGTGATTTGCTACCTTATTTTTATATATCAGTTTGCTGGTTGTTTTCTTGCTTCGTTATAAATGTACTTTCCTTTTCTTTTCATTCACCGTTATCAGTAGCATAAAGTAACGGCATTTTTTTATCAGTGGAGAGAAGTATACGAGTATTTCAAAATCTTCACTAGAGCAATAAGAGGATTGACTTTGATTTATCACAAACACAAACAGGATATTACCTATACTTTTTCAGAGGATGTACGGTATTCAGGATTGCAAAAGTACAAAGATTCTAATTCCGATATATATATATATATATATATATATATATATATATATATATATATATATATATATATATATATATATATATATACAGACAGAGAGAGAGAGATGAGATGAGAGAGAGAGAGAGGGGACGAGAGAGAGAGAGAGAGAGAGAGAGAGAGAGGAGAGTAGATAGAGAGAGAGAGAGAGGAGAGAGAGAGAGAGAAGAGAGAGAGAAGATGAGAGAGAGAGAGAGAGCCATAAGGGTGGGCCTTTATGAAGATTTAAGTTCCGTGTTATTAGCATAAAATATACCCTCCAGCCATAGCCCTCGGAAATATAAAAAAAAAATGGCCGAAAATAATAAAAAAAAAAAAAAAACAAAGAAAAGTAATGAAGAGAGAAAGAAAACTGGCCGAGAGGGGAATATTTTGACAAAGGCAACATCCCTCCCGGACGACTCTCACAAGTGAGCGACCGCAGCTCGTCAAGAGTCCAAACAGTCGAGAGTTGAAAGCGCAGACAAGCAGCGCAAACATTTTGCAAGCGCAGGTCCTTCGAGACCACTCGAGATTTATCTGGAGGACTCGCTGCAATTTGCCGTCGGACGAAGGAGGACTCTCAAGTAGGACGTACGAAGGCTATTAGGTTGGATCTCCCGAAGGAGAGACCTTCCAGCGAGCGCTTGTGAAGGAGGCAGGAGAGGAGAGCATTAGGAAGGTCAACGGCCATTCATTCATTTGCGAATGTTCTCGATGGGTCCATTCTACATTGTCTCTCTCTCTCTCTCTCTCTCTCTCTCTTAAATGGGGCTTTCCACGTCTTCATTCGTCTCTCTCTCTCTCTCTCTCTCTCTCTCTCTCTCTCTCTCTTAAATAAAATATCAACAAATGAAACCTACGTTCAAAGAGATTGCCTCTGTTTCTCTTTCTTCAAAAATGAATTATCAGCCCATGAATTTCTCTCTCTCTCTCTCTCTCTCTCTCTCTCTCTCTCTCTCTCTCTTTCTCAAAAATTGAAAAGTCAGGAGATTTAAGAATGAGTCACAAGTCAAGCAAATTCCCAGTTCAGCCATTCACAAAACCAGTCAACTGCACGTAGCCTTCCGCTTTCAGGACCTCGGTACTCCCTGGACCATACCTAACACCCCACCGCCCTCCACCCACCCTCTACCACCCCAGTCGCTCCCCAAAACTTCCTGATGTACAATTAGTTGCCGTTTGTGTCCGAACAGCACATCTGGAACAAAGCCAACCGCACTGCAGCGGATGACGGCCTTTGTTGGATTTGTTTATGTAGCTGTTCGTTCGCCCTTGCTCTGTTTATGAATGCTCACCTGTCTGCGGTGGGTGTTGGACTAGACACTGAGGCCGCTCGGCCACAGATTCAAATGAGATTCACAGCCACAAGAATAGTTATTCAAACTCGGTAAAACTATTCAAACTCGGTAAAACTATTCACATAGTTTTACCGAGTTTGAATAGCTTCGTGGATGATTCAAATGGAGTTCACGATCGCTACGATATCGAAAAAAAAATTTCTTGTTTTATTGCGGTCGAATTAGTTTTTATCTGATTTGAATAACTTTAAAAATGCAGGAATATTATAAACTTACAATTTCTTATTTAGACTTTTCTTTGATTATTGTAATAAGATACATTATTTCAAGACCAATTAAGCCCTCAATTTCTAATTGATTTGAAAGGCATGAGTTTTTTTTTTTAGATCATTTGTGTTGCTTCAGAAATTCGTTTTGTAGACGGACTACCTTTTGAAATCGAATTTTCTTTGTACCTTCATCTCAGTTCTTTAGTGAAAGTAGGAATATTTTCTCTTCCTCTCTGAATGTGGTTCTTACCTCCAATTTGTGTTTTGTAATGAAAATTCACTGGCTGATTGACTGACAGATTCCTCCATTAACATATGTCTGCTTTAGTAATGAATACTTACGGTCTTGTTTTACCTTCTAGGTAACTAGATAACTCTCATGCCTGCTTGCTTGCCATTCCGTGAAGGCTTTACCATCGAAAATATATTATGTATTTTTTTTACCTCTTCGAAATAATGTACAATATTTCCTTTGACAAATTGCTTTGTCGCAAGACTTTGGAAAGATATTAGGTAGTGGTTAGATATCCTCTCCTGAACTTGGGATATTCGTTGTAGAACAAGTAACGCTAAAGGATACTTTTCTTCTCAATTATGGTCACCTTAGTGTATCTTTCCATTTCTTTATTTATCTATCTTTTCGCTCTGTTTCTCGACCTGAGGTTGGGAGTCGGATGAAGTCACACATAAAATCCCTAGGTCGTCAGGAATCTCTGGTCTTTTGCCAGAAATGTTCCTAAAGTTTTTTGCAGCGCCAAACTTTCTTCCCGATTGCCTTGGCGTGGTGACTATATTTTTTCTCTCCCTTTTTGCCAGAACTACCGTCGTTTGCTATTTATTTCCTTTACTTCACTTCCCGAGGATTAGTTCAATACAAAGTCCTTCCCGTCCCTACCTTTCCTTTTTCTATCCATCTTAATAAAGCTCCCGGTTCTTTTTGTTTTATTTCTATTTTATTCTTGTCCGTCCTGGCCTAGTTAAGGAAGCTGGATTACCCGCCGTTTTCTAGAAAACATCTAGTGCTCCAGTTTCTAGATGCCTATAGGCTTAGGAAGTTGATTAGATTTTGTATTTTTGTATTTCGTAGAGTTTTACCGGTAGACTTAATTTTATTCTTTGTAGTCATTTTTACCCTCGACAAAACAGGCTTTAGTACCTGTTACATGAATATATCCAACGGTAGAGTTCAATATATTCAATGGAGTCCTTTTTTTTTTTCCCTGAGCTTCCCAACACAAACACCTGTTCTTCATTAGGGGGACATTCTCTTCACTCAGTTCCAAGAAAGGCTAAGAGCCTCCACATTGTTTAGCTTCTCTCCATTCTCTCTTTCATTGATCATATTCCTAATTAAGTGAAGCCTTAAAACCCTATTGTCTCTAACAATCCATTCTGATGAATGTAATTCTCGTATTCCTAATTAATTTAAATCTCACAATCTAAACTAATAACTTGCATTGAAAGTGTACAGACTAATGCAGGTCTGGAGGAGGAGGAGGAGGATGAGGATTGAAGGTCGGGTTCTCTGCTCAACCTAGTGAAAGAGCCAAGAGGTATTGAAATTGCCCCATATACCGTTCGTTATGCGTCGTCAGAATGAGGCCGGAAAAAGAGAGAGAGAAAGCGAGTCAATTCTTTCTCATATTCAGTGCCTGGGAACTCTCCAGGAGTGCTTCACAGCGAAGAATGAGTCTTATTACCGAGGATGTAATTAACCCGTAGACATAGACAACGCTCCCATTTATTTGGTACCTATGACATAGGCTGCAATTTTAGATGTATTTGTTACTGTAATTGAATAGTTTTGTTAGTTTTTCTTTTGATATAAATGTGTATGCTTAGCCCTCAAAATTCACTGTGGAAACTTTAAATTCACATTGTATAGATTTTCTAAGACCTACATACACGTACACGTGTGTCTATATATGTATGTATATTATTATATATATATTATATATAATATTATTATATATATTTATATATTAAAGAGAGAGGAGAGATGTTATGAATTACAATACTAGCCATTACGTCAACCTGATCTTTCTGAAATGGGATTCCTCATAAAAGTTACCGCGAAAGATCTCGAATCCTAAGTAAAAATGTCCCTTTCCATTAATTAGGTCTAAATTATGCTTCCTTTGCCATCAGAACAACTTCTTAAATTGAACTCATTTAGATAAAAAAAAAGGAGAGAAAACCCTAAAATGACTATTTAATCGAGGAAAATTCGAGAAGAATATAGCATAAAAGAGTGTCCTGTCGTAGACGCCAGGTCATTCTATTATTGTATGCAAGTTCCCCATATCAGTGTGATATTAATTAGCCTTAGAGAATCATCCTTGTCGATTTAAGCGATACTTTCTTTAGATACAACTGCCAAAACGTATGTTCCTTGCCATGGGTTCCTGGGCTGACTTTGACCTTTATTTCTCCTTTCTTTTTTTACACGTATAGGAACGTTAACGTTTAATTTGGTAATCCCTCTGTATGTATGTGATATATATATATATATATATATATATATATATATATATATATATATATATATATATAATATATATAAAAAATATAAAAATATATATTTGTGCATGTATGTATGAGCGCGGTCGCCACATCCTGAAAAAGTCACCTATTTATAATGATTCTTATAAGCGCCCATATTTCGAAACCTACCGGTTCCCCCCACCCTTCCATATTTTAAGAATAATTTTATGGAATATCAGAGCAGCTTCTGAGACGCTTCTTCAAAGAACCCGCACGCCTAAATTCTCAAATCCTGACGCTCAGCCTGAGGCATCATAGTGCAATTTCCTGCCAGGATATTGTTGCCGTAGGATTTTTTAATTTATTTTGAAAGTCTTCATTTTCTAAGGCTTGGATAAGTGCATGTGTGTAAATGTCCATGTAATCACAGAATATATAATGTTAAAAAAATTTTCGTCTATATTGATACTGAGATAGTCTTGGCTTCTGTTAAGATGTTCAGTCACTCAAAGTTTGCTTTGGTTTTCTTCAAGTCGCAGTAATGTTCAGCACGTTGCTTAAAAAGAGGCAGGTTATATGACACTGGGAATACAAAGGAGTGCTAGGAATTTCAAGCGGATCAACTCTTGAACCTGTGATTTCCAATTTGTTATTAGTTTAAGGAAAAAAATAATTAAAAGTAAATTTCACTTTATGTTTTATCTGTGACATTTACTGTTAAGTAATTATACACGTTTTTCTTTAACCAAACGTGATTCGTTGCAGTACTCTTTTAATATATTTTTTATTATTTTCTATACTTACTATTGCTTCAATTTGTATTTTTCTCTCACGATTGTTCACTTCGTTTAATCTTATGACTTCTTTACAACCCTTTGAGGTTCGCACTAGGCTCTTAGGATCAGTTTCAAGATTCAGTTGTTTTGTTTTTTCTTCTACAAAGCAGGGACGTTAATCCCACGCTCAGTTCCCCTTCGTCATTCGATCTTCGGGCAGCCATGAGTCTTCTGGAAAAGGTTACTACGTGCATACCATGACGGCGCCGATGTCAACAACGCCTCTTATCTATTGTGGATTAACCATCGAAGTCTGACCAAGTCTAGTTTACTTCACTGTTCTGAAGACTAAACGACGGACATAGTAAATTCTTGATATTTATAGGGTATTCTCTTATTAAAAGCCTTGAGTGAAGAGAAATTCCCATCGACCATTTATCATGTTTTATTTTGAGAGTGGATGGGTTTAGCAGCTGTGATGTCAGTTCAGAAAGTAAAATGATCAATCATATTTCATCCCCTGTCAAATACGGCGTCAATTGTAACGAGTTCTTTTCAATTAAATTTTATTAGTGAACATTTATATAGAACCTGAAAGCCTAAAATGTCTATAAATTGCAGCGTTACTCTCCAAAATATAGAATAACCACAAGTGCAAATGAGAGAACAGCGAATAGAAATAAAGAAATTAACATAAAATAGGCTGAATTTGTTCTCGTCAATTGAGAAAATGTGACAGCAACAAAAATGAATGTCTCAGTAAATTCCTTACAACAGCTGTCAATATTGTTCCAGGCGAAATAGGAAAAAATTTTACCCTCGCATGCAATGACAGAAGAAGATGCAGATTTTAGCTCGAAGGTCAGACTCAGATAATCTCTCTCTCTCTCTCTCTCTCTCTCTCTCTCTCTCTCTCTCTCTCTCTCTCTGAAGCAAACGAGAGAAACTCTTTTTCCTAAACTCCGAAACAGCGGTGGCAGTTCTGTCGGCTTGTATATCATAACACGGAATAAAATTCAAAAGGAAAAATCATTGCATATTCTATTCGCTCTTGTGAGGAAAAGTTATTCTTAGACTCGATATTAAAACTTTAAGAGGAGAAAAAAACAAGGGCAGTTTGATGCAATTTCGCATGAGATGTTATTTGGCAGATTTTTTCTTTTCAAAGTTTATGAATGGAGATACAAGTTTAGGTTCTCGAATGCTTCCTTTCAGTTGTTTAAGATTTAAGGATATATCAAATTTTGCAAGTGAATTATGAATACAATCATTATATACATATATATAAATATTCTATTATATAATATAATATATATATACGTGGGTGTGTGTGTGTGTGTGTGTGTGTGTGTGCGTGTATGTGTATATATGTAAAACAAATATGTATGTATATATATATATATATATATATAAATATATATATATATATATATATATATATATATATATGCATATTATATTATTTTTTTATATTTGTGTATATGTGTATGTATTGTAAAATTTATTTATGCTAAATGGACGTATGTATGTATTATAGACTACTTGAAAAGAGGACTAGCGACTCCGATGCTCGGGTCCTCAAAGTTGGGTCCCAAACGGGAATAGCGGCGCTTTAACGAACGCTCTTACTTCTAACTTTAATCATTGTTTTCTAATAATCATTTAAATATTATTTTGTTATCAAAGCTTTGAGTAAAAAAATCTTGATTTTTGTCTTTTACTCTAATTTTAACAGATGAAATCAATACAATTATTAAATAAAGATGCAATATTTTTTTTTTATAAGAAGAATAAAATTATGATACCAATATAGGAAAAAATATCAATTACAAGAAAAGAAGAACTAATAATCGTGGATATGGCAGTACTTCATAAATTTACGTAGTATTTTAGTTCCAAGATATAAGAGAAATAAATCAGTGCAAAAATGTTTTGGAAAAATAAAGAAAACATCTAAATCCATAGTTTCAGTCACCAATAATCTTAATTTGATAGCTTTTCTCGTCCTCTTAAGCAACCTAGTTCAATCTCTCGATCGGAATTGTTTAAACAGATATTTTGTACAAAATATTTTTGAGAAATTGACAAACTCTTGTTTTTTGCCAAAGAAGAATCAATCATTTCTAAAATGTTTAGCCACGTAATTTCCACAATATTTTCTCGGCTCACTTAATTTCTCAAACAAATGGAATGCACTATGAACAAAGAACACTATGCCAAGAGTAGGAGCACAAAGGCCACAAAACATAGTGCATTCCATTAGTTTGAGAAATTAGGTGAGCCGAGATAATATTGAGGAAATTACGTGGCTAAGCTTTTAGAAATGACTGATTCTTCTTTGGTGAAGAAAAAAAAAAGAGAAAGCTTGCCAATCTCCCAAAAATATTTTGTTGAAGGCATATGTTTTAAAAAATTCCGATCGAGAGAATGAACTAGGTGGCTTAAGACGATGAGAAAAGCTATCAAATTAAGACTATGTGTACATGAAACTATGAATTTAGGTGTCTTCTTTATTTTGTCCATAACATTTTTGCACTTATTTATTTCTCCTTATATCGCGTAACCAAAATAATACGTAAATTTATCAATTATAAGAGAAGAGACACAAATATTTGTTTTTCTTTTCTTCTAATTGACATTTTTTCTTATATTGGTATCTTATTTTTATCCTTCTTATATTAAAAATATTACGTCTTTATTTAATAAGTGTACTGATTTCATGTATTAAATTAATTAGAGTAAAAAAAATCAAGATTTTTTTTTTACCCTAATGTTTGATAACAAAATAATATTTAAATGATGTTTATTAGAAAACAGTGATAAAAGACTTTCCTTTATTTTTAAATCAAATATCATATAAAAACAATTAAGTAAAACTAAAAAAAAGTTAAAAGTAAGAGCGTTGGTTAAAGCGTGTTCTATTCCCGTTTGGGACCCGACCTTGAGGACCAGAGCATCGGAGTCGCTAGTCCTCTTTTCAAGTAGTCTATGGTATGTATGTATGTATGCATGTATGTATGTATAACATATATATATATATATATATATATATATATGTGTGTGTGTGTGTGTGTGTGTGTGTATATATATATATATATATATATATATATATATATATATTATATATATATATATATATATATATTATATATATATATATATATATATATAGGTGATTATTAATCTTAGCACGTGATTCTTTTTATCACACATATCCACAGGTGAAAAATAATAGACAGGGTGTAGTCCTGACCGGGTTCGGCTTTATTTTCAAGCCATTGACAAAGGACTGATACATAGTATTAGAAGTCACAAGATATATACTACAGAGACAATAATGACGAACATGCACATAACCGTTTGAGACTGCAGATCCACCCACAGGCAGGTGTCAAGGTAGTAGTGGCTTCAAAAATCATTTGGCTAAAATTTACAACAAATTCTCAAGGGATACTACCGATTAGGGTACCCACCGTAGGAGACAAACAAGTCCACACTTAACAGGTGTACTAGGGAGCCCGGGTTGGACATCTCATTACCACTGCTGCCCCCCTTACTGTGTTTACAAATATAATAATCGTAGTTCCATACATCCTCTACTGACCTACCTTAAAATTTCAAAACAGTTTGAACAAATATTTCTTTTGATATTAAAGGATCAAGATTATACATTCCTTGACTGATGTTCATATTATTATTGTTACTTCTTTTATAAAACTAGATTCAATAATATTCAATGATTTGCTTGTACTACCTTATAATAAAATAATATGAAAGATATTCCACATCTCCTGAAGGAATTTTGGTGTCAATGTAGTTTTTAAAAACAATAAAACAATGAAACAGGTACTAAAATTAAGAACTTCCCCCGACAATGCTAAAGGATGTATATAAAATTCCGTGTAACTCTTTGGCAACTTTTATATTGGTCAAACGGGGAAAGCACTGGAAAAAAGAATAGAACAACATAAACAATGTATGAGATATGCACAGTGGAAATAGTGGTATTTTTGTACGTGTTAGTGAGATCAATCATGCTATTAACTGGGAAGGGGAAAAAAAAACCTTGTGTATTCTAATATACAATGGAAAGGGAATAAATCATTGAAATCAAGGGTTTTATAAAAGAAAGTTACAATAATAATATGAATATCAGTCAAGGAATGTATAAACCTGATTCCTTTAATATCAAAAGAAATTTTGTCAAAACTACCGTTTAATTTCTTTTTAGGTAGGCAGTTAGAGATTGTATGGAAAACCTAGGATTATTATATTGGTAAAACACAGTAAGGGGGGCAGTAGTAGTAATGATATGTCCAACCCCGCCTCCCTGACACTGTAGGTGTGGACTTGTTGTCTCTACGGTGGTACCCTAATCGGTAGTATCCCTTGAGAATTTATTGTCAATTTTAGCCAAATGATTTTTGAAAGCCACTCCTTCCTTGACACCTGCCTGTGGGTGAATCTGCAGTCTCAAACAGTTGTGTGTATGCTCGTCAGTACTGTCTCTGTAGTATATATACTTGTGACTTCAAATACTACGTACCAGTCCTTTGTCAATGGCTTGAAAATAAAGCCGAAACCGGTCAGGGACCTACACCCTGTCTATTATTTTTTCCCCTGTGGATATGTGTGATAATACTATTAATATTATATATATTATATATCTATTATATATTATAATTCTATTCTATATATTTCTATATTTATTGAGAGAAAATAAATAATTAAAAAATATATATATATATATATAAAAATAAATAATATATAATTTCTATATTATATAATATTATATATACAATACATACATGCATACAATTCATTTATAGATGAATAGATAGAAAGGTTGGCATCCACTAATAAGTAGGTTAATTTCCTATGGAGCCTATTGAACAGATGAAAAAAATGCTGCCCAATAGAATGTAGACGAAGTCAAGGCTAATTTTCGAAACCTAGTCACGAAACCGCATTTCTTCATAAATGACTCATTAGCTTACAGCCGAGTCGTAGGGCAAAATTACATTTCGTTTATGCTGTTGTGAATAACCTCACAAATGAACGTCAATAATCGATATATTGAAGTCCGATAAAAGAAAAAAGGATCGATTACTTTTCTCTTTTGTTTTCAAGACTTACAGATGTCCTAAACATGACGAATTCAGTGTCCATTTCTCTTGTCTTGCTTCGTCTGCTTTACTGAACTATGCAGGTAAATTCTGTTTAATTACAGAGGATATTAATTTTTAAATGCTTTTTGTAAAGCACTAAGACTATAACTCAGACTTTTCTCATCAACACGTCACTGCCTCCAGAGACGGTTAATGGAACTATTGAACCGGCAATAGATAAATCGATAGAGCCTTACAGGAGAGAATAACTTTCTCGCACGACGAGTTGTTTTCGTGCTTGCCTTCCGATTCGGTAGTCCCGAGTTCGATTCCCCGCTCTGCCAGCTTGAAATCATAGGAATTTGTTTCTGGTGATTAGAAATTAATTTCTCAATATGATGTGGTTCGGATCCCATAATAAACTGTAGGTCCCGTTGCTAGTAACCAATTGGTTCCTAGCCACGTATATCTAAGCATTCGGGCCAGCCCTAGGAGAGCTCTTAATCAGTTCAGTGGTGTGGATAAACTAAGATGTACTTAACGGGAGAGAATATGAAACAGATGATAGACGAATAGAGCTTCTAACTCCCTCACACCTATTATTCGCCACTTCTGTTTCAACATTCCCATTACTTGTGTTTCCATGTTAGACAATAAAAATTATTCAGAAAAAAGCAGCTGTCGCGTGTAATAATAATGATAATTGGAGAAAGAATATTTAGGAACAATGATATCCAGTATAGGTTCTCTTATGTTGCAATGAAGCGAAAGACTAAAACGAACATATCACGCAATAGGCAGGTTGAATGTGCTCTGGGAATCGGACTGGAACTGCATATGGAAGTAAGATTATGCGGCATTCCACCTACAAACAGTATTAGGAATTATGATATGGCGGTGAAGCCATAAATAAAAGATTTTGTCGATATGTGAGTAAAGCTTCAAGGAGAATATTATGAGCCATTTGGCATGGTAGAATTAGGAATGATTCTATAAGGAAAATTATGCAAGGCCCATATTTTGGTGAGATAATGATGAAAGGAGATATGGATGGAATGGCTATGTAATTTGCACCTCTACCAGTGGTGGATTGATGGGGGAAAGTGCAGCTGGAGTCCTGTTTGCACCAGAAGAACTGGAAGAGCCGATCCCACTCAGAAGATAATAAGAAAAGTGAGAGTGGAGATTTGTGGAAGACAAAGCACGGGAAAGACATGGGTTGTGGAATTTCACAGAGGCCCTTTTGGGGGCGATGATGAGGAATAACGGCAAAGGAAACTAATAATAAGTGTAAAATAAGTATATAAAGGAGCAGAGCACATAAAATAATACAAAACGACAACAGTAACAGTTAATTATGAAAATAAGTAAATATAATAATAATAATAATAATAATAATAATAATAATAATAATAATATAATAATAATAATAAAAGAGCTATTGCGTTTGCCATTTTGATAGCTCGATTTCCGACGTCAAAAATAAAAAGAAAAAACTTCGTTTCCCAGACCTCATAATCCTCCCATCCGCAATATTTTGGCTGAGTTATGAAAGAAGCTGTCGTTCGTTTCCGCTGTAAACACGAAACTTTGGAACTATAATCTTCCAGTTTCGAAAGGAAAAAAGGTGTTTGTTTGATTTTTGCTGCTTCAATACGTTCTCGGTTGTTTGAGTTCCTGAACTGTTAGAAATTTTTACGAAGATGTTTGTACATATTTTGAAGTTTGTTAGCATTGGTGCATTCCTTGCCCTGATAAGAAAGGAGGGTTGAAATTAGGCTTGAAACGAAAGTCTAGGGAAAAGAATAATGCGTTTCTGAAGCTTGCAACAGACCCCGGGCGTCTGATTTGTGGAGCAATTTGTCACAGTGAGACCTGAGGAGCTAAGGGAGTAATGAAAGTATGCTGAAATGGGGAAATATCGGTATTGTTCATGAAAGGAAGAGCAGTGATGTAAATCAAAATTGCTGATTTTATGAATAAAGGTCAATATTAGGTGAGATTAGGCCAGGATATATTTATTTAGTGTGAACATTGAAAAGCGAGGATGCAATGCATTACTACCCTGGGGCAATTTTATCCCTTTGTTTATTATTTTATTTATTTATCATTTATTACCTTCTGATGACGGATCTCTTTTTTTCCTATATTTCCTATAATCTTCTATAACGTCTTTTGAATGAGCCCCATATTCTTGTGGAGCTTGAATTTTATTCACGTCAGTGACGTCTGTAGGCTTGTTCCATATGAATAAGGTTTTATCTTGTGAATGATAATAATAATAATAATAATAATAATAATAATAATAATAATAATAATAATAATAATAATAGTGGAATGGACGAAGACAGAACTCCGCAACATAGACCAGAAAACTAGGAAACATATGACAATACACAAAGCACTACACCCAAGAGCAAATACGGACAGACTATGCATAACACGAAATGAAGGAGGGAGAGGACTACTAAGCATAGAGGACTGCGTCAACATCGAGAACAGAGCACTGGGGCAATATCTGAAAACCAGTGAAGACGAGTGGCTAAAGAGTGCATGGGAAGGACTGATAAAAGTAACTAAACGAAGACCCAGAAATATACAGAGACAGGAGAATGACAAAAAGAACAGAGGAATGGCACAACAAACCAATGCACGGACAATACATGAGACAGACTAAAGAATTGGCCAGCGATGACACATGGCAATGGTTACAGAGGGGAGAGTTCAAGAAGGAAACTGAAGGAATGATAACAGCGGCACAAGATCAGGCCCTAAGAACCAGATATATCCAAAGAACGATAGACGGAAATAACATCTCTCCCATATGTAGGAAGTGCAATATGAAAAATGAGACCATAAACCACATAGCAAGCGAATGTTCGGTACTTGCACAGAACCAGTACAAAAAGAGGCATGATTCAGTAGCAAATGCCCTCCACTGGAGCCTGTGCAAGAAACATCAGCTACCTTACAGTAATAAGTGGTACGAGCACCAACCTGAGGGAGTGATAGAAAACGATCAGGTAAAGATCCTCTGGACTATGGTATCAGAACGGATAGGGTGATACGTGCAAACAGACCAGACATGACGTTGATTGACAAAATCAAGAAGAAAGTATCACTCATTGATGTCACAATACCATGGGACACCAAATTTGAAGAGAAAGAAAGGGAAAAAATGGATAAGTATCAAGACCTTAAAATAGAAATAAGAAGGATATGGGATATGCCTGTGGAAATTGTACCCATATTCATAGGAACACTAGGCAAGATCCCTGAAAAAGAATCTGGAAAAACTAGAGGCTGAGGTAGTTCCAGGACTCATGCAAAAGAGTGTGATCTTAGAAACGGCGCACATAGTAAGAAAAGTGATGGACCCCTAAGGAGGCAGGATGCAACCCAAAACCCCACACTATAAATGCCACTCAGTCGAATTGGAGGACTGTGATAAGGGCAAAAAAAAAAAAAAAATAATATAATAATAATAATAATAATAATAATAATAATAATAATAATAATAATAATAATAATAATAATAATAATAATAATGGGCACAGTTTTCCGTGTCGAAAATGATGACAATGATTGCTGGTCCACAATAATTAGCGTGTGAGTTTATGGCATTTAATAGATCATAAAAGCTTTCGAACCTCGTGCTAGGTTCATCTTCAGTAAAGTGGACATTATGACTAAAAATTCGTGCTGTTAGCAACCCCAAGGAAAAACCCAACAGATTCTAACACCTCCCATTTAACCAACCTCGACAAGTTGTGTAACTATGCTAACAATAGCCAGAAAGATACTAAAATAGTTTTTAAATACCCCAACACGATTGCCATAAACTAATTAGAAACAACAATAACGATAAGAATTCCTGGTGTTACGAAATCCCCTGTCAAGATTGTAAGGGAAAATATTTCGAATTGGGATGGATCTAACATGATTTTTAAAAATAACAATGTCCAAACAAGAAGACTTGGTGGAAGGCACCTCCATAAACTTACGAGAAGCCTTTTGCGGTAACAAGTCGTTCGTGGAGAGGACCCATTAGTCAGTTTTGACATTCTTCAAAACCTTGTTAAATATTTTAATCTTAAGACAAGCTCCGTTTTCCCTCTGCCTGTTGCTGGCCCCTCTTCTGCTCTCTGCCCTCAGACAGGGTACAGCACAAGGGACGTGACGTCTAGCAATGTTGCAGCCGCGCCACCAAGGGAACACCATGCAGCATCATCACAGCCTACAAGACGTTCCAGCAGAATAGCAAACAGGAATTCGAACGTCAACAACGGAATTGCGTAGGTGGGCTGTTGAGCGCTTCCTTCATTTGCGTTCGTCGTTGTGAAATTTTCCTGTTCAGAAGTTTACTTCGACGAATTTTCAGTCATAATGTACACTTGACCGAGGATGAACCTAGCACACGGGTCGAAAGCTTTTAATATCCATTAAAGACCATAAACTCATATGCTATATTAGTGTAGACCTACACCCAGTAATAATAATAATAATAATAAATAATAATAATAATAAATGTTTTGTGCTTCACAAATCTGTAGGCGGATTAGTGATTTAAGTATATTTACGTCTACATTTAAATGGATCAATTGCTGTCTTCCTAACTTTCTGATGCAATCTCGATTTCCCAGGAGATTCGGCGAAATCGTAGACCAGAAATGATTAATAGGCCACTTCTAGTAAGTTGATTGGCCATGGAAACTTTGTGGACAATTAAGTATTTCATTTATGGGAGTCAGGGAGGCTTGAAGTTTCGCATTTTCATCCATTAATTTTAGTTTCCCCAACTTGACCGACCTCCTTGTCTGAAACACTATTTCAAGCGCATTCGGTAGTCGCGCTAATTCCATTAGCCAGAAATTTCATGAACATTTAGTTTTGTCAGTGAGAATCTTTGCATATTTTTAGTAGTAGTAATAATAATAATAATTATTATTATTATTATTATTATTATTATTATTATTATTATTATTATTATTATTATTATTATTATTGAAAATGTGCAAGGTTGATTACTGAAAAAAAAATCTAAATGTTCATGAAATTACAAAGAAGGTTTTTACGGAACGGAATGTCCTCATATGAAAATATTTAGATTTGTAGCAAAAGAATATCTAATAGAATTCAAGAAAACAAACATATGTACAGGGAAACAACAACTATATGAAAACCTTCGTCAATGGCGTTTCAGAGTTGCATAGCAGACCCTCATAATCGCGCTAGCATTCTTATCAAAAGGATTCCCAAGAAGGCCGGTTTACAATGAAGGTAATGTAATTAATTGATATAGGAGCAAACTCCTCGATTAAGAATATTTCTTGATTATCGCTCAACTCAGGTGCAACGACGCTCTTGCAGTAAGTTGGGGAACAAACAAGCAATCAGAGGTGCTCAATAGAAGCTGACAGAAATATATCGTTAACTTAACGGAAGCCATTAAACACGATGTAAGGCGTCAGAATTTCAAGATTTAATCGAATTTGAGGGGAGAGAGTTAGTTAAAGACTGAATGAGAGAGAGAGAGAGAGAGAGAGAGAGTTACAAGGAGTTACAAGGATTAGGATGTCTCAAAGACTTGTTAGACCATCCGAGGAGACATCGTGTGCTCACTTATCTCTAGGAGCAGGTTGTACTGTTCATTCACAGTGTACTAATGATTTTGTCTAGCTTTCTTTTAAACTCTTCCACACTGTTGCTGTTGACAACTTCTGGTGGCAGTTTATTCCAAGTGTCACGTATCTTGTATGTAAAGAAGTTCCCTCAGTGGGATGTGTTGTATCTCTTCAGCTCTAGTTTCCATCCATTATTTCTTGTCTGGTTTTCGTTTAAAGTAAATAGCTTACTGTCTAATTTTGTTATGCCTTTCAGTGAGTGAGAGAGAAAAGGGAATATGATAAGAGAATGAGTGAGAATATTCAGATAAATGAAATAAAGTTTATATATATATATATATATATATATATATATATATATATATATATATATATATATATATATATATATATATATATATGCATGTTTACACACACATATATATATATATATATAATATATATATATATATATATATATATATTCATACATATATATACATATATATGTATATATATATATATATATATATATATATATATATATTCATACATATCTATATATACGTATATGTCATTGTAATAGCCACAATGGCCTCTTCATAACGTATATATTTATTTTGTATATATTTATTTAGTATATACGTATATATATCCATATATACTTGTAATTGTAACATTCATAATGCCCTCTACACATACACGTATATATATATTTATACGGCACATAATCCAGCCGTTCATGACTCAGCAAGACTGGAGAACACGTCTGCATTCGGTTCATAACTCGTGGATGCACAAAGGACCAGAAAACCGAACAAAAAGGAGCGAAGGATCGGGCAGGAGAACCTCTGCAATAATCCACAAAGTAAATGTTCAACGAAAACCTGCCATCGATCGTTCACGATTCGACATCGTTAGTCCTTATTCTCTCTCTCTCTCTCTCTCTCTCTCTCTCTCTCTCTCTCTCTCTCTCTCTCTCTCATATATATTATATATATATATATATATATATATATATATATATACATATATTATAGTGGAATAGTAGATTACATGCCAGGCAAATGCTTTCTTAATGTTTTGTATCATCTAAAATCTCTCTCTCTCTCTCTCTGATACAGTGTCATCGACTGCATGCCAGGTAATTCTTTCTTAAATTTTTTGTATCTCATCCTAAATCTCTCTCTCTCTCTCTTCTCCAAATTCGATCCTCATCTCTCGTCGATCTCCGTCTCTCTCTCTCTCTCTCGTCCCTTCGCCGTTGTTACCCCTTCATCAACTAGTAATTCGGTAGACCCACATCAGCTCATTCTATTATATTCAAGCCTCAATAAAGACTGAAAACGCCTTAGTACTTATAAAAGATTTGCCGTAAAATCGATAAAACTTTTATTATCCCAGATTGATGGAATGAAGGATTAGATGGATGGATGGATATTCAATAACAGGCGACCAAAACATTATAATACGGCTTCAGAACATACTTCAGCTTCGTTATTATGCCATTTTTATGTAATTTTTTGCATTCTACTCTTCTTTTTATCATTGTGTCTTTTGGAACGAAGAAGCTTTATCTTTTCTAGTCTTTGTACAGTCTCTCAAAAGTGTTTTGCAACATACATCAAAACATTTTGGACAATAGCTTATATTAGAGACATCTGGCGCTATTTGGCAACTCCGTCTTAAGCGCATGAAACAACCACAGACACGACTGGTGCTTCAGAAATTACCTCCTTTTTCCCTTGAACCGATTTTTATTTCTCTATCACTATTAAATCATTTATTCTCTCTCTCTCTCTCTCTCTCTCTCTCTCTCTCTGCTACTATGTAAGTGCATTGGGTATTATGTGTTATTTATGCATGAAGAAGAAAGTCTCTAATAAGTTTACTTCCATAACGATTGAATGGATGACTAGTTATAGTTTTTTACTTGACTCTTTTACCTTACCATCATGAGGGAAATTTTTCAAAATTTTTCGTTATTTTTCGTAATACAGTCACCCTTCTTTTTCAAATATTGTTAACCGTATGATTAAGAGCAAAAATTGAATAAGAAAAGCAAATTTCCTTGTAGTATAGATATCAAACGAATAAATTTTTGACTGACTAAACGTATTCATTTTTATTTGCTTTAATTAACTGCAATGGTAATAATTATTATTACTCTCTCGTGATCTCAGATGGATGAAGAAGAGTATACATTCATATAATTGTGGATTTCCTCTTCACCCAGTGATGTTGATAACAATGATGATTAAATATTACAAGATGTGCACGAATATTCGTGAAACCTACTTTAACATATATTCCTTGCGAGCTCATGCCACATAAAATATGCATGCGCATTTCATTCAGCTAATCATGTTAGTGTTTTTAATTCTCTTATGAATTGTCTTTTGAAAAATTAAACTAATGTCTATCACTGTCAGAGTTGAAAATGTCTTTTTTTTATTTGTTTCTCCATTCACAGCACTGAATTAACTTTTCTTGCTTTGATTAGTCTGTAATTTTCATATTTTAATTTTCATCATAAATATGTAACTACGCTAAGGCTGTCAATAGTTTTCGTCATAGGAAGGGACTTGAATAGTTTTAAAGTTTATTATCGTTTCATCTTTTATTTTTCTCCTTTTATTTGGTTTTTCCTCTCGCATCTTTTAAGCATTCTGCTGCCAAACTTTGCACCAAGCAAGAAATACTAAACGTAAATCGAATGAGCATATTCCAGCCCGCGTGACATTGCCTAAGCGAACATGCATGGCTTCATCTTCGCAACATCTTTGCAGTATAGGAAAAATGTTACCTTTTTGATGTAACGTTTGATGGTAAGACGATAAAGGATGCCTGAGAAAGGGCTCTTGGTTATTGATGGATGTCAAACGTAAATCGGGTTTGGCCCACGCCGGGATAACAAAAAAAATGAATAAGATAAACGATTAGCGCCATATGTTTTTCGAAACATGGTTAAACTTTGAGATCATGCTTTTTTTTTATTTCCTGGCTAAAAAATTATGCATGTTTCGTTTACCTAGGAAACGGTATTTTAATTATAATTTGTGATATACTCTCAATTAATTCATTATTTTTTTTAATGAGATCTCTTCTTTCTGTATTTGCCTTTACCTCCTCTTACTTCTTCCTAATGAACGCCATATTTTTTAGAAGCTTGAATTTCAAGTCAACCGCCCCTGTTGGCTTGTTGCATGTGAATAACGTCCATCCTCTGAATAACAGAAACAATAATGAATGAAGAGCTGCATTTATTTGAACTGTGTATACCAAAAGAATGACAGTAGTGATAATCATCACCGTATAATTTGACGAACCTTGAATCAGATATGAAGGACATTTTTTCGTACATCATGCAATTGAAGATGTGTAGCAAAAGATCAATAATTTTTTTAAGGAACAGAAGCGCATTCAATCTCTCTCTCTTCTCTCTCTCTCTCTCTCTCTCTCTCTCTCTCTCTCTCTCTGTTAATCTTGGTAATGCTTCCGACTGAAAGATAAAAAACTTTGAAGCGTTTCAGAGTAATCCCATCTCAACTTGAAGAAAGAGAATGCCATTAGGAGAGATGAAAACGCATGAAAGGAAGAGCATCGCTTAGCTCCGGCGTATTTTCGAAACAAAGCAAAACAAAACGAAACAAACAAAAAAAAGAGAGAAATGGTACCCTTTTTTTGGCAAGGGAAGGAGGGGACGGTTAACTCTCAATTATAAATGCCATTCAGGCGCTTTATTTTATGAGAAGGATACCATACAGTTGCCTCTTCTAATTTATGACAGCCTCGTAACACCTGTTAGGATACCTTTTTTCACAATTTTGTGGTTCTGCCACCAGGTTTTGGAACTTTCTTCATGCTCAAGTATTTCCTGACTCATATAATGTTCCCTCATTTAAATCTCAGGTCTTTCATTTCTTGTATGGTTAAGTCCTAAACACCATCTAATCTTACCATTCTCTTTTCTTGTCTTTATCAGGCCTAGGCTAGAAAAGGACATTTTAGGCTGTGTATTGAAATATATGATATATATATATATATAATTTTTTATCTTATATATATATATATACTAGATATATATATATACCATATATATATAAATATATATATATATATTAATATATATTATTCTATGTACATATATTTCGTAACATTAATATTACCTTATCTATAATAATATAACTTATCTTATAAAATATATATAATATATATAATATTATATATATTATATATATTATTATATATAATATTATTAAATATATATAATATAGTAATATATATAATTATATATATATATATATTAGTGAGAGAGAGAGAGAGAGAGAAGAGAGGAGAGAGAGAGAGAGAGAGAGAGAGAGAGATAGAGAAAGAGAGAGAGAGAGAGATGAAGCGAGAGAGCGAGCGAGAAACTGAGTTAACAGCTAGAGAAACTGATTGACAAAATATGTATGTATATATATATATATATATATATATATATATATATATATATATGTATATATATATACATATATATAATGTCCATATTGTATAATTTGTAGTATATTTATCTTATATAGTATTATTATATATATATAAATATATATATATATATATATATATGTACATATATATTATACATATAATATATATATATAGAGAGAGAGAGAGCGAGAGAGAGAGAGAGAGAGAGAGAGAAACTGAGTAACAGCTAGAGAAACTGATTGACAAAATAAAGGCTTGCATATCTGGAAAGAATAACAATCAAAAAGAAAGGAGAACAGGCTGCACTCTTCCCAATCTTCTCCATGATTTCTGAAATGGAAAAGCTTTCGTCTTCCTTTCTCGGTTTTGTTAGGTGGAAACCTATTCAAGGTCGAAATTAGAAACCTTCTTTAAAGATATCACTGAAATTTTATCAAACTTGGCTGTTTCTTAAAGACGGCCGACACTTTTTTCTGATCTTTGATGTTTTTTTGTTTTCGTTAGCCTATCAGTTCTTACCACGGCTTTCATGTGAATGTCAGAAAGCCAATGAATTAATCTTTTTTTTGTTGGATTGCTTGCCCGTCCGTCTTTCCAAAAAAGTTTTTTTTGTGCCATTTTACACAAAATATTTGCTAAGTTATGGAAAAAATTCAATTATACTTGTAAAATAAATAACAACAAAAAAGATTTAATCCAAATCAAACTAAGATTATTCCTTTGGTTTTGACCATGCATTGACAAATCTAGTTCAAGTAACTTATGCTTTCTTTAAGGTAATAAATAACGACAGACAATAAATAATGATTCCCAAATAAAAACTCTTCTGATATACAATCAGAATTGATTTGGCTTTCAAAACTGGACGATAACGCAAAATATCGACTTGCCATGCAATATAAAGTAAGTGGACCCGAAATTCAATGCATACGCTGCTTTAGGAAATAAAAAGTACTTGCAAAATGTTCTATTGCAGTATGAATCGATAACTAATAAATTGACATCTTTGTGCACTACTCCTCCTTTATCTGACTTTACTACTGTGCTCTTGATTGCAAATATAATATGATAAAGTTGGATAACCGTTGTTGTATGTCTAGATGTTATTTTTATGTAACATAAGTGGTTACACATATTATTTGAAGTTTCTCTGTTAGATAAAAATTCATCGAAGTTATGAAAATATATGCTAATTTATATATATATATTATATATATAATATTATATATATTATATAATATATGTATATATATCTTAACGGGACCAGTACCAATAGAAAACCAACACGTCGGTGGTTAATGTCACTTTCATACCTTTAAGTGTTGAGCTGTAGAAGAATCTTTTGTTTAGTAAAACTCCCACTACATGAGCTGCATTATACCCCTGCGTATTATTATTGTTATCATATATGACTGTAGAATTATTGCTGGATTACAGTAACTGCATCATACCCCTACGTAGAATGATTTGTGTTATATGTAATTGTTGTAGAATTATTGTTATACTGCATTAGAAGCATCATACCCCTACGTGAAATTATTGTTGAACGTAAATCACTTATGATCTCATATCCTTTAATAAATAAATAAATAAAACCGAAAGGTCTAAAATGAATACGTATAATCTGAAAAGTTAAAAAAAGAAAATATCTATGAACTTCACAGAGATATCTTTCGGAAAACGGACAGGTAGACTTCATTACTGACATGCAACTTCGTTAGGATGGGCGGTATTTGTTTGTTTGGGTAGACAGTACAGAAGGTCGATGATAAAATAGTTATTTATAGATAGAGGGGCAACATGTATTTGTTTTGCTTCTTCGGTCTTCGCAGTATTCATGCAAAATGCGTGTTCAGTCACGCCACCAGTAAATTTCATGACGCAGGGGATGGTGGCTACTCACGCGTCTTATTTTACACCTGTCAACTTCAGAACCTTATTGGACATGAAATCATATTTACAGATGTATTTTCTTGCGAGATTTTTTGTTGTGCTTCATTGTATTTACAGCGCATATATATTAATAATATCCAAAATAGAATGTAAGAAATAATTTTTTTTTTGTAATGAGTCTTGGTTGAATTTCCGGTTAAATTTTAACGGTCCCGTGGTCTGGAAAAATAACGGAATCATTAAGAGAAGGCGAACATCCGCTTAAATGAAAAGGAATATGATATTTTCATTTCAAATTATAAGCAATATAGCTTTAGAAATTGACGAAAACGATTACCATTTCTAAATCTGAATTCAGATCCAGATCCATCAAATAACCTTATCAGCTTTACACCCTCCCTTCCACAAAATGGAACTGGAAATCGTCGATAACTTTTAGATATATCTTTTGGACAAACAAATAGACATCCAATTTCGTTGTCGAACAGGTCCTTATCATAGGATCCCACGCAAATCTCACACACACACGAACTCAAGTCTTTCCACCGCTAACAAACCTTTTGCTAATGACTTCAAATCCTAATTGCGCTGAATTTTTGAAACGTTTAATCCAGGTGGACTAAAGAGAGGAAAGAGTTAAGCAGTGCTTTTATCACATTTGGTTTCCACGTGTCTTAATCTGTATTAATTTATGCGTTTGGGGATTTTTTCCCAATTCCCCGCTTTTACTTGGATCCGAGATGGTGTTTGGTGCAGTTTGTTGGAGTATTCCAAGGACAGCCTTTTCTTGCCGGAACGCGAATTGGATGTAATCTCATTTATTCAGAAAAACTGCAAATCTACTGCTGATGAGTCTTCTCAGGATGCTTGAAAGGATGCGATCTGGGGAAGCTTTTCGCTTCGTCGTTATATCCGTGAAATGAGGAATTCCATATTATGATAAAAAAGATAAATTCCAATGTTAGTTGACATCATTTATTTTATGTGAAGCTCATATGCTTTTTGTTTAGATACATTGTTTCAAGGGGATAGGGATCAATATACCAGATTTTTCTTCATGCCATTGGCAATTGTATATATAAAACAATAGATAAGATTCACATAGAGTCAAGGTTATGAAATAATATTACGTAATAAATATATGTGTTGCATAAACATAAACATCGAACTTGAAATGCAATATGAGTGCTCGTTAAAGGTAGCTCTTGCAACAGGTCTCCACCGGATTTTGGACAAATGTTGATCGGTAAAAATTTCACTTGAAATCTTTCTGTCCGTTTTTATTCATGTGCAGATGTTAATGGTGATGAAATCTTAGTCGTGAAGATTTAGCGTCGGCAACAAACTTCAAATGCTTGCAAGCTTCCAAAGTTTTGCAATCTTTTAACCATTAAAATTTTGAATGAGATCCAAGGTTGTATCATAAGAGAGACTCACTCGTCAGTTCTTGGAAACATTGCACAAATAAAATCCAATGTCAGGTGGCTCAACATTGCTATCTTTACCACATTTTGTAGCTATATGGTCAATTATTTAAGTGCAAAATTTATTTATTCCTTTTCTTTGTTTATTTAATTTTTTGCAAGATGATTTTAATCTTTGAAAGTTTACAACATAAGTTTATTTGATGGGTAGGTATGTAAATTATTTAAAATTCTGAGTCACAACTTGTAAATTATATTGCTACAGGTTATTACGGTATTTATGTCGAAATGCAGTTTTCCTTCTTTAGAAGTGGTGAACTTGTGACACATCAAAGCGCGCCATGTTTTGATGTGAACGCATTCACAGATTTTGATTTTAAATAAGGCACCAGCAAAGCACATGTTCGCGAATCTCAAAACGCTGATGAGGCCCGAAAGCAAATCTGACTCTGCTCAGACGTAAACATCGACCGGGATTAGTTCTTTTCCTGTTGCGAAATTAATGTTGGACGCCGTAAGCGTATCTCGATACTAATAGGATTCGGCGGGATTAGGAAAATCATCCCAGCGGATTCTGCTTCAACAACGGGATCGGATTTTGCTGTATTTTAGCTGCAGAGGTTGGCTGACTCGGACATATGATATACAATATTCTTGACATATATAATATATAACTCACCTTGATTCCGTTTGGAGGTCACGTGTTTATCAAATCGTTTACGAAATGTAAGTTATTTTCTTTTTGCGTGTATATTTAAAATGGGGTTATTTTTTTTTTTACCCGAGGAAAATACTCATTAAAATATAACAAAATTTTATGTTCAGTATAATAGAAAGATAACATCGAATTTTTGGAAGGTGATACGACAACTTATCAAAGTAAGTTAAAAGAAAATTAAAAAGAAGAAGGAGGAGAAGAAGAAGCTTACATTCTTTTAATTGCTCCCCGAAATGTTATTCTGGCACTGCGAAATTCATGAATAAAAAGGACGCCATCACTGCATAGCTACTTCAAAGTGACATGGCGCCTTCACTTCTGAATGTTGTGTCTTATTTGAGTTCGTTACCTGAAGAGATACAAGGATAACAACGCGCAGAAGTGTGCTTTTAATGGTTTTGGGAGTTTAGATGGAACACGTGCAGATTAGGTCGTATGATGTTCGAATTGCAACCTTTATATTAGTATTTAGATAAACAAAAAAGATCTCCTTAATTATTGTCGCATTTTCAGGGTGACCTGACATATTCTGCTAGTGTGTTGTCTTTTGTTCGCTTAGCAATTTTTGCTCATAAAAGCGTTATAGATTAGTAATTAAATTTGAATGGCAAGAGACTATCTGATCTTCAGAAAAATTCTTATAGAGAGAAAAAGTGTTAAAAAAAGATAGTTTCTTTCTGAGGGAGGATCATTGGAAAGAAAAATCGTATAACAACATTAATCTAATTAGCATGCACTCGTGCATTGCTTTAAAAAAACTGGTTCCGCATTTTGATCTAAAGTCATCTTATAAGATTAACCAGCATTTTTACCTATGCCCGAGAGCTACACAAAATTACATTGCAATCCGATGATTTATCCGAGTTATCTTGTCGACAGACAAATACATAAACCCGTCCTTATTTGGTGGAAGCATTAAAATAGTTAGCACCTACATAAATTTAAGACATTATACAATTAGTAATTGAATAGCGCCAGGCCAGCCAAAGCTGTGATAAAGCTATATTGATATTATCAACCATTTCTTGGGCATGTATTTTATATATCAACTTCTCTGTCCACGCCTGCCTGTTATTTACCATTTGATTCATTTGGATATGGCTTATAATAAAGCAAAGATGATGTACAAAAAGAGTGTTAGACACTCCTCCTATGGAAAATGCCCAAAACATTCAATATTCTTTGTTGCACGTTGATGTGAGATTCTAAGTGTGCCTAACAAGCGATCAGTCACAATTTAAAACAACGCAGCGAGAAAATTATCTTCATTATCTTCTTGTGCGTAGAATTCCAGATTATGCCGGGAGTAGCGAGGAGGGATTCCTGTGCTAATAGGTTTTTCTTGTAATTAGCTCTCATCACCGAGTCCTTTACTGCTTGTGCTTTCAACGACAATTTATCTCTGCGAGTGTTCACGGTTGCGCAGCCTATTTTCATCGGAAAAAAGAGGCGGTTACAGCCTATTTTAAGAACTCAAGATGTATTCTTCAGAATAGCTAACCTGATGATCTGAGGTTCTACGATTAGTATGGTTCCAAATGAGTAAACATTCGTCTGCAACTGATTTGCAAAGCAAGTCTCCACAGAATACAGACACCTTATGTGAAGTACGTACAAAAGCAAGCGAAGACGAAAATAAATGCCTTAACGAGTGTCGGCACCGCATTGTTGAAATTAAAAATCCACTGTCAAATGAAGCATACAAGTTTCATATACTAAAAGAAAATCTCCTGTTCATATGGCCTTCATGTTAATAAAAACTCTAACTTCTTACTATTCGCCTTTTAGAATTTTCCTTCTGTAATAACTGAGTACATCTTAGATAAATTATCATGATTCTTATTTCTGGAGTTCGACCTCAGCATTTCCATTGATCCATCTCCGTATTCGAGACTTCGTGGTACACATCAAGCCCAAATGTCCCAGATACATTGCGTTTAAATCGCGAATTAGAGAGTCAACTGGTCTGGTCAGTCCTTTTTTACCATTTTCTCTCAGACAACGGATTTCTCTGCGTTTTGTGAATGATTATAATATAACCCATTGTAATAGGTATGTGTGTCATCGTTTAGAAGAGATGACTATTACCCCATCTTTCTTGCAGTGACTAATTTGGGAAGCTATGTTCTCGCTGATAATTGCAGTTTATAGTGTTTATTGCATGCTGTTTGTCTCGTGTTTACTTTGAAGTTTAAATCAAGTTTTTTTTTTCTAATATGTTGCTTGCTACCGAAGGAAGTCTTCATTGTATGGAGAAGGACTTGGTTTCATTGTTTCAATGCGTTATAATCACATCTGAGATGGATATTGAATAATACGAAAGAAACCAGAGGATATACTAACAAAAAGGACAAAGATTCAGTTCAAAATGTGTTCCGGAACTGGCCAAAACTTTTTGCACCCTTTCAGTATTCGGAGGCTGTTGTAATTTCATAGGCTCAGTAATGCATTTAGACATGAATATTAATGGGGTAACAGATTAGACAGCGTCAGAGTGTCCTGAATTTTGCAGCGAAAATTCCCTTTTGTTATAGCTAAAATTTTTAGACGATACCTAACTCTTTTTTTTGGGGGGACAGCTAAATATTATGCTGTCCTAGTCATGCAAATAAAAGTAAATAACTTTCATATGTGTGCATCGTAAAACCTCCCCATATAAAGCCTAGCAAGGTATAAATGCTAGTCCTTTATTGCGTTGCAGACTGGAAACATAAACAACATTCTCCGTCGTCGACTTTTCACGTGGAAACAAATGAGATCGAGTGCCATTATTTTTTTTTTTTTTCTTGGGAACCTAATCCAGAATTTTCATTTTTAATTATTCCCTCGTCCTCGTATTTCGGAAAATACTAGTAGTGTTTATTCATCCGAAAAAGGCCCATCTGCATATTCATGCTAATGTTTTGTGTGGGCGGTGCGGAATATCCCGAAAAATTCGCTGGTTGGTATGAAGGTATATTTCGGAGCTTGTCGCGTAACGCTTGAACTGATGTGACAAGCTAAGTTGCTATGAAAATTTATTAAAAATGATTAATAATTACAGAACTAACTAAGACTGAGTTTTGTAAAATAGGTTTATACATATACAGTACATAGGTCCAGTAAGGCCTCACAATCTCGAGGTTGTTTAATCAATTGATAATTTGTGGTCGACATTTTTGTTCAGAATATCTAAACAGTCTTAGATAAACAGTGGTGACAATTACACTTTGAAAATATCTCTACAAAGTGTAAGGGTTCATCTGCCAACGTGCATTTTAATCTCTCTCTCTCTCTCTCTCTCTCTCTCTCTCTCTCTCTCTCTCTCTCTCTCTCTCTCCGGAAGCTGCAGTTATATTAATTTGACCCAATGGAAGTTTATAAATATTTTTTCATCAACCAGTTGTTAAAAAGAATGTGTACTACGAACCTTTTCTTTTGAACTTTTGAAAATGGCCAGTAACTTGTTCTCTGACGATTATGTCTGCTTAACATTTACATGTTTACAGTCTTTGAGTGAAAAATGCAGTGACATTTATTCCAAGTAAATTGATGTCCTGTAAAATTGTTTAAGATTGATCTGCACTTGACTGATTACTCGCTGTCCTGCTTTCCTTTTTTTTTCTAAGCCAAACCTCCATATTTATTTTTTTATGACTGCAGTAAAACATGCAAAAACTGTTATTTGTTTATGCCTGTAAATACCTGGTCTTGCGATCAACAAAGTGAGCAATATTTGTTCCGTCAGACTGTATGAGAGAGACCGCCATTGATCATAGACTGTCAGCATATAATCTACCTTAGCCATTCCGTTAATATCCGCTGCCTTCCAATAGAAAGCCAGCTCTTTCCGGGACCCACAATAGGGAAAACGACTGATGATTCTCTCTCTCTCTCTCTCTCTCTCTCTCTCTCTCTCTCTCTCTCTCTCTCTCTCTCTCTCTGTCGAAAAATTTCAGTGTAAAGTAAATAGGTAAGATGTCGTCGAGGTGGAAACGATCATCATTACGGATCACTAGCCGTTAGTATGTACTCCATTAAAGGATAGTTTATTTTAAATAAAGTCACTTATAACTAAGGAAGATCTCGTCGTTACCATCCCCTGCATTCGAATTATCTGACACAGTAGCACCGAGGTATTCAGTTTTGTTGTTTACTTTTCTTGTGGCCCCCAACGGATCCATATCGGAAACACAATAAAAATAGTCTATTCGGAAAACATCGGTATTACACAGACATTCACATGCACTCGATTTTTTCGGGATTAGGTACTCCAGCATCTCTCTCTCTCTCTCTCTCTCTCTCTCTCTCTCTCTCTCTCTCTCTCTCTCTGCCTGCTTCAAGGATCAATCGATTCGTCTCTCGTTGCTAACAATAGCCCCTTCTGGTCCTTTGGGGGAGAGATTGACAAGGGGCTGCAGGAGAATTAGATTCCTTCGATGTTCCGATACGATTGAATGCCGCTTATCAATTTAATGCCATCTTTCGGAACACTTCCCTCTTTCAGGGCGGAACTTTTACCGAAGAAGAGTAAAGCCTCGTGATTTCACTTATCCAGATTTTCCTGGTTTTTCCGAGCCACTTCATTGAATTGGACTCGTTTCCCTGGGTTGGGGGTGAGCGGGGTTAGGATTCATCCTGAAAACGAGATGAATTTTTCTACTGGTTCGGTTTT